>NW_021604564.1:7372436-7402622 GCF_004785775.1 Grammomys surdaster | reverse complement strand
GGGGAGATAAATAAACAATATTGGAATCCAGACACAGACCCCCAATTCATCACAGCAATGGAGCAGATCGATATCTAATTGTGAAACAGAACTATTTAAAACTTCTCAAAGATAAAGAACCCAAGACATCAACAGATCACAGGAGTGACAGGACAAATTCATAAAGAAGACAACAGATAATCAGAAGTTCAATTAAATTAACATTTTCCTCTCTGTAAATGACAATGTCTGCAGAATGATAAGAGGCCACAAAACGCAGAGAAATGTTTGCAAGATGTATCAGGTAAAGGATCACTAACCAACTATACAAAGAACACATTTTCCCGGTAACTGTGGTTCAAAAGTAGGGCCTGGCACATAGTAAAAACTACTAAAACTCATCAATAAGAAAACAGTTGGGGCTGGGAAGATGGTTCAATCATTAAGGTACTTGTGTCACCAAACAAGAACACTTAATTTTGGATTCCCAGTACCTCATGTAAAAGCTAGATGCGGTGGCTCGTATTTGTAACCAAAGTGCCTCAGAGAGCTTGCTGGGCAGCCAGTCGAGCTTCATCGGTGAGCTCCAGGTTCAGTGAGACAGACAACCTGCCTCAAAAAGCGAGCAATGCACTTATCTGAATTCTGTCCACTACACTAACAAGCAAACACTAAATAAATGTAAAAGAAGGAAAATAATACATATGTGGGAATTAAGCACCTGAAAAATATTCAGTATCATATACTGACCATGAAAATAAAAATTAAAATGGCACTGCCTATGGGAAGACCCCAAATCACCACCAACCACTGGGAGAATTCTGTGAGACAGGATGTACTTGTTGCTGCTAGGAATACAACAGAAACACTTTGGAAGACTACCTCTTTGTTCCTTATAAAACAATACAGCCTTAACATATATTCCAACAATTATGCTACTTGATGTCTACATAAACTCACACACAAGAAAAACTTTATGTCGACCCAAAGATCAACACATGGTTGTTCCTAGCAGCTTTATTCTTAACTACTCAAACTTAGAGCTAACCAAGAAAATCAGCAGGTCACCAGATAAAGCCATGTTCATGCAGACAGTAGAGTGTTCTGCACTATAGAAAAAGATGCTATAAACAGAGGAGAGAAGACAGGATTTGAAAACATCAGTACTCTAAGAAACAATTCTGAAAAGGCCACACATTGTCTGAGTCATCAGGGTTGTATACATCGCCTGAGAAAAAGCCAACAATGGAGATTTAATAAAGATCCCAGGTGGCCAGAGTGAGGGTGATGGGGACAAAGTAGGGAGATGCTTCACATGATACTGTATGGCAGACACACATCATGACATATTTGTCAAAATATACAATGAGCAGCAGCTTGACATGGAACTCTGGGTAATCCTTACTGGCCACTGTTAACAAAGCCCAGGAAGGGACAGCTCCCTTCTGTCTGACTTGTCACTGCAAATACAACAGATCTAAGCAAACCAATTCTTCTTCTTTTTTTTTTTTTTTTGGTTTTTCCAGACAGGGTTTCTCTGTGTAGTCCTGGCTGTCCTGGAACTCACTCTGTAGACCAGGCTGGCCTCGAACTCAGAAATCCACCTGCCTTTGCCTCCCAAGTGCTGGCGTGCGCCACCAACCTCCCGGAGCAAACCAATTCTTCTTAAAACATTGTTACAGAGCAAAAGCTCATAATTACTGCTCTCTAGTTACATGGAGTAAGAAATTAACAGCTCCCATTGCTTTTCAATATAAGATGAAATAAAAATATATAAATACAATAGTAGTCAGTCATGTCCGTCTGTCTTTGTCTCTTTTTTAAGGTCTCATACACAGTGGACAATTGCTCTGCCTGATCCCACATATGAATCTCCCTCCTTTTTTTTAATTAAAAGTTTTAAATTAGATACATTCAAAAAATCAACCAAACAGCTGCACCATTCTGTTGTCTGCAGCTATAGAATGGTGTTCAGTTAATAGAGCAATTCTCCCACAGCAGGTGCATAGAGACAACTCAAGACCTAAAAGCTACCCCACATGCAACTAGGATGCTCTTTGCACCAACAATAGCTTTTATCTACATGACACTCACAGCCCAATTCTATGTCATGCCAGGTTACTGGCTATGGAAATATCACGAGGAAAAGGTTACCTAAAGGCATACTTAGTAGTATGTTATACACACAACACCGCCACCACCACCACCACCCTGGTTTAAAAACAAATTTTACCACCTTATATTTCAATGTTTTCTCTTTTAAAGGCATAAGCCGTACACCGGGGTGTTACATACTTTATAGTAAAATAAAACAAAACTGTGCTGGAACCTATTTCATCTTCATCTTCCTCCTCTTCCCTATGGTTTCTAGCCATGAGGTTGGTTCCTCAGTTCTGCAGAGCATTCTCCTCTTGCTCAGGTTGTTTTCGGTTCTCTTCCCTAACAAGCTCTGCCCACCTCTGCCACAGCTTCAGATCTCCCTCTGTGGCAGTTGTGGTCCTCCACCCATCTGGCATCCTCTCCAAAGCTGGCTGGGTTATTGGCACCCAGTGCTACCAATTGTGCTCCATGGGATTTACACAAAGAACACACATGGTGGGAGGAGGAGTATGCAGAAGAGAGACAAGTAATGTAATTATATTTTAATTAAATTAAAAAGAACACATAGGATCCCCCTTTGTTTTTCTTCAATGAGACAGAGAGCCCATGAGTTTTTTCCATAAAACTGTATTTAACTGCCCACATTTGCACAAAATTCTAAGAAGTGTATTTCAAATAAAAAATAAAATTAAGCAAGTTAAGAAATAATAATTCTCTAAATGCTCCAAAATACAACTCCCTGAATGATCAGTTTCCCTGCCTCCTGGTACCCCTGCACACAGGCATCCACCATGCCCTGTCTACAGAATTGTGCATTTTTATCACAGTATAAACACACTTTTTTAAATTACCTAAATGTAAAAAATAAAATCCCAACTACTTCTGAATTTACCTATTAAATCTAAAACTTCTCTTACTTGATTGAGAATTATCTAAATAGGTATTCCTGTGATAGAAATCTTTAACTAATTTGGTATCTCCAGCCAAGAGAGGTGAGCAAGGCCTAGCAATGCTGCCTGGCCCAGTCTCACCAAGCAACCACCTTCCCAGCCAACCACTTGTAAACTCCAGCTCACAGCAGCTCTTCCCTCTAGGAGACTTCCCATAGTCCTGTCTTTTTTGTTTTACTTTGTGATTCACTGAGTTTAATTTAATGAGGGGCATGGTGTGGAAGTATTAAACGGAGGCTGCTAGGACCCAATGGTGTCTGCAGACATCAGAACCCAGGTTACAATATAGCCAGAACACGTCCCTCACACATCCTCCACACACTGTACCAAATGAATTTCCTTACTCTGCAGAATTAGTGTCCCTTCCCCACCTCACACTAGGTGCCAAGCTGAAGCTCTGCTGTTTTGCTTTAAACAATCCAATCCTCCTAGTTCCCTCTCACAGAAAATGCCCTCTGGCAGGGCATTTCTCCTGCCTGCACTCTCACTAGGCTCCTTCCCTGTCACCTCAAGACAGAAACAAAAGCACTTGCCAGAGAAGCGCAAGCGGGCAGTGTCCACAGCGTCCACCGTTCCTTCCCCTTACCACTCACAGGACCCTCTGACCTCTGCTCAGAAATACATTCGCCAAGTGCACAGTATCACTGACTTAGAGAGGCCGTCTCCTGAAACTTTCAGTAAAGGTTTACACACCTACAAATAAGGTGATTTTGCTTTAAAAATTACAAATACAAATAGCACTTTCTCCAATTATGTAATATATTTTAATACAATGTTTCTAAAATGTACACAGAGCAAGGTGAAATCTTAATTTTAAACAGTTTAATTTTCAAAACCGTCCTGCCAATTGTGCATTAGAGAAAAAAAAAATCATTCTCAGTCATGAGTTTGGTTGGTTGGTATTTCTTTTAGTAGTCTCTATAATTTAAGAGAATGTGACTGATTCTCATGAAATGAACGAATACAAGTGTCTCTATGAATCTTTATGGTTAGTTTTAACTGAGGTATCTGAGAAATGTTTCAGTACCATACACCTTCCATGTAATCTGACCAGCATATTTAAATCATGTATATAATTAAAGGGCTGAGAGTAATGAAATGCCAAGGACAAATCAGACTCCAGGGTGGTAACAACAAAGCAAATGGAAGTCAAAGGAGGCAGCCAGGCATGGTGGCCCACTGCACACATCTCACCAGTAAGGTAAAGGGAATAAGAGGATTGACCAACCACCACGACCTTGCACTTAGCCTGGGCTACAAAGATGCTGGCCACCACAGGATAAAGTGACCCATCCCATTCCCCCAAAAAAGAAGAAAAAAATTAAATGCCTTAGGTCTCAGCAGGCTTACTTTACACAGCAACTTATTTTATTTTGGTGAACTGAGTATTTTCTTAATTTTTTTATACACCAAGATTATTTAAATATAGAGTAAAGAGGGCTGGAGAGATGGCTCAGCAGTTAAGGGCATGTACTGTTCATATAGAAAACCCAAGTCTGGTTGCTAAAACCCAAGACAGGTAGCTTAACTCCTGCTCCAGAGGAGGCTCTGAAGCTTCTGGCCTCCATGAGCAGCTGTACTCACATGCACAAAAGTACACACAAAAATAAATACAGACACATACTGTAAAATAAATAGAACAAATCTTTTTTTTTTTTCCAAGACAGGGCTCACTGTGTAGCCCTGGCTGTCCTGGAACTAACTAACTCTTCTCTCCTCCCCCTCCCCGTCTCCCTCTCCCCTCCCACTCCCTCTTCCTTCTCCCCCATTCCCTCTCCTTCTCTCCCTCCCCCTCTCCCTTATCCTCTCTCCTTAGACCAGGCTGGCCTCAAACTCACAGAAAGATCACCTGTTTCTCCCTCTGAGTACTGAGATTACTTTCCCTCCAAGTACTGGGATTAAAGTTTCAGAACAAATCTTAGATTTTCTTCCTCAGAAATTACAATGTCCCCAATATTTGTATAAAGAACTTGCTGCCTTCCCCCTTAAGTGCCATCACATCCCTACTGTGGAGCTTCTTCTGAGGACAGTCCCCATCAGCACCCTACTCCCTACACAAACTGAAGAAAATTGCAGATGTTATCAAAAGTGAACCCTCAGTTTTCATTTTAAAACAGGTTCATTTGAAAAAGCTGGGTGACAGAGCTGAAGAGATAAATGTCACTTCTGAGTTAACGGCAATCTTCAGTAACATCCAGAGTGAACTAAAGGCCCAGCCTTCCCACTGTAAATGGCTACCTCCATCAGTCCCCAAGCTCATCTCCAGCACTTGGGAGCAACAAATTCTAATGCAACAATGGGATCCCTTCTCCAGCTACACTGCTCAGAGTCCTTCAGGGGTTTTCTAGGTAAAGTAGTCCTTAAATGCAGACCCTGTCATCACACATTAAAGTCAGTAAAGGACCAGAGCAGTATGAGGGAGTAAAAACAGCCAGACTGTTGTGTCAAGACATTCCTGGTACTCAGGTCTGGTTCTGGCTGTACAGACAGCCCTGCGGCCAAGCTGTTCTTCCCTAAGGGGGAGTGAAAGTGTTGTATTCCCTATGTTGATGAGGCCCATGCTTGAATCAACCCTTTTGATAGCTTGCTTTGGGCTTCTATAGCACAACTCATCTGCATTATAACTCACTGCCAACCTTAGGAAGTAGATCAGAGTTAAACACTACCACCTCCCAGGTAAATAGCTAAAAGTGACCTCTGTCAATAGAACAGGGAGTTTTAGCCCACCTATTACTGAATGATGAAATATCTGGATTGAAAGAAACGAAATGTAACTTGTTGAAATCTTAGCACAACTATTTTAGTTCTTCAACTATCCCTTTGCCTATTTTTTTCCAGACTGATTCAACTCCTGAGAACTAGCTACAAACATTATGTAAATACCAATGTAATCTCACCTCCTCTAGCCCACCCCAAATGCCAGCTTCTTAAAGAGCTGTTACATATCCCATGATAAAAGTAAATCCATTTTAAGCTTCAACTTCTGACCCTCCTGCTTCCATCTCCAAAGCATTAGCATTACAGGTGTGGACCACTGTATTCAGGCTTTTGGTCCGTTGATTGAATTTTGGGGACCAAATATCACCATTTATCCATGGCTATCCAGGACTCACTGTGTAGACCAGGCTAGCTATTGGTTGCAATCCTCCTGCTGACTCTGCCTTGTTGAGATTACAGACTGTGGCCCATTTGAGAAAATAGAAAGCAAAGGCAACAGATGCCAACAAACATCTCCACAGTGCCACACAACAGCACATGAAAGTGTTTCTGTTACATATTCTCAACACAACTCAGATTAGTGGAAAACTTCAGTTTATGCAAAATCAAATGCTGAAGACAACAGGAATTTAAAACAGAAAAAACTGGGACATTGAAAACCCATACAACTGAGGAGGTTAGGCTGAGTTGACAACAGGCTTCAAACTGGCAGTAAAGGAGACTAGAACTGGCCAATTCCAGACTAGACCAGGCCTCAGAAACTGTCCACCACCTGGCCTGAGGCAAGGACAAAGGGTCAACAGCAGTTTCCAGACATCCCCCAGCAAGCTGCCAGCCCCCAAACCCCATAATGGAATGTTTGTAGAGAGGGGATCCAACAGATTAACATAAGGGTCACCTACCCTGGAATTCCCTAATGTGCTTTCAATCAGACCTGCAAGCTCTCTCTTCTGATAATGGTAGACCTCGGCATGCTGGACCTCTATAGAATACAACACTCTACATTTACATACTATTTGAGTCTGGGGTATCATTCTTTAGCGAATCATGGACCCTTATACAAGTTTCAAGAAAACATTACCAAAATTAACAATCCAAATTAAAACACTAACAGAAATTTTAGTGGCTAATTTCTCATGAGAAAAATGTTTAGTTTCAGGTAGAAAAACAAAAACCAGACTGTTTGAGACTGCTGAACTTGAGCAGAATCAAATCCACTGGGTACTGATGCGGTTAAGACAAAAAGCCTGGAGCTCTTAGAAGTAATCCCAGCACCAGGGAGGCAGAAGCTGGGGCAGTGGCATAACCACGTGTGAGGCCAGACTGGTCTACATATCATTTTCCAGGCCAGCGGGACTACAGTGTGGGACTCTCTCCCAAAAAGGCAAAGGGGTGGGGGTGGGGGACACTGAAAAGATGGCCAGCCAAACAGCCCTGAAAAGGAAGAGCTCTGTGGCCTCCTGAGTTGCTATGTCACTCCTCAGGCAAAACAAGAACCAGGAGGGGAGAGTGCAGAAGCCAGAGCAGCGGGCTTGTTACAGTCACAGAGCTTCCCTGTCTTCCACATCCTGAACTGTTCTTCTGAGCTTGTCCTCAAATTTCCACTCTACTTAAACCCATGAGAAATATGTAGTATTTTGCAAGGAAAGGAAGTTAGTAAATTAAATGATTCCAAACTTTCCTTTATTCCTGAACTCAGCAGCTTTCGTCCGACTATCCAAACTGACAATTGAACCCTCTGGCATCTTCAAACCACAGCCATTAAGTTACACCATGTACACATATGTGTGATGTCACACGTGAAGGGGAGCAGGTCAGAGGACATCTTCGAGAAGTCGTTTCTCTCATTCTAACATGTGAGTCCTACCGTCAACTCAGGCTATGAGCCTTGGAGGTAACCAAACATACCTCGCTGACATCATAATGTTTGCTTAAAGATAATAGTAAACAACTGTCTCAGATTGGGGGGGGGGCGCACTTCTCAAAAACTTGCAGAAATCATCTATGCCACTTTGTCCAAACAAAGGGAACAACCTACCAGGGTATCCAGCCACAAGACTGAGTCATCTGACAAGAAACACAAGAAAGACAAAATAGTCATGAAGCAAAACAGCCTGCTCTGCACAAGAGCTGCCCCAAAAAGGAAAGAGATTGAGAATTAACAAGTCCAAAAGCACATCCACAAGCAAGCTACAAGGGGTCAAGTTACCCACCTAAAGGGACAGGAGACTACAAAAAGAAGAGCCCAAAGAACAACTACCTCCTGACTGCTACACAGACCAACACCAGGGCAAAGTGCCAGCACAGACTTCTCACCGCAATATCCTTCCCAATTTAAAATGTACTGGTGAACTTTTAATTCTTTGAAAATATGAAGAAGTATTGTGGCAATCACTTTAGTTCATTTGTAAACGGGAAGCCCTGTCTTCTCAAATGCAGATCTGGTTCTGAAGAAATAATCAAGATGTTCCCTTCTGAAGGATTACTTGAAAACGCAGATCCTGACAGCTCAGTTAACTTCTTACCCTGCGCATCCCTCTACTCCACACATCTCCAGTAGCCGAAGTTTTAGATTAGCTAGGAAGTATGCGTCAGCAGCTAAGGACGTGGCCAGCTCACAACCGTAGGAGCTACTTCTATTTCTCCCAACCTTGACCCTCTCTTTTCTCTTCCATCATTTTGTTGCCACTCATAACCATGAAATGAAGGAGCTCTGCCATCAGTCAACATTCAACACAGACCAGAGAAGAAAGTCAAGTTCCTTCCATGACATAGCAAGTGACTCAAGCGCCAGCGGGAGACAGAATTAATTACTTGTGCACTGCATAGCCTCAAAGCCCTCCAAGTACACCACAGTGAAAAGGCAAGCCACCTGAGGTATATGGGGGACCAAGAGCTCGCATGAAGACCAGAGCCAAAGAGAAATGATTTAGCAGGGAACCAGATTACAAAGAACAGAGAGTCAGGAACCAACACAGAAGACCAGATAATGACTCAATCAGCTCTAACTAGTAACTTCAGGTCCAAGTCTTCTTTACTCTGGTTTTGGGAATATTCCTGGTTTTAACAGCATATCTAAGCTGTTCCTAACCCCGGCCCCCCAACCCCCACCAAAAAAAAGAAAGAAAAAAGAAAAAAGATTCTAGAAGTAGCCCAACCTGCAAAACCGGACACCCAAGCAGGCCTGATAATCTTAATACTTTGAACACCATGAGTCTGAAGAGCGAGGAACTGCTAGACCAACCTCTTTTCTGGGCTTACATGACCTTCAAAGAGACAAAGTTCTAGAAGGCCCAGAAACCCCTCACATCATTTGGAAAGCCTCATCAATTCAGTATGAACGGAGTCTGCAGTTTCTACTTCATCAGGGGCTCCAGGTGAAACACTGGTAAGACAAATGTCCTCAGGAAGGCCCTACCTGGTTACAAATAGCAAATAGCCAACTAACTGCATCAAAACATGTCTGCAGACATCTGGTCTAGAAACAAGTGACAGTTCACAGACCCCAGAAAGCCAGGCACAGTGACTCACCTATGATGCTATCACTCAGGAGGCTGAAGGAAAAAGATCAGCTCGGGACTAGCCTGGGCTACATTAAAAAAAAATCAAGGACATGGAATAAATATGACCATAATTGATTTGTCTTTGTTCTACCATTCAGAATGTCAGATTTCTTCCTATTCTGAATATTGATTATAAATTCATAAACAGAAAATTATATTTCAGTATTACCTCAAATCTACAGTTCCCAAGTTCACTGAATTAACAATAAAATATTAATTATAATCAATTTATAGGTTTAAAAAGAATGGTCATAGGACATGGAGGAATGAAGCTGGTGACTGGGAAGCTTTCTCTGCTCGCTTACTTTTATAGTACCGCCAAGTTGTTCTCTAGGCTGCTGGAGAAAAAGATGTCCTCAACAGTCTTACCCTGATGTGAACTCCAAGAGCTGTAATAATAACCAGCCTGGTTAAGACGTGCCAATAGGTCCAAGGCTGGCACATTATGTTACAGGGTAGCCAGTGGCTTTGTTTCTTTTCCCTTCTTCCTTTAATTGGTTTCAGGGCTAGCTCCACAGGAAGAAACTTCTATCTGGCTCTCTAAGTTTGGCCAAGAACCCATAGCTCCAGAGTTCTAAACCCCAGGGGTGATAATCCTATTATGTTGCTAAATGGACATAATATCAAACCAGCTCTAGATAAATATATCTGTACCCACATATATTAGGCCTTATGAGACAGCTTCTTTACACAGTGGATGATAGCTTGCACAGCTGGTCAGACTCTAGAGAGGATCTGTGGAGTATTCAACCATACATGAGTTGCCAGAGTTCAGAGAACAGCAAGAACAAGTGGGAGGGGAAAGACTGCCAGAAGCAGAAGTAGCAGAGGTTCATCAGGACTCTGCTAACTAGTGACTCTAAACACGACAGGACTGATGCCCACATAAACTCTCAGCTGCTGTGGCTGCCTGTGTGAGACCTGCATAATTATCAAGGCCAGCCAACATTCCAGTACAGAAGGGATAGAGGCTCATTAGCCCCCACCCCTAACTGAGTTAATAATGACAGGTGACAGCTTCTGGGAGAGGGAGTTTTATTTAAGGGTAGGTCAACAGTGCTCCACTGGCTGAACCCACACCAACGTGTACATGAGTAGCAGAAATTGAAGTAACTAGGGTTATATATATACACACACACACACACACACACACACACACACACACACGGGAAATGACTGACCCAGGTCTGGAGAAAGTTGAGCAACTTACTTATTTACTAAGGTGGCGACTTTCCTCCTGAAACATCAGTGTCACCAAACACAACATAAAGCAGCACATCTGGGACAAGCATGGTTTGAGATTGCTATAAGCTCAGCACTTGGCAAGGAGAACCAAGGTTAATCTCTACTGTATAACAATATGTCAATCTGGGCTACCCAAGAACCTGCCTAAAAAAATATATATCAACAACAAACCCTACATATTTCAAACACAGCAACACTCTACACTGCCCAGGCTTCTCGGCTACACTGCTTTGTCTGGGAAGTATTCTCAGACAAAGGCCAGCAGGCTGTAAAGATGGCTTGCTGAGGACCAGAGTTCAGCTCTCAGCATCCACATCAGGCAGCTCACAAACATGTGTGACTGCAGCTCCATGATACTGGACACCCTTCCCCAGCCTACACTCAGCACAGACACATCATATTTTTAAAAATATCTCTTTTAATGTTCAAGGGTGTGAGGCAGCAGCCAGCATCAGCTGAGAACTCCTTGCCAGCCCCATACGGACTCTTTTACATGCATTCTTATTTTGGTCCTCAAAGCCAATCCATGAACAAAGTGCAATCCTTTACTTCCACTTCCAGATGTGCAAACCAACTGGAATAGTCACATGATCTCACAAAACCAACCACAGATAACTAGGAAGGACAGGAATCAAGCCAGCACTTCCTGGAGCCAGCTCTCCAGAACAATAACATGCTAGAGTAAAGTCTGCTGCCAATGCCAACAGACCCTGTCCAGTCCCTAGTTACTGCACAGAAGAGGGCACTGCCTTAGGAACACAATCCCACCAAACCAAAGATTAGCATAATACTAAAACCTACTACCAGCCTAAGAGAATCAGTTTTCACGTGATTAACAAACTTCTAATGACGTAATGCCTTTGAAATAAGAGTACTGAGGTCTTTCTGGACAATATAACTTTTTATTTCTATTTATCAACTTTAAAAAAGAGCCAGCTACAATAAATACCAGCATGTAGTGTGGTGGCACAGGCCTTTTACTCAGCATCTGTGAGGCAGAGAGAGGTGGATTTCTGTGAGTTCAAGACCAGCCTGGTCAACACAACAAATTCCAGGTTAACCAGAGTTGCATATAGTAAGACTCTGTCTTGAAAACAAAAACAAAACCCAACAACAAAAATATTCCAACACATCCCATCACATAACACTCTAATTCTGCCAATGAGTCTGAGGAATAAATATGAAGTGCTACAAGAAATGAATGGATCTTGCTCTTTCAGAACTGAATGGAAAGGTGGGAGAAAATAACAGGTCTCCTTAAAGGTTTGCATATTTGTCGTACAGCCCAGGATATCCTTGAACAGGCAATACTCCTGCCTGCACCTCCTGAATTTGGAAATGATAGGCCTAAACTACCAAGTCTGGCCCTTCCCTTTTCTAATTATCCAAATTAAAAGAGTCTCTTTTTCCTTTTTTTACCTTTTTTTTTTTTTTTTGAGACAAGGTCTCATTGGCTTTGTAGACCAGGCTAACCTTGAACTTAGAGATCCACCTGCCTCTACATCCCTCCCCGGAATTAAAGACAACTACAATCAGTCTAGAACATTAAAAAATGCTTAACTGGAGGCTGCAAGATGGTTCAACAGGTCCACTACCAACCCTAAGATCTGATCAATTCCCAGGACACACATGGAAGCAGACCTGATTCCAGCAGGTTGTCCTCTAACTTAAATAAATATACATTCTTGGAAAGCGGAATTTTATAAAACAGAGCTGAACATGCTAATACATGCCTACAATCCCAGCATTTGGGAAACAGAAGAATCTAGCAGCTCAAGACACCAGCACAAGGTATATAACAAGATCCGCTGGGTTAGCATGAGCCTTTGTCTCTGAAGCAAAATAAAATAACTAACTAAGAGCTGGCAAAATGGCTGAGACTGATCCCTAGAACTTACATGGTAGAAGGACAAACTGTCTGCTGCAGTTTGTCCTCTAACCTCCATACACAGTACAACACACACACACAGAAATTCACACAAAAAAATAAATGTTTAATATTCTGCAGTTTTTCCTAACCTCCACACAGTACCACACGCTGATACACACAAAATAAATGTTTAACATTTTTAATTGAAAGACTTGACACAGAATCTCAACACAGAAATGACATACTGAGCATACTAACTCAATCATTAGTTGAGTGAGAAAACCTCAGGTAGTACTTCAGTTCATTACCTTGATACAAATTTACAGAAGCTAAATGATTTTCTCTCTGTAACCACGGTTTGGGGGTTAGGGGTGTTAATCATCTGTTGGGCTCAATCCCTGGCAAGAAGAAGTAAAAGGGCTGGAAAGATACCTCATGGGCAAACAGGCACTTGCCACCAGGCCTGAAGCCCTGAATCCAATACCCAGATGACCAGGAGGGAAGGATGAGAGCTGACTCCCAGAAGTCAATCTCCACAGGCATGCAGTAGCTGTGGGAGTGCACACATCATAAATGTAAAAAATAATAGTAGTTCTAATTGAGAGCCAAGGTAAATCTTGGCTTAGCACTGGATGCATATAAAATGCTGCCACATTCAAGTAAACACACAGTAATAAGGTACCACAAATCTGTAAACCTTCTAAAGAGTCACTGATTGCCTCTTCACGCACTCTAACTTCTAGAACACAGAGAAGAAGAAAAAAACCACTAATACCTTTGACCTCAGAGGTGGAAAAAAGACCCCAAGTGCTAGGCTATCGAGCATGAAGCCCCAGGGAAAAACCCGTGCAGTACATGAACAGACTGCTCGGTGCCCTCTTGTAAATCCAGCACTTAAAGGGAGAAGTCAAGATCATCCTCAGCTGGGCATCCAGAAAGAGGCCATCCCAGGACTACATGGAACTCAGCTTGGGGGGGGGGGGCAAGCAGATTAACATCTAATTCCTAAAAAGTAAAATTCACTGTATTAATTACATTTTCTAACTACATCCTTACTTAAAATATAGAAAAAGAATAGGTCATGCATGGTGCCTGAACCTAACAATCCCAGCATTTGGGAGACAGAGGCAGAAGGATAAGAGTTCAAAGTCAGTCTGGGTTACGTGAGATATATAGGAGGGAGGACAAGTTTGAACATCCAGAGTAGTTTCACATAATTACTGAAGCCAGACCTGGTAGACACATCTATATCCCAGGTAGTTGGGAGGCTGCGGTTGAGGGGTCAAGAGTTCAAGGTCAAACAGTGCTACAGAGCACTACACTGTCTCTAAACCACAGGAAGAAAATATTAAGTATGACAGAACAATCATGTCTGACTTCCCCAAGTTCTCTCCTGGCTAGCTCCTCAAGGAAACATAGGGAGGAGGCCACGCCCAAGTGGCAGACTCCACAATTCTACTGCCTGGTGCCCAGTCAGCCAGCACCCAGTTTCCTCCTTCCTCTGAGCGCTCTGCACTCGAGGCCATGCATGCTGTGTGCAGCACATTCTGAGCTACAGTTTCCAAGCAGCGCTCAACTCATTTTGTTCACTCAAAATCATGCTGGAAAGCACACATTTTTAAACTCTAAATTAGACATTTTGAAAAAACATAACATCAAATCAATTGCCTTTAGCGTCAATTACCCTGGTGGGTTAGAATGAATACAGTACCACTGTGCCATAAAAACCTCCATAGAGAAGATGGCGAAGACAAGGGTCTTCTGGTAGATCACACACATACCCTGAATAGCAGACCTACATTAAATGCAGTATGTTAAAAATGATGGTTCAAATCAAGCTCCAGTGCTTATAAGAACGTTATAACCAACGAAAGCTAGAAACACAATTTTATTTAGGTATACGGCTAAGGAAAGCCTGTGTTAAAAGACCAAAAGAAAAAACTATTAAATGCTGGCAGGGTGTGGTGGTGCCGCTCAGGAGCCAGAGGCAGAACTACTGCAAGTTCCTGACCAGACCAAGCTATATATCTAGTGAAAATATACAAATGCATACCAAAATATACATACACATTCCAAAGAAATAAAGATAAAGAGCAACTACAAAGCAAAGTCCTGTACATCTTTAAAGGAAGCAACAGCCAGAGTAGCAGACTTCAAACAGCAACAATGAAGAAGTGGAAAACAGTTCAAGATCAGCCTCTGCTATGCTCAGTTCAAAGGAAGCCTAGGCTACAGGAGGAGAGCCTGTCAACACACACAAATGCCAAACTTTGAAGCATCTTATTGGCATACACAGACATTGAACATTGCTAATTAGAAAGACCACAATCTGAAATGTTCCAAAAATCCAAAAGCATCTAAGCATCAACCAGATCCAAACACAAACTCTACCCCAACCTCAGGTGACAAGACACTGACAAAACAGGTGACACTAAATAAAATATGACACCACTTTACACTGTGCTATAAGGTGCACAGGAGACAAAAATAACCTTCAGGTTCAGACTCTATTCCATGGCCAAGATCCCATGATGCACATGGAAAAACCTGAGTAAAAAAAAAAAAAAAAAAAAATCTAAAACATTTCTGAGTCCTATGAACTTCAGATAAAAAGCAGTCAGCAAGTGCAACGGGATGAAGTTGATTAGGTGACACAATTCCTAACTGGACTCACGTTCAACCTTAATACTGCAGGTACAATTCCAGGTCAAAGGACAAACCTAGCCAGGCGGGATTAGCGCATACCTTTGATCTCTGTCACTTAGAAGGCAGTAGTAGTGGATGTTCTGCCAACCAGATCTCTGAGTTCAGTGCTAGCCTGTTCCAAGATAGCCAGGGCTATACAGAGAAACCATCTGGAGCACAGGACACAAACCTATCCACTTTCATTGAACACTAAGAATGAACCAAGTTTTCTCCCTTGTCCACTCCCAGCAGCATAAAAATTGAAATGACAGGACAGTCCCGAGTCTATAATACAACTACGCAGGCCTAGGAAGTCTAAGTCAGGCTGAGGATTCTAGTACATCAACGCCACAGGCAGGGCCATCAGTGCTCATTGTAACACAGGCCTAATAGAAAATAGTATTTGAGCTCGTGATACAATAATCAAGAATTTCAACAAATTCTCCAAGGAAAACACATCTTCCCCTCAGAGGCAGAGACACAGCAGCACACCATGGTACAACACGGCCTACATCCACAAAGAAAACAAAAGAGGGAAGAAGGGGCTGCTACAGGCATTAAATGCAATGGAATCAGAGAACATATCATAACTGCAAAAGACACTTGTCAAGATCTGGAGCTAAAACTAGGCAAAAAAGCCAAAGGAAAAGGAGGGTGTGACAAAGTTGAAGTGTTAACAGGGACAGAACTACAAGACCAGAGAGGCAGGAAGGAGTTCAGCTGCCATAGAGGAGCATGTGAAAGTGGAACAGGTCCAAAAGAGCCCTAAAAGCCAGGCTGAAGCCCATGACCTCGGTAGGACAGTTGGCAAGAGGCAACCATTTTGAGTTTTCGGGGGGGGGGGGGGCACCTAACTGATGAAAATCAGTTAAACAATTGACACTGTCAGCAGTTACAGTTAATAAGAAAACAAATCTGTTCAGAAAAAAAACAGGAACAACGACGCAAAGACCAAACCCTCTCACATCCATGGACTTCCTGCGGACTGAGTGCCAGAAGACACTGGCCTCAGAGCCACTGTTCTTCCGCTCACCACCTGAGCCTCTGTTCCTTAGTTAAATTTAGGGTACCAGCTGCTCACACTGTCACGAGGACTTGTCAAACCACCAGTACAGTTCTGACATATTGACACACAGTACTAGCGCCACCGAGGACTACTACCTGAACAAGTAGTCCTGAGGAAAGCTGTCTTGGCGGCTTCAGACATGGAGTGCAGACTTAGAAGGCAGAAAAACATCTACCTGTAATAAACACTACAAGTCCTGCTGAATTCAGCTTCAAGAATTCAGGTTCAAAACTTGAAAACTGTTTTCAGTGGGACACACAAATTTGAAGCTTTAACCACAACTGTCAGAAGAGACAGTAAGCAAGGCATGGGACCAACCCTGTACCCTACCCCACCCACCCACCCACCCACCCCCACACTGCCCTGTATTCACATCAACCCAGAAAATGGATGAGCCCAGGAAATGTTGACAGTACAGTCTAATTTTGAGAATAAATAAAATTATGCTGTTCATTTCAAGAATGTTGCCCAGGAGCTTCAGAAACAGACCTGCCAAGAGCTTTTCATGGCATTATGGCCCCATGGAAAAGAGTAACAAAACATAAAATGTAATACAAAGAAGCTACCTCCCAACACAATGCAGTTTGACACTCTGGCAATACATGGCATGTCAAACAGTGTTCTGAACATTACACATCCAGCTTCATCACTCAACTCTATGATACAAGGGGAAATCTTAAGGCATAAGTACTACCTCCAAGTGCATCACCTGAAAGAAACAAGAGACTGGGGAGTTACCAAAAGCACCCTTGCTCAGACTGCTACACTCCAACACAACATGCAGGACCTTCCTTAGAGTATTGAGAAATGATCACTTGTGTGGACTGCTGGCTACACTCTGCTTTCCATTCTTAATACTCTCTTCCTACCACCAGTATTTGGAGGCTACATTTAATATTAGGAAAAACAGTAACTGGCAAGACACCACACCTCAGACAGTTAGAAGGCTTAAGCAAGAGGCCAAGATTCCTAGACTATTCATCCAACCATGCCATCACCTGACAGAGGTATCTCAGAGCTCATTCCAATTAGAAACAAGAAGTCTGTCAGGAAATCAGAAATGCAAATGTGGCAGGGGAGCAGGGAAATGTGTCATAAACAGTCATCTAGAAAGAGCATGGCACAAGGGTCAAAAAGACCTGGGTGGAGGCCTCTTCAAAGCCAATAATAAACACCTTGGAGCTCATCTCCTCAGAGAAAGCCAACACTACAGACTGACCACAGGGGATCATTCTGAATGGCAGCGCCTCACACCTTCCTGAAGGTGGCTCAGAGTCCCTGTCTTCTAGCTCTCTGGTAAAAGGGCAATAAATTGTACTCTTACTATGTAGGATGCCACAGGCAGTTAAGTAGTCAGACCTCCTGACCATCATCACAAGTCTCTGTTGGTGGCAGTTCAGCAGGCAAAGTGAAGGACTTCTTGCTACACAGTCCCAGGAGAAGGTCTGAGGTCAAAATGTAAAAAGTCTTCTGCTCACTGCTTTCTTCTTCCCATTTCAGAGATGTACACTGTAAATATTTCTAAAAAGGAGTCAAATTCACATGTACTAGAAAAACAGTTGTAAGCAGAGCCAATGTTTCCACCATCTCTCTCCCGAGTTCCAAAGTATTTTTCTCTGTTTTTATGTATCAAACCCAACAAATTGTTTCAACTCCATCTACATGAGTTCAGTGAGTGTCCACAGGAACCATTCTAGTTTTGAGAAACTATGTGGAGACCACACTGCAGTTCCACTTCATCACTATATGGGAACTAGCACTCAACAGGTTCAAGGTTCAAAGGTGCTTGTGTCACACACCCTTTTCATCAGAGACCCCATGTTTCTAAAGCAGTAGCTATCCTTCCTGCTTACTAGCGGGAAAGCTTACCAGTTCCACAGGAAGCAGTTCTTTCTGGATCTCTTAGCGGACAGGTATTATGATAATCAGTCTTACAAAAACCTTAATTAGGATAGAGACTTCAAGTTCCAAAAGAGGTTCTTGGGTTTATGTTAAAAAAAGTTAAAATGTTTAGCCAGTCTTCATCAAAAATCAATACAAAATATAATCTCAAGGTTGGGCAGTAGCTCAGTGGTAGAGCACTTGCCTGGGTAGCTAGAGTGAGACTCTAGGCTCAATTCCCAATATTGCCCGGAAAAACAAACAAACAAAACAACAACAAAGAAACAAACAACACTCCATTTACCACCAGAGTCTCCTATGTTAACAGCAGGTACAGATTAGAAGTGTGCTTCAAAGACAGGGTGAAGTGCAAGAATTTTGAAGTCGTTAATGACTTAAGTTACTTAGCTTTTTACATATATTTTCTTCCATCACAGGATTAGCGTTTGTCCTAAATTATAGAGGTCCGACTTTTCAAACGAAAGGAAAGACGAAAAGCAATTTGAGTGTTTAAAGTTTATGATTACAGACTTCATGCCATGCAGGACAGCAAAACTAAGAGAGAAATATTGAAAGCCGCAGAAAAGCCTCTACTTAAACGCGAAGGTCACTCAGGGCCTGCCCAACTCCTTTCAGGCACGATTGCGACCTACCGCCCCTCCCCCACAGCTAAATGCCAACTGTTTCTAGAACTCTCAGTGATAATTTGGGAAGTTTGCCATTAACTCCCACGATCCAATCCAACTGATACAGTGTTTTTGTGCAGATAAAGATGCCCTACTTCCCCAGACTATAAACTTAATAAAGTGGTGAGAACATACAGTCCCAGGAAGTCAGGATTACTGAAATGCTCCAATAAGCATGGGTCTTATTTAACAAAACTGAACGTGAATCACACAGTGAAACCCAAAACTCATTCACTACCTTCAATTGACTATCAAGATACTGCAACGCATTTTAGCTAAGTTAAATCAGTAAGATAGGGCTTTATGTCATTACCCCCCAAAAGGAGCTTACTTCATACTGGTGGGAGAGGTTTCAATCTCAAGATTCAAATTAGAAATAACACATCATTTCATCCACCGTACTTTATTAACATGTTTAGACCAGCATAAGGTTCTTATATGGGAAAACAAGAAAGCCAACAGTAAACTTCCCTAATTAACTAAATGGCATAAGTAGGAAAACCCTTCACCCTGGGGCCAGTTAAGAAAACTCCAGACTCTTAAAGAAATGTAATGTTTAGCTACATTCCAACACTTCTGTGTGATCACCAAATTATTTTCAGTGTTGGGTAACCTAACAAAGAGAGCGTTTCTTAAAAACCACCCAACCCAAATGTTACACAGAACAGACCATTTTCACAACCTAAATTTAATCCAAATTGAGAACTTCCAAAATTAACGAACACTCTAACACATGCATGATTCGCCTCGAGCTGCCTTTCAACATGGAATTACACTTAATGAAAGTCAGTCCCTGTTTTTTTTTAAAAAAAAAAAAAAAAAAAGACATGGGTTGCAAAGAGGAAGTCACCCAGCAAACATTCACAACGTGGCCTCTATACTGTCAGAAGATAATGTGACTTGTGTGCCACCCCAAAACTTACCAGGAAGCTGGCAATAAGTTTGCCAACTGTATACACTTGACCCAACTTTACCGAGGCTGTGGCCAGGGCCTCCTAGTGGAGAGGCTAGAGGCACAAGGTGCCCACACGCGCGTCCTGAGCGAGCGAGGCCGGGCCGCGCCCCTCCCCCGCCCGCGCCCCAACAGCCGCCCGCGGTCCCCGCCGCCTCCCGGGGTCTCCGCGCGGCACAGCCCGAGGGGTGCGCGACCGGGTGACTGCAGCCCGCGCGCCCGAGCGCGGACAGGCACCCATCCCGAACCCTGCCCGCTCCCCCGCTATGCCTGCATAGGGCGGCTGCGGACCCGCATCCAGCCTGCGCCCCCAACGCCGGCTCGCCGGGGCCCAGCGTCTGCTCCCGCAGCCGGGCCACCAGGACCCGGGGGGCAGCACGTGAGCGCAGCCGCCCCTCCCCCGCGCCCAGGCCAAGTTCGCGGCGCCCGGCGCCCCGGACCCGCGCTCACCTGCTTGGCGACGCTGTCCCTTCCAGGACGCGCGGCGCTCCCCTCCTGGCCGCCGTCAGCACCCCGAGGCGCCCTGGGGTGCGGGCGCTGACAGCCGGGCAGCGGGTCCGGCGGGGGAGGGGCGCGGGGGCAGGGCGCAGCACCGAGGCAGGAGGGGAGCTGTTACTAAGGGAGAGAGCCAAGCGCGCGAGCGGCCAACGACTCCGGCTCGGCACCGGGGAGCGCGGGGACCAGCCAGGCACAAATGAGCTCCGGGCCCGCGGCGGCGGCGGCGGCCGCGCAGCAAAACAAACCCGAGCGGCCTGCGCCGGGAGCGCGGGGAGGGAGGAGGGACAGATGAGGGGGAGGGGGTGGGAGGGGGAGGGGAGGAGGACCCGAGGAGGGGGAGGGGAGAGACGAGGGGAGGGGCGCGCCCGGAGGGGGAAGGGAGGAAGTGAGGGGAACCCGGGAGGGGGAGGGGAGCCTGGTGGTGGAAGAGGAGAGATGTGCGGGGGAGGGGAGCCTGGAGGAGGGCTGGGAAAAAGGGACCGTGGAGGGGGAAGGGAGCCCAGAGGAGGAGAGGCGAGGGGGAAGGGAGCCTGAGCCTTGGAGGGGGAGGGGAACCTCAACGGGGAGGGGGACCTGGGAGGGGGATTTAGGGGGAAGAGCCGGGGTGGGGGAGGGGCACGCCGGAGGGGCGGGGCCGCGGCGGAGGCAGCGCGGCGGTGGGGGTGGCGGCCGGCTAGCCGTTCCACACGCGGCTTCCTCACTCGCTCGGCTCTCCCTGCACCCAGTCTCCCTCGCTCGCTCGCGGCGCTGGGGGCTGGGCTCGCGGCGCATTAGTTTTAGTGCCCGCAGCCTGAGCTGTCCCGCGGCCTGGGTGGCGCTCCGGTCCCTTCGCCTGGAGCAATTCTGGGAGCCGCTGCCGCTCGATCCCCGGAGGCGGCGGGCAGGTGCGGGAGCTCGGCACCGACTCCGCATGCAGAGCGCCGCACACTCCGATGCGCGTAAACACGCCCGCTCCGAAGTGTACCTGGAAAGGTGCTTTGCCTGTCCTGAGCAAGTCCTAGGATGGGATCCGGAGCACCGAGCGTGGGGAGACGCGCACACGGCGAGAGGGGTTTGGTGAAAACGCAAAGCTGTAATGGAAGTTTGTGCGCCCAAGTGTGCGACTTGTGTGCTCGGTCTATCGGGAAGGTTTGATCGATCAGTTCTCATTGAGCAAAAATAAAGCCATAGACAGAATGAATGTTCACTAAGTGTGTACCGCGGTGTGGTATCCACGGGAGTTTATATTCTCTACTTTCTGCATGCGTCTGGCACGTGAAGGTGGTTTCTAAAGTACAATTTGGCTGCCCAATAATGTCAAAATGTGTACTGCGGGAGCGCAGAGGATTTTAAAAATACGGCGGTGACCTTGCTGAGCCTTTCAGAAACCTGGGGCGTAAGAGGCAGCCTTCCTTTTAATTCTAACATGTATCTTGAAATTCTGCTTTTCTGTTACTATCTTTAAAAATACTTTGCAACCTTCTTTGGTGAAAGGTTCTAGTTTCAAGTTGTCAAAACATTTGGAAACGTGTATTCCTGTCAAGCAGTGGTCTTCCTTTAGTGCTTCAAACGTAATTTTTCAAACAAAGTATCATTTGAAGTAACTTTCACAACCGTAGACTGTGCTGCCTAACCAACTCCGTGA
Source organism: Grammomys surdaster (assembly GCF_004785775.1). Classification (NCBI taxonomy): domain Eukaryota; kingdom Metazoa; phylum Chordata; class Mammalia; order Rodentia; family Muridae; genus Grammomys; species Grammomys surdaster. Next base: position 7,380,805 of record NW_021604564.1, on the reverse strand, counting down.
CTAGACTAGATTTCTTTCAGCCAAGGTCAATGACTCTCCGATGATGGGCCCCTCCCTGGAGACATCACTCAGTTGCCTGTTATGACAGGCATAGCTGGAAGAGTGGAAGGGCCACCAAAGAAAGTCTATGGAGTTGGAAACGCCCTTTCTACCAGAAAAGTTCAAAGCCTGAGCCTGGGTGTCCCTGGAGCTATTGTCACATGTGAAAGAGGGAATGCTAGATTAAACAATGTCACCTGATGAGAATGTAGATTATGCTGGGTTTCCAAAACACTGCTGGACGTTTAGGGAAACTGCACAGGGGAAGCCAAAGCTGAGGCCTGATTCAGTCCTCCTGCTGCCCAGAGAATTTCTTATTTTCCCATGTGTGTAAGAACTGCCTGCTGGTATGTTGTCTGCTCAACATAAACCTCACACTGCAATGCAAGTTCTTTGTCGAAAACACCCCACTATTTTAGGATGTTGGGATGGCTAGGAGGAGCTAAGATTCCCAGCCCTTGTCCTACACAACAGCTACAAGAAAATCAAACCACACTTTGAGTGGATAATGATATTCACCAGTCTTTACAGCCAGCTCCAAGCAGGTGATTCCTAACCTCCCAAGAGACATCTCTTCCAAAGACCGCCCTCCTTCCAGCCAAAAGCTCTTAGACCCTGAGCTAGGTTGCTCCTCAAGTTGTTTTGTGTACCAGACAATGAGAGTGAGAACCTGTTCGTTTGGTAGGTGTACATAAACTGCTTTATTTGAATGTCATGACAGAAGTCACCAAGGTTGGGGGCCTGTACCTTAAACTTTCTCCATTAAAGTGCCCTTCAGGCTTTTTGTTTTTATGTTTTGTTTGTTGGTTGGAGTTTTGGAGGGTTTGCTTTCATGGTTTATTTGGTCTTTTTTGTGTGTTTGATTCTGCATAGCTGAGCCTGATCTCAAAGTCTTGGCAATCCTCCTGTCTCACCCTCCCAACAGCTAGGAGGATCTCTTACCATTATTAAACAGTAATTGAGCCTTTGAGGTGGCTAAGCAGGTTGACATGCCACCTGCTAAGGTTACACTAGAGCAAAACTGGAGGCAAGAGAGACCCTTGAGGCAAACCTTTAATCCCAGCACATGGGAGGCAGAGTCAGGTAGATGTTGAGGCCAGTCGGGTCTACATGGTTAGTTCCAAGCCAGCCAAGGCTACATACCCTGATCCAAAAATAAGGGAGAAAGTAAGAACCAAATCCTAAAGGTTGTCCTCTGACCTCATACTCTATATTCACACACACTTAATACACAAAATCAACAGAATCCTAACATTCTTTTAGATGTTCTTCCCCAGCCCCCCCCCCAAAGCGCCTAAATGTGGAAAATATTTGAGCCTTCCTGCTCCCCTGACCCTGAAGCTTGACTGCTATAGATTCTGAATTCCAGAACCCATTTGAAAGCTCAGTGTAGCTTCAGGATTTCGTATGTTTTGTTTTTTCTAATCTAGAGTGTGAGTGTGTGTGTGTGTGTGTGTGTGTGTGTGTGTGTCTTGAAGCTAGAGTTACAGTCAGTTGTAAGCCATCCAACATAAGTGCTAGGATGCAAACTTGGGTTCTCTATAAAGCACTCTTAACCCCTGAACTATTTCTTCAGCATCTGCATCTTAGAGATGCAGATAAATGGGCTGCAGCACAACTGTAAAATGAAATGTTTATCACCTCAACCTGTAGCCATTCCAACATTCAAAATCAAAGGCAAAATTCAAGCAATAATTAGACCTGTGCAAATTCACAAAAAAAGTTACTAATTTTCAATGGTTTAAATATAAATGTTACGTTTCTAAAAGGGACAGATTATTACTACTAAGAAGTTCTATAGGAAAGAGACACATTAAGAAGCATCTCTTAGTAATTCAGTTGGTAAAATGATTGCCTTGCTCCTAGGAACTATCTCCGGCACTGCCTAAAGCAAAGCTAGTGCTGCACACTTATAATCCAAGAACATGGGAAGTAGAAACAGTAGGAGCAGTTCAAATCATCCTCTGCTATGGAAGGAATTCAACAACAGTAGTCTGGACCATTTGAGACAGAGAGAGAAGGAAAGGGAAAGAGCGAGAAGTAAGTTTTAGGGCCTGAGAGATTATTCATTTGCTCATCTGGTAAAGGCAACTGTTATAAAGCCTGAAAAAAAAATCACTATTTCCATACACACACACACACACACACACTGGCTAAACTGTGACTTGTCTTACTTTGATAACACTTTACCCAAAGAGCATTATATAGCAAGGTTTTAACCACTATGATGCTTTAAAATGTTTATATTATGTAGCCCATATAATTAAAATATTCAAAACAACAGTATGTAGATGCATGGTACCACAAGTATTAGCTCAGTGCTTTAACTTGTATCTTTCATTCACCCTAGCACTCCTCAGTGGCTCATACTTGCCGGGCTTCTGTAGGCATCCTTTCCGGTGCACTGACCTGTTTCTGTTTCCTTCTGACTTGTGCAGCTCTTCTGTGGTTCTTGGGCTCCCAAACTATGCTGTCAAGACTAATGAACAGCTTGACCACAGTTCAGCACCTGAGCTTCTCTCTCCATCTGTGCAGGGTGTACTCCTTGTGACCTTTGCTCGTCAGCAATGACTTTGTCATAGTGCTCCTTGACCTTGACCTGTGATCAGATCCCATAGGTGTTGGTCCTAATATGGTCTCTCAAATCCACCAAGCTATTTGAGGAAAAGCCTACTCCCTCATCTCTCTTGTTCTTCTAGCTAATCAGAGACATCCACTCTAACCCTCTGGCAGAGGCTTGGGGGAACACCCCCCTTCTTCTCCCTGGCTAGAGCCACTAAAATGGCTATGTGACAGTTGGCCATAGCTGTCTTTGCCCAATCCAGAGGCATCCCACTTATCTTAATGCAGTAAATAAGTTTCCCTTGTGCTGAGACTATGGTATCTGGGTATGTTCTGTGCCAACTCTGAGTCCCCTTCAATAAGAACAATGCACATTACTTGAGACCCTTCTTTTCATTAAAAAATAATAAAATTATATTGAAAATGATATTTATAAAAAAAATAGTATTCAGGGGATTGAAGCAGATGAACTGGCACAATTTCAAGTCAGCTTGTTACATAGGGAGTGCCATGCCAGCCTGGCCTACTTAGCCAAGATCCTGTATCAAGAAAGAAAGCCACCTTTAATCCTAGCACTTGGAAGGCACAGGCAGGTGAATCTCTTGAGATTGAGGCCAGCTTTGTGTGCGTACAAATCTATAGCGGGATATTTTCCCCACAAGTTGGGAGGAGCTAATGTGGGAGGAGTAAGGAGAGGAAGAGGAAGAGCTATGATAGAGATGTAGGAGCCATGGAGAGCCATGCATGTATTGAGAACAATCCTGGGTAACAACTTATATCTAGGTTAGTTAATTGGTTAATAACTCGAATTGTGTGGGCATCTTGTTATTTGAGCATTACCAAACATATAAAGCCTTTGGATAATCTTAAAGCATTAGAGTCTCATTTCTACCAGGTACTGTGTGGATGGAGGGATGGTCTAGGCTCAGCCCAGCCTTGTGGTCTCGCTGGAGTCTCGTGGGTGCCAGGGCCGGTGTTCTGGCCTACCTGAGCTAGCAGCCTGAGCCACGGCAGCAGCAGGAACACCGCTGCGCATGACCTCAGGCCTTGCCTGGTCAGGAAGATGCAGGCTCTGTAACTACAAACTAGATCAGGTGCCACTGATTTAAATATTACCAGTAACACAAATCAAGTTCCAAGACAGCAACATAGACAGCAACCCTGTCTTGAAAAACCAAAAAAAGAAAAGGGGCTAAAAAAGACAGCTTATCAGTTAAGAACTCATGCCAAGCAGTTCACAACCACCTAGAACTTCAGCTCCAGGGGAGTCGATGTTTCCTTCTAGCCTCCACAGGCAACTGAACATATCCACATACAGATGCACACATACACATATAATTTTTAAAATAATAAAGATCTTGAAAGAAAAAGATCACAGTTATAAACTATTCATATCTCTCAGAATATGGAAGTAGCAGGTTGTATCCTGTTCATGATTCAGTGAGAACAGAAAGCCAACCATCCACAGCAAATTGTCTTACCAACCACCTACTTTTATTGAGAGTCTTATACTGTTCTGGCAGCATGAAAAGCCTCATACTGTGTTGACACAGAATTCATTTAACAAGTATTTATCAAATGCTTAGTGTGAAAAGGCATTCCAAAACTATTTACAGTGAACCAAACAGCCCCTATACTTTATGGAGTTATCATTTTAGTTTTGTACTAAGGGAGGAAGGAGGGAAGAATATAAAGAAACTTTCAAAAATATATCCACGTTGAACAATTGAGGCTTTGTTGGCTCTGTTGGTAGAGACCTTACCTAGCATGTATGAAGTCAGGATTTCATCTTCAGCACTACATAAAGTAGATTAAGGAAGATTAGATATCCAAGGTCATTCTAACTACACATAAAGTTTGTGGCCATCTTGGACTATGTGAAATTCTCCAAAAAAAAAAAAAAGAAAGAAAGAAAAAAGTAAGTTGCTGTCTTAGTTTGAGTTTCCATTGCTATGAAGGGACACCATGACCAACACATGTCCTTATAAAGGACAACATTTAATTGGTGCTGGCTCACAGGTTCAGAGGTTCAGCCCATTATCATCAAGGCAGTAGCATGGCAGTGTCCAGGTAGGGATGGCTCAGGAAGAGCTGAGCATTCTACATCTGAAGGCTGCTAGGAGAAGAATGGCTCTTCCATAATGGGTGGAGTTTCATAGCCCACCCCCATGGTGATGCACTTCCTTCAACAGGGTCACACCTCCTAATAGTGCCACTTCCTGTGGGCCAATCATATTCAAACCACCACGGTTGCATTATGGTTTAACTTTTGTCACAAAGAATATAAAATGGCTCAGTGAGGTTTGTCCTTTTACTGCTGACACTGAGTTGGAAGCATTTGAATAAGCTGTCAAAGACCAAGCTTTAAGGGCCAGAGAGATGGCTTAGTAAAGTGCTTGCCTTGCAAGCTTGAAGCCCTAAGTTCGATCATCACCACCCACACAGATGCTGAGCATGAGCCAAAAAGATTACTCTTGGTAATGCTGCTTTCTGTGCAAATCTGATGAGTTCAACCTCCAGAACCCATTGAAAAAAAGAAGGAGAAAAACAGCTACATGAAGATGTCCTCTGATGTCCGAATGCATGTGTACATGTGCCCCCACACATATCACACACATATGTACACACTCATAAGCTCATGCACACACACAAAGTGTACAAACATGCATACACACAAAAAAGCTACATTGCTCTACTCTGTGTAATGTAGCTGAGACCCTGTCTGAAAACAAACAACAACAAAACAGAACAAAGCACTCGGAACACAAGACACTTGGAGCTGTCAAATAACTCAGCATTCTTTACATTGACTGCTTAGTTTACTGTGTGTATACCCATCATTTTATTTAAATGACATTTATCATGTGTGTGGGGGGGTACATGTGTGCAGATGCCACAGCACTCATAAAGCTACATTACACCACCTCCATGCATCGATGGCTTTTTAGGGTCTCATTGTCACAGTCAAGTCCAGTCCCTGGCGGATGTTCTCCTCACTAGCATTGCACATACCAGGAATTAGGTAACCATACTCAAGAGTGAAATAACAAACAGTAAAGCTTACGCATGGTGTGTTGGTTTACATAGCAAAGGCTGCTGAGTTATGTTGACACATGAGCAGAACTTTTAGGACTGGCCATCAGAAAAGGAGCCTTACAGGTAGAGGGGACATAAAGTACATGGAAACAAGAAAAGCACAACTGCTGTATCCTGGAAACAAGAGCAAATGTCAACTGTTTGGTATGAAACAAAGAAGGGTAAAAGGGCCTTTCACTTCTCAGACATAGAAAGCCACAGAAAAGCCTTGAACAAACACACTGCTTGGCCCTCTTCTTTACAGAAAATGGCACTGGTTCCTACACAGAGGACCAAGTGCAAGAGGGTGCTAAGGACTCACAGAAATCAAATTTGAGAGATGGTGTCAGATACTAGTTAGAAAAATGAGATCATGTACAGATAGGGTCTTACTCTGTATCCAGGATGACCCACAGCTCAGTGTTTGGAGGCTGGCCTTTAGGTCTGTGCTCCTCCTATCTCAGTCGCCAAGTGCTAACGGTAGAGGTGTAAGTCCCTGTATCTGACTCAGTGATGCACTTGTCAAGATAAAAGATGGAATCCAAAAATGATCACTAAGTCTAAATCAAGAATATAGAAGAATGAAGTTGCCATTTTCAGAGGTGAGGAAGAGGGGATCAATTTTTAAAAACAAGTATTTATTTTATGGTTTGGTGAGTATGAAATATCTCCAGGAAAATGCTGGACCCAATAGACAGATTTGTACATCTGATGTTCCAAGGTGATCAGAACTGGAGACGTGACTTTAAGACTAACTAAGAAGTTTGGCAATCTAGATTCAACCTTAGGAACAGATAATAGATTCTCAAAAGTTATCCTCTGACCTCTACATGAGTGCTGTGGCATCTGCACACATGTACACCCCCACACACATGATAAATGTCATTTAAATAAAATGATGGGTATACACACAGTAAACTAAGCAGTCAATGTAAAGAATGCTGAGTTATTTGACAGCTCCAAGTGTCTTGTGTTCCGAGTGCTTTGTTCTGTTTTGTTGTTGTTTGTTTTCAGACAGGGTCTCAGTAGTCCAGGTTGACCTGAAACTCACTATAGAGCTGAAGATGTCCTTGAACTTCTGATCCTCCTGACTCAATCTCCATAGTACTAGGATTTTGCAGATGCACCACCAAGCCTGGCTTAAATGTTTTTGTTTGTTTGTTTGTTTGTTTGTTTGAGACAGGATCAGGTAAGCTTTGAATTCACAGTGATAGATAAACCTGCTTTTTACATGTGCTGGCATCCAAAGTCTGTGCCACCACGTCCAGCTATTTTTTTTAAATTAGGAGTGTTCTGCTCTACAAGTGTAATCACAGGTCAGTACACAGTGACTTTGTATACATGAGAATACTGACTGAAGCCATGGACAGTGTTGGTTTCTCTCACCTGTAACGTTGTCATGCATGGTGCAAGTGCTTTTCAAGACACTTTGTAAAAGGCAATGTCTTCCTTAGACAGGGTAGCATAAAGGCCAAACATTTCTCATGGTTTTGGAGGCTAGGAGGCCTGAGTTCAAGGTATCAACATGCTCAGGTTCTGGTGACCCTTCTCCCTCTGTTCTAACAGCAGAGAAAGGAAATAAGATCTTTCTGTCTCTTATCTGGGCCCTGGGCCCACAGTCGGACGCACAACATAATGAAGTCAAATAGTGGATCCCAGCTTACTTGGGCTTCTTCAAACACAGTCTCCATTTCCGTGGTGGGAGAATTTTCAGGTCTAGGCAAGAAAAAGCAAAGGATTGCTGAGGGGAGGGGTGGAAGGAAAACAAGACAAAACAACCTTTGATGTTTGGGCTATGGATTTGGCTCAGTTGGTAGAGCAACTACTAAGCATTGGGGGAACAAAGCTGGAGGTTCCGCTGTTTACAGTGGAACACATGGAAAATCCCAAAGATGTAGAAGTGGAAGCAGAAGGATCAGATGTTCGAGATTGTCCTTGACTATAAGGAAAACGTGAGGCCCATAGTCTAAGTGAGCAGAGCAGCTTAATGGGAAGGAGCACATCAGTGGGACGTGTGTCACATGATTCCTACAAGCATGGGAAAATATGCATGAGCTACAGATAGAGCCTGGTCAGTCCGGTGGATGTCCTCTGGGGTCTCAATTGTATTAGATTATGTACTGATTAGAAAAACAATGAGTAGCCATTCTCTCTTGCTCTGTCCACCACCTCTCCTGCAACCACATGACAACATGGTACAGGGTCTCCCAGTCTATAGTAATCTTATTAGTGATACATTTGAAAACCTGACTGTTCTTTTAACCTTTGAAATTCAACTTATAGAGCCTAGCATAGTCACATTAGCCTGTAATCACGCTGGAGGCTAAGGCCACAAGATTGCAACGAGTTCGAAGCCTCCATAAGCTAATAGTGAAATGCTATGTCAAAATGACAAGTAAAAGGTAAAGACTAAGACTCCATCCCTTTTAAAGGCATGTGATAGTTTGGTTAATTAAATTTCCGTGTATTTAGCTGCATGTGTACATTTAAGAGTCCAGTTTCCTTTTTAAAAAAAATTCTTAAATTGCAGCCAGGTAGTGGTACTACACACCTTTAATCCCAACTTTGGGGAAGCAGAGGCAAGTGGATCTCCAAATTCAAGGCCAACCTGGTGTACAGAGTGAGTTCCAGCACAGCCAGGGCTACACAGAGAACCATGTCTTAAAACAAAACAACAACACCACCAAAAAAAA
>NW_021604564.1:7363528-7372336 GCF_004785775.1 Grammomys surdaster | reverse complement strand
TCTGTGTATAACCCTGGCTGTCCTGGAACTCACTCTGTAGACCAGGCTAGCCTCGAACTCTCGAACTCAGAGATCCGCCTGCCTCTGCCTCCCAAGTGCTGGGATTAAAGGTGTGTGCCACCACCACCTGGCCAAATTCATATCTTCTTAACCTGAAACCACAAATCTAATTCAATCATAGTTCTAATTTACATGTTTTACATTGGCTTTATGAAACAATTTGATATTCTTTTTTTAATTACATGTATTTGTTACATGCACATGCCCCAGTCCACATTTGGTAATAGCCTTCTACCATATGGGTCCCAGGGATCCAATTGAAGTCAGCAAGTACTCTTAACTTCTGAGCCATCTCAATGGCCCTATTAGGTATTCTAAAATGTTAAATTATCTTGAAATTTAAAAGGGTTATCCAAACACAATTTTGTAATACTAACTTGCAGGAGGATGAGGAATTCAAGGACATCCTTGGCTACATAATGAACTGCAGGCCAGCCTACACTACCTAACACACTACCCCTCCCCCCAGCCACACACACAAAATAAACAAAATCCCACAAAAATATCAAATACAAATATGAAAATACCAAAATACAGATATGAAAAAATTTTTTCAAATAAGGAAAAATAGCAGTACTATGGTTTTATTTTGCATATTCCTCTCTTCAGCTTTGCGTTGTCCTGAATCAACAATAAAGTTATTCCTTAAATAAACAATTCTTGGGATCCAAGAGATAGCTGAGTGATTGAAAGCATTTGCCTATCTTTCAAAAGACTACAGTTCAGTTGTCAGCACCCACATGGAGCAGTTCACAACAGTCTATAACTTCAGCTCCAGGGATTGCTGCCTTCTGGGGTCTTCATACATACATTCACACATGTGCCATATACTCACACAGGTAGATAACACACACACATTCATATAAAAATAAAGAGTTCTTCTGTTCCAGGTAACCTGAGAAGTTATCTTGGATTAGACTGTTACTTCAAATTATATAAACTGGGTAACTTCTAGACAACAGAATTTTCTCCTTAATTCTGGAAGCTTGAAATTCCAAGATGCTGCTTCTGGCAAATCTGGTGTCAGGTGAGAGGACCACTTCTGTGCTCAGCTAGCAACTTCTTGCTATCTTCTTCACAGGGCTCAGAGGACAACCTAGCTTCTGTTTCTTCAGGAAGGCTGGCATACCCCTTCAAAGCTGGCAGAATTCTACCTCTAATGTCATCTTTGGTGTTATATGGCAATATATGAATTTTTGGTGGGAGCACAAATATTCAGATCACAGTAGATGCTTGTCCAGTGTATGAAATGGGTGACTGTGGTGGTAGATGCTGGCTGAAGACAGGACGTTGGACAGTATTTCTCAATATGGTTGAAAGATGTTGAACCTTCCTTGACACCAACCAGTGGAAAATCCTGCCCTTTCAAAGAATGATCTATAAACAATGCCTGTGGACAGTTCTGTTTACACTGTTTCTTCACAACAGTTGGGCTTTGGAACCCACTTATTGGACTCTTGATACAACCCTGGACATGTCATGGATACATGCAAGTGGCTAGCCCTGCCACTGATAAAGTCACAAACATACTAGTCTTACAGGCACTAGAATAGAATCCACTACATTTTCTGAAAAGAGTGTCCAGTCTTTTCATGATTTAACAGCTATTAAAATTACAGTTAATCCTTATGAACTCAAGAGAGCCATTTAATGCATCCATGCTTCTGAAAGCAAAGTATTACAAAATACTTTAAATACAAAATACAAAAAAGGAAGTTTAGAGATCTGTTGGTAGAGTGATAGCCCAGAATACACACAGCCCATGGTTCCAGCTCCAGCACTCCATATAACAGGTGTGGTGGTACATGTGTATACTTCCAGCTCTCTACCAACTTAGGTAAAGAGAGCGGGTCCAGAAGTTCTCATGATTACTACATAGTAAGTTGGAGGCTATCCTAGGCTATATAAGAACCTGTCTTGTGGAGGTGAGGGAGTAAATACCACATTAAACTTGCCTTCTAGATATGTATGGTGCTTGTTGGCATGGTAAAAACTGAGAAAACCTTATATAAACTCCAGATATATATTAGAATTTATAAAATGAGTCAGTGAGGTAGTAAAGGTACTTGGCATAGAGCCTGGTTTAGATCCCCTGAGTCCATGTAAAGGTACAAAGAGGTCCTCTGAGCTCCATACACATGCACCATAGCACTGACATACCCACATATGCACAGAAATTAATTAATTAATTCAAAACATAAATACATTTGAACCTCATTTTTCCCCCTTCTTTGTGTTTTGCTATTTTCTTTTCTCCAAGGTCTCTCTCTACATAGACCTGGCTCTCTGGGAATTCACAGTGTAGACTACACTGGCCTTTAAATCACAAAGATCCATCTGCTTCTGCCTCCCACATGCTGGGATTAAAGACTTTAACCACTATACTGCTTTGTTTGTTCAGACAGGATCTCAATACACAGATCACACAGCCCTCAAACTAGAGAACCTCCTGCTTCACCCTCAATGGTGTTAAAATTACAGTCCTGTACCATTACACCCAGCTTGATCATACTTTTCACAATCTTGGAAAGCTAACACTGTATGGAACGGAATTTGGTTTAAAAAAAATAGTATTGGATAAATTGATTGTATTGATTTTATTTCTTTCTGTTAAACATAAGGACAATTGCATTCGAATATAAACGAGAGCTCTCGGGTTTATTTTATTTCTTGATTTCTGTTACTGTTACTGTTGCTTTTATCTTAGCTTCTGGAGTCGGGGTTTATTGATGAAATTAACCCGTGCTTATACAGACAAAGAGCAAAGGAGAGCTGGGTATTGTGGCGCATACCTGTCATCCCAGCACTTGGGAGCTAAAGGCAGGAGGATCAGAAGTTCAAGGTCATCCTTCGATACATAGTGAGTTCAAGGCCACCTTGGGCTACATGATACCCTATCTCAATCCCCAACTCAACTCTGACCCAACCCCACCCACCCTACACACCAGGAAATAAAAAAAAGAGCTGAGAAGCCTTATCAACAAGCTTTACCTGTTCTTGCCAGCCCTGTGGAGCTGGCCTGACCTAAATTTAAAATGGGCTTTTCTTTAAGCTATATTGGTGCAAAGAAGTACAGACTGTGTTTAAAGCTAACCACGACACTGCTTAAGCCTCAGAATACTAAGCAGCAGAGAGCTGGCATTTAACTGGCAACTTACCATAGGTTCAAAACAAAGTGATACAGATGAAATAATTGAATTATTATGTAGTTCAGTGATATAGAAAATATTATTATTCTCCTATCCATGATGAAAAAACAAGCCACTAGCTCACTGGAGATCAAGGTCTCCAGAACTACGTTTTATTTAGGGAATTAATTTTAAAAGTTTGTTTGGTGCTTTGTGCCAGAATCTCAAGCATCTCAGGCTAGCCTTTTACTCACCATGTAGGTGAGACTGCCCCTGCCTTCACCACTGGAGTGCAGGGATTAGCAGTGTACATTATACTGGGTTTACACAATACTGGAGTTGAACTTAGGGCTTCTGTGCATAGTAGGCAAGTACTCCACCAACTGACCTACATCCCAAGTCTGAGTTCAAAACTTAAACTACCACAACATACAGTGGGCAGATCTCAGCCTAGTAATGGAAAGAATTAGTGAAAAGCTGGTGGCCCAAAAGCACTCTGGTTCTCCATATTGAGTCCAGGGCCTCATGAACCCTTTCTTGAGTCCAAAAGGATCCATGTCTAGAGGATGCATCTCCACTACCCTGAGCAATGAAAAGCTGGACTCTCACTGCTTGGAGGCAGGGCATCACTATCTCTGATTCCATGGGGAATCCCAAAGAATGGCAGTAGGAGAAGAGGAGTAGAAATATCCTGTTGGCTGGGAAATGCAGCTTTTGGTGGCTTTGCCCTTGAGCAGAAAGGCAAGCTGTATTTGCTGGTAAATGATCACCAGCTGAGGAATAGCTAGGTCAGTTCCTTTCTAGAGGGAATGAAGAGGGGTCAGGAAAAGGGAGTGTAGGTAAAAGGGCAACAAGGTGCTCTGAGCTGGGCTCAGCAAACGTTTACTGCCAGATAGTAAAGTTTTAGGCTGTGTTTTTCTTTATTGTCCTTCTCCTCCCTGTTAACCATTTAATATATTAGAAACTGTTCATAGCAAGAAGGCTATCTGTAGGCTACATTTTGCTTATTTCTGCTATAATAATATCTGTAAATGTGTACGTGCACACACGCACGCACGCACGCACACACACTTACTTTAAAGTTTGATCTTTCAGCAGTCTTGGCAGCTTGTTTTGAAAGGCCTCCCAGGACAGAGAACTGGGCTCTGATAAGGAAAGGCCATGGTGAGCTGACTGATGATGCTCTTACAATATGTGCTTGGTTCCACTGAGCTCCATTCTACCAGCTCCATTCTACTGGCTCCATTCAGCTAACTGTTTGGGAAGCAGAAGCCTTGGCATTTGTATGCCATGCACAGCTGCACACCTGAGCAACTGGGCAAGAATTCTGTTTCATGCCACATCTTGTTTGGGAACTGGTGCCTGTGATAATCCTGCAAAGCTGTGAACCTCAGGAAGGCTGAGCTCTAGGGGAAGTGGATTTGAACTCTTCCATTCTCAGGACCCCAAATAGAATAAATATGTCCACATCTTTGAGAAGCTTGCCCTAGCAAGAAGGAAGTAGTCAGTTTAACTCTGTTACATCTCCTTTGAAGAGTTCAGCTTTACAAGTAAGGAGCCACAGGGCTGAAGATCAGACAGGATGGTTGTTTGTCCAATCATCTTCCCAAGATTCACTCTCTCCCCAGGCTATACAGGAAAGACTTCCTACCTTATATGTGAAATGCTAACAATAAAGTCTATTCTTGATTATATGTTTTTGTTTATACTTGTATTTGAGACAGTGTATGCTGTGGTTACAAACATGCATCATCATACCCAGTTTTGTGAAATGCTGGGGATTGAACCCGAGACCTTGATCCTGCTGAACAAGTACTCTGAGCTCCACCCTAACCCCAGTGTGTAAACACTGAGCTGCCCCTACTCCCAACTTCCCCCTCTTGCTAAGTCTGGCTCTGGCTCCCACTTTGCAACAAACTTACATATTCATCAACTGTAGTTTAAGTGAATAAATTGGAGCCCTTGAGGTCATCAGGAGATACTGGATGTTTTCTGTGGATGATGTTCACACAGATGAGTAAGAGGGGAAAGTCTAAGGCCTGAAGTTCAAAATGTCCTCAGGACTCAAGGGGACCAAAAGAGGAAGGCATAGCTATTTAATAGATTGTCACCTCATAAGGTAGGATCAGGGCTAAAAGCCCAAGGGGAGCCTGGTACCAGGAATTTTGAATGAAGTCAAAAGGTGAGAACTGAACTCAGAAAAGAAGCTTAGCCCAAGAGAAAGAGTCAGAGCTGGGTACCTCTGCTCCCAAGAGTACCAGAGACTGAGAGAAGCATTCATGGAGGCTGAGAGGAATTGCTCACCATTTGTCATTTCTGATGGGTCAGAAGGTGGATATGTTGGGGACGGAGAGGACCAGTAGGGTCCTGGTGCCCGGTGAGGCTCAGATACTGAAGGGGAGCACAGACACCAAGGGATCCTATCTGAGTCTTAGCATCAGTGTTAGGGTTTAGAAGCAGAAGAGTCCCTTGGTAGATCGGGGCAGAAATTATACCGTGCAACAGATCTCATGCAAGAAATTTATAGAGAGGGGACGGAGGAGGCAGCCTCTAAGCAGGAACAAGAGGGAGGGGGAGGAAAAAGGAAGGGGGAGCAGGACTTGTTGGTAGGAATCTTTTAAAGAGTATGAGTGTTCCACAGCCTGCTGGTGATGATGTGGCTGCTGATGCTGAGTCGATGAAGGCAGGATTGGGGGTGGGGAGACCTGGTTCCTAACAGCTGCTGTTAATTAAATGTTTAAGTCAGCCTTTATATGCTCCTATGGAAAAACATGTTTTTTTCTTCATGATTGTACATAGCTTAAACTCATAAGAACTTTACTCATATGACCTTTCTTAAGCCTAGGAGTATAAATTGTCTGGGGGCTCTAAATGAAGCCGATTTTAGTCGGCTTCATTTATGGACTCCGTTCTTTGAGGTTCAACTGCCTCTGGAGCTGTCAACTCAACACAGGTCCTCTAGAGGAGCAGCAAGTGTTCTTAAACACTGAACCATTACTCCAGGTTCTTGTGTGGAGATTTTCTTTGTTTGATTTAGTATTCATAAAATAAATAAAATAATGCATGCATGTATGTGTGTATGCATGTATGTATGTATATTGACATGTAACAGCAGATGGAAATGAGGAGATGGAGGAAGTGGACAGAGCCTTTGTCTTAATCTGAAAGGTGGACAGTATTTAGAAGCGTTGCCAGTTACTACTCCCGGCTCCCACCTTTCCACCCACTCTCCATCTGAAAGCTCTCAGTTCTAGCAGGCTTCTTTTGTCAACTAGGTTTATTCAAGCCACAATTTCCCATTGCTCTCCAGTCAAATGCATTTTCTGGTTGTGAGGACCCTGGAGGAAAAGGACTAGACATGGTAGGCCAGAAAGTTTTCCCCCTAAACTGACCTAGATTCTCTTAAGTGACTCAGGGCCTGTTATCACTGAAGTACCAATGCACTCTGCTAGTAGTCCACAACCCATTCTTTCCTGCTCCTGACATCCTGAAAGCAAGCATACTGCTAGATGTAGGCCATGTTTTTTCTCCTGCAAAACAATTGGAACTCAATAGAATTTGAGGCATGTTTGTTCCCTGACTGAATACTCCCTTACCTCTCTAATAGCACTCAGCAGACCTAGGGGCACTTGGTGCTTAGCCCCTGCAGGGAGGTGTGGCTTCTGATTACAGTATCTGGTCATTTTCTTGCAGCCAGGCCATGCTCTGTGAGTGCTGGAAGTCCTAACAAGAGAATGGAAATTGCCTTCAGAATAAGCTTCTTCTACAACCCGATTTTCTGGAAGGTCAAGGTTTGTTTCCACCTTAATGTGGTCAGCATCTCAGTTGCTTTACTTTTTCCCAGCCCTTCCTCAACTGGCCCTGTTGTCTTTGTCTTCTCCCTTCCTGTCCCAAGCTTCACTGAGCTCGAAATGCTTCTCTTTAGTTGTCAGTTCTGATTTTCTGGGTAGGTTTGTTGGTTGGTTGGTTGGTTGGTTGGTTGGTTGGTTGGTTGGTTGGTTGAGACAAGGTTTCTTTATGTAGCTCTGACTGTCCTGGTACTGCTTTGTAGACCAGGCTGGCTTTGAACTCACAGAGATCCACCTGCGTCTGGTTTCCGAGTGCTGGGATTAAAGGTGCTCCTGGCTGATTTCTAGTTCTAATTCAGGTCGCTTACCTTTGTCCATTAAGATCTATGGAACTAAGCACAAACTTTTAATCCCAGCATATAGGAGGCAGAAGCAGGATGATCTCTGTGAGTTAGAGGCCAGCTTGGTCTACATAGTGAGTTCTGGGACAGCCAGAGCTATATGGTGAGATGATGTCTACAACAACAAAAAGATCTAAGGGTCTAACCTTTCCTTCTTTCACCTCTGGTCACTCTAAGTCCCCACCCCAACCCCAACACCAAGCATCCTTACCCATACCACAATCAGGCATGTACACACCACATTACAGGGGAAGTTCTGAACATCATTTGTTATCATAAGTGTGCATTTCCCTTTCTTATCGATGAGAAGCAACATGGATATCACTGAGTAATAATGGAAAAAGTGCTGACAGTTGTTAGGCCCCTCCCTACTTTTTAGACCTCTCAGGGGTCTATAATGGTGGATAACCAATTGCAGATTCGATGTGTACCATTACTGAGCACTGCACATGTACAGTTTCCTGACTCTTGCAGTCTCCAGACACACTAGCATTGGCCAATTTTATCCACACAACACTAAGCTACTTCCTCCCAGCAGGAAGCAAACCTATTGCTGTCTCTTTTCCCACACCTCCTACCAGTATCCACTCTAGGGTCCTAGCTAAATTCTTCTCATGAGGGCGTACTTGCTTATTCAAGTGGCTGGGTCTAATCCAGGGAATCTTTTGTTTATACTACCCTCTTAGGAAGAAGCTTCTAGCAGACGCTAAGGCTGATTAGACAATGAAATGAGTTATGGAAGAAGGTTTGGATTTACACTCCCTGGAGATCTGTAAAAGCAGAATTGACTCTTCCCTGTCTGGTGATTATGTGGGATAATGCTGATAGCCAGGAGGAGAGACTGGCTTATCATCCACTACTAAAATTTATGAACCCCCTGGGCATTCACAATACTGTGCTGGATCCTGTAGATATAAAGAAACCATTTTTAAAAACACGGCCCTTCCATGAATATAATAAAGAGTACATAGGAGAGGCTAGAGAAAGAAAAATATGATGCTTGGCCCAAGGAGTGGCACTATTAGGAGGTGTAGCCTTATTGGAGTAGGTGTGTCACTGTGGCTGTGGGCTTTGAGACCTTCAAACTAGCTGCCTGGAAGTCAGTCTTCTGCTAGTTGCCTTTGAAACAAGAGGTGGAGCTCTCAGCTCCTCCAGCCCAGTGACTGCCTGGACACTGCCATACTCCTGTCTGTATGGCAATGGACTGAACCTCTGAACAGTAAGCCAGCCCCAATTAAACATTGTCCTTATAAGAGTTGCCGGGCAGTGGTGGCTCACGCCTTTAATCCCAGTACTTGGGAGGCAGAGACAGGCGGATTTCTGAGTTCGAGGCCAGCCTGGTCTACAGAGTGAGTTCCAGGACAGCCAGGGCTATACAGCGAAACCCTGTCTCGAAAAACCAAAAAAAAAAAAAAAAAAAAAAAAAAAAAA
>NW_021604564.1:7342474-7363428 GCF_004785775.1 Grammomys surdaster | reverse complement strand
CAAAAAAAAAAAAAAAAAAAAAAAAAAAAGAGTTGCCTTGGTCATGGTGTCTCTTCACAGCAGTAAAATCCTAACTAAGACAAAAAGAGAACGGGAATTGTAATCTCAAAAAATGATTTTTAAAAAAAAAAGACATTTCTACTCTTGTAGGACACATGAATTGTATTCTATTATAAATTTTCTTTGCTTGGAAGCTAGGCAATGCAATTTTCTGCCCCCTTGCTTTAAAAAAAAAATGTCTTATATAACCAAGGCTGACCTTGTATGTAGAAATGGGTGACCTTGAACTTTTAAGCCTCCTGATGCTATCTCTCAAGTGTTGGGAGATTATAGGTTTATTCCACTATAATAAGTTTATGCAGGACTAAGGGTAGATTCCAGGACTTCAAACCATGCTAGGCAAGCTCCCTCCCAACTGAGTTGCCTCCCCAGTCCATCAATGATCACACTTTTTAGCTCATATTTCACAGGAGTTTATGAATGTTTTATAAGATGCATGGACACTGGAAGAATTAAGTGGTAGAGAAGAAAGTGGGAAGTATACAGTGGCCTCAGTTCCACCATGCAGACAATAAGAGGCTACTGGGTTTGGTCCTAAATGATTTTTCACTTCATGATTCTAAGGGTGCAATTAGGATCAGAAGACAAAAGACTGTAAGGAGGTGGGAAAAGAGCAAGTGATTGGCCATTTTACCAATCAAAGTCATAACATAATATCAACCAGTAGTCTGTCCAAGGCAGACTTTCCACTGGACAAATAAGGCTCATTTCCCTGAGAACTGGCAGGCCGGTAGATAGTCTTTCTGGCTGAGAAATGTACATGTCTGCAGGTATAGCTAAATCCTGGTCATACTCTTATCCTGTACAGCCTTTGTGATCCAGTGTTTTGTCATTCATATCTGGACTGTCCAAAATGAGCACCATGATGATGAACATTCAGAAAGGTGAGGAAAGCTTGCTGAGAATTTGAAGCTAGTCAGAGAAAACTAGGTAGAAAGACTGGGTCTTAAAACCAGGAACAAAAACAAAGCCCAAAAAGTCCTATTATTTCAGCACTTGAAGAGTAGAGGTAGCAGGAGTTCAGGATTATCTTTAGCTACATAGCAGTCCAAGAGCAGCCTGGGTGACCTGATACCATGTTCTAAAAAGAATGAAAAAGTATGGTGGTGGTGGCTGTCACCAGGATAGCTAAGAAAGTGGAGTCACTTGCCACCAACCCTGGTAACTTGAGTTTGATCTGTAGGGTAGAATTAGAGAGCTAATTCTGGAAACTGTTCACTCACCTCCACGTGTATATGCATGTACACATACATATAGATAGACAGACACACATACAGACACACACACACAGACATACAGACACACGTGCATATAGACCTACACACAGACATATAAATACACACACATGCAAATGTAATAAAAATATTTTATAAAAAAAGGAAAACATGGCTAATGACAATATTTGTGTCAACTTTAGAAGAGCTAGTGAGTGATACGCATATTAACAGTCATTGTCTTAATTGCTTTTCTATTGCTGTGAAAAGACACCGTGATCAAAACAACTTTTATAAGAGAAAGCATTTAATTTGGGAGTTGCTTACAGTTTTAGCGTGTAAGTCAATGATCATCATGGCAGAAAGCAAGCAGGCAAGCAGGCAAGCAGGTATGGTTCTGGGGCAGGAGCTGAGAGCTTTATATCCTGATCCTCAGGCAGCTGGCAGGACGAGAGAGAGGGAGAGAGGGAGAGAGAGAGAGAGAGACAGAGAGACAGAGAGGCAGAGAGACAGAGACAGAGAGAGAAAGACAGAGACAGTCAGAGACAAACAGAGAGACAGAGAGAGAAAGACAGAGACAGACAGAGAGAGAGACAGAGACAGGGAGAGAGAAATCGAGAATCAAGACCATGGGGCTTTTGGAACTTCAGCGCCTGTCCCCAGTTACATACCTCCTCCATCAAGGACACATCTACTTCAACAAGGCCATGCCCCCTAATCCTTTCTAAATTGTTCCACTCCTTGGTGACTAAACTTTTAAATATATGAGCCTGTGGAGGCCATTCCCATTCAAAGCACCGCAGTCATTATAATATACTCTTTGTGTTTAGTTTATTACATCTTTCCCTTTCTAGGAAATAGGACGTGGTAAGTTAGGTGTGTATGCATGTGTGTAAATTTGTTTTGGTTTTTTTTTTTTGGTTTTGTTTTGTGTGGGTTTTTTTTTTTCTTTTGGACCATTTGAGACAAGATTTCTCCATGTAGCCCTGCTATCCTAGGAACTCACTCTGTAGAACAGGCTAGGTTTGAACATCTACTTGCTTCTGCCTTCTGAGTTCTGGGATCAAAGGCGTGTGCCTCTGTGCCCAACTAGCTTGACTATTTTTTAACTAAAATATGGCATTTTGATTTATACAGGCAGACAAATGTGAAATACAAATTTAATTTTCCAATAATTTAGTCAGAAATGAACTATTATAAAGAAGAAAATAGGCATGTAGCTTCTTTACTCAAATTGCACATACACACAGTTAAACCATTTTAATTTTTATTTTCTTTATAATTGTGTGGGTGGGTGGTGGGAATGTGTATGGCGTATGTGCATACATGCACATGTACTGTGGTATACATGTAGATATCAAAGGACAATTTTGGGGAGCTGGTTCTTCCCTTTCACTGTGGATTATGGGGAGTCTATCTAAGGCTTGCTTTTCACTAGACAAATAAGGGTTTCAATAAACTAAACTAGATAAGTATAAATAAACTAAACAACTCAGACAGCCAAGTTTGCTGAATCATTTCTTGGATCACATCTGAATGTCTCTACAGGGTTATTTGTCTGCATACATATACATGTCAAATGTATCAGTAATTCAATTGATCAAATCTTCTATCTTATTTAGCCAGTCATTTAAATCTATTATGTAATTTGTTAAATATTCCAATTTAAGTTGTTTTCTGTTTTCTTCAGGGTTTCTCTGCATAGTCCTGGCTGTCCTGGAGCTGACTTTGTAGACCAGGCTGGCCTTGAACTCAAGAGATCTACCTGTTTTTACCTCCTGAGTGCTGGGATTAAAGGTATGCACCACCATTCCCTGACTATTTAAACACTTTCTAAAGATTTTATTTCTTTTTAATTGTGCATATAAGTGTGTGTCAGTGTGTCATTGTGTACATATGAATACAGTACCCATGGAACTCCTGAAGCTATGGCTATAGGCAGTTGTGAATTGCTTTATTTGGGGGCTGGGAATTTAATTTGGGTCCTCTGCAAGAGAAGCAAATGCTTGTAACTGCTGAGGCATTTTTGCAACCTGCCCCCACCCCCAGTAAAACCCTTAAGACACTATTTGTTTGTTTGTTTGTTTGTTTGTTTGTTTGAGACAGGGTTTCTCTGTGTATCTCTGGCTGTCCTGGAACTCACTCTATAGTCCAGGCTGGCCTCGAACTCAGAAATCCACCTGCCTCTGCCTCCCAAGTGCTGGGATTAAAGGCATGCACCACCACTGCCCGGCAAGACACTATTTAATTGATTTAACATTCTAAACTTTCAATTATCAATTCCAAAATTCAATTCTAAGCTTTCACATTGCACGATCAGTGTCTTTAATACATGAAAATTGATCTACATTTTAAATTGTTATTTTTTTAAAGCTTCGTACATGTATGTATTACATGTTGAACACACTCCTCGCTCATTCCTCCCCAGTCTCTCAGACACCTCTGTCCTCTGGGCAGCTTTACTTCTATTTCGATATCATATATGCACGCAGAATTTTTATTCATCTATACAAAATCTGAGAACTACAAATTCTAGAAAGCATGTTTATCTATCTGTGATGGGCTTAATTTGCTCTCTTTGTGTTCATGTCCTGTTGTGTCTTTTTTTTCCCCAAAACATTACTGGCTGAAGACAATTCCATTGTGTTATTATATTATATTTCTCTTATCTATTCATTCTCCAGTCTCTTTTTAACTATATAATCTGTCTTTGAATGATAAATATTTTTCACATATCCAGCTACTCAACATCTGTATTTTAAATGAAGATTTATAAAAGTTTCTGTCAGGTAAAAGGGACATTAAGTATAGAAGAATAGATAACAACAAGACTTTCATCCAATGAACTGATTCTCCCACAGACAGATCTTCCTGAATTGCAGGGATGAGCTAATTTTGTTCCTTTGTAGTCAGCAGTTCTTGTTGGTCTGTTTCAGGAGCAAATACAGATGAATTCAGAGTGCTCTTAAATACATAGACAGGATGCAGTGCCGCACGTCTTCCTTTAACTGTGGCAAGCTGCTGAGACCAGACTGATGTAAAAGTCATGAGAAGGGCCAGGAGACCCACGTTCTAAGTTTCTGTATTCTTTTTTTGTTTTGTTTTGTTTTGTTTTGTTTTGTTTTGTTTTGAGACATGATTTCTCTGTATAGCCCTGGCTATCCTGGAACTCACTCTGTAGACCAGGCTGGCCTCGAACTCAGAAATCCACCTGCCTCTGCCTCCCAAGTGCTGGGATTAAAGGTGTGTGCCACCACTGCTCAGCAAGTTTCTGTATTCTTTATGCTCCATATTCCTGTCACTAAATTCCTCTTACAGTATTTTAGTCCACATCAATCACTCTGTCTGTTTGTGTCTCTAGGCCCTAGTTTCATTAAAACAACTCATTTCTTATAAATCTGCTCATCTTAACCTTGACCCCAGCCTTGACTTCCCTTTCTTCTAACTTCCAACATCAGTCGTCTCTTGAGTCCTACCATATGATTTCATCAGCTAGGCTTCTATAAATGCTAACTGTGCTGCTATTCCAACATGTGATCTCTCTAACTGAAGTGGAAACTTCTGGTTTCTTTGGAGAGTCAGTTATGTCAAAGGCTGTTTTCCTGAGGCAGACACAGGTGAAAGGATGTTTCACTAAACAAACACGTGAAAGGACGCATGCCATTACGAAGGATTCAACAGATGGTAGATGATGTGGATTGTATTGGTATGCCTTGCTATTCCTTAATCGTCATCATTTGTTGTGACTTCATAGAAGGAAATGCACCAAAAAACCTCTAGTGGTATTTTGCTGCTTCCAGGGACTCAGGCCAATTGGCAAAGTAATGTCAGCTGACACAGACTCACATGGAGTTTTGCTAAAACAGACTCACATGGTGACATAAGATCCATGATGTTTGGAGAAAGTAAAATAGGACCCAATGGACAGTGAGGGGGGTGATGGGATGCGGGTGGGGGACTTGCATAGCTAGCTTTGCAATGCTTCATTGGCCTTGCATCTACGCTGATTTTCACTTCCTTGAGAGAGGCACAGCTAAGAACTTCTCCTGGTGTTCCTGCTGGTCCCAGTTGCTCCCGCTGACTTTCCGACTCAGGCTGATTTGGAGGAAGCCTGGCTGTTTCTGCTAGATTGTATCACTGCTGCTGATTCATATTTGCTATCTCAACACTAGACTAGACTGCAGGTATAGTCATGAAGTGTTTCTGAGTGGATTGAGTTGCTGCTGCTGATTCCTGTGAAGTTCTGAACTGCTGATTTTCTGACAATATAGATTGAATTGCTTCAAAGAACAATTTCTAAACAGGTCTACTTTCCCTGTATCCTAGTAACTTTTCTTTTCCACTCCCTCTGGCAGGTGGTAGGCTAGAAGGGAGGTTAAAGCATTTAAAAGTAGAATTTGAAAAATCTAAGCTTATACTGACTATTTGACAGCTGTAAAAACTCCCATGTTTTCTGTGTGGCCACATATTTATAATACTTTTTAGAAGAGGGAGTGTTGCTATTGTTTGTATGGATAACATACGAGACAGTCAGACACTGGAGTTGATATTCACTGTGGGCTGAGTTGGTTAATGAAGATACAGAATATAAGGAAAATTTGATGTGAAAGTTGGGGAGCAGGATGAAAGGAAGAAGTCATAGAGAGGACTGGAGATGTGGCTCAGAGGGTAGAGTGCCTAGCAAAACCAAAACCCTGGGTCCCACACTCAGCACTGCATACACTGGGTGTGGTAGCCACACCTATAATCCTCAAACTCTGGAGTGGCAAGGAAGCAAGAGGATTAGAGATATTGCAAATCAGATCACCCAGGTCTATATGAGACCTTATTTTAAAAAAGAAATGAAAACCACAAAAGAAGGAAAGATAAAAGGAGGAAAACAGAGAAGGGCGCAACATTCTACTCTCTCCTCTGACCTTCTAATGACAGTGACGTTTCTTTCTTATTTGCCTCTGCCCACTAAAAAGCAACCATTCTAGGTCTTACTGTCTCCAGAAAGGCCCTATGAAGAGCTGCGAGATGAGGATATGTGTCCTGAAGGGCTGAAGATGACATATGCAAGTAGAATACAGGGTCTGACAGAAGCATAGCTCCCTGCAGGGTGGAGCAGAAGATGGAGTTCATTATAAAAAGTGCCTTTAATTGTTCTTGCTTTGTTTTGCTGACATTATAGATGTGCACCACCACACCCAATTTATATAGTTCCGGGAATTAAATGCAGGGTGGTTGTTGTTGTTTTTTAACCTGCAGACATGCATTGTACCAATTGAGCTATATTCCTTCATGATACCAGGAAGTATTGTTGTTGTGTTGTTTGTTTTGAGACAGGGTTTCTCTGTGTACCCTGGCTGTCCTAGAACTCACTTCGTAACCTCAGACTCAGAGATCTGCCTGCTTTTGCCTCCCCTAGTGCTGGGATTAAAGGTGTGTTCTACCACCGCCTAGCTATACTAGAATATTGTTAAGAACAGAATATTTCTTCTTGATCAGGGGCCACATCTTTCACAAAGGCCCTTCCTTACTTGGGGTTTTTCTGACTTATACTACAAAGTTCGCATGCCACTTTGTTCTTAACATTGTCTTCTGAAAGGCTTCCCTACTTGCAGTTTCTACGTAGTTTTCTGTTTGGGCTGCTACAGCATACAGCCAGGAAGTCCATCCTGTCCTTGTCCTAAAGGATTGCTTTAAATGATGTAGCCTTCCTGTTTAAGAGCCATAACGGATTTCTAGTGAATACCTATTTAATCTATTCTGTCTTTAAGTCTCTCTTTCTCTCCCTTTCCTTTTCCCTCTCTCCGATTCTCTCCAGCCAGTAATGTGTCTTCCCCATGCATATTTAATGCTTCTATTCCAGTCCAACAGGACTACTTGCATTGATTAGGTAATACACAAAAGAGAGAAGTATTGTCTAGAAGTCTCTGGATCCTTCACTCTAGGTCTTCCCTGTTTTACAAGCTGGCAACCTTAGAGAAACTTTTCTTACCCTCCTTTGCTAGAAGGGTTTTAGATTCACCTCAGCTCTGCCAAGAAAATGGATTTGTGCCAAGTGGTATTATTACATGACTTTAATCCCAGCACTTGGGAGGAAACGGGACATGGATTTTTGTGAGTTTGAGACCAGCCTGCTTTACAGAATGAGCTCTGGGACAGCCAAGGGTACAAAAATACCCTATCTTACCCATACATACACACACACACACACACACACACACACACACACACACAAAGAAAAGAGGGGGAAGGAGAGAGAGAGAGAGAGAGAGAGAGAGAGAGAGAGAGAGAGAGAGAGAGAGAGAAGAAAGAAAGAAAGAAAATAGTTTGGTGAGAAATATGGAAGGTACGTAGTCTGAGTGAAAATGATTCCCATAGGCCAAAGTATTTAAAAATAGCAAAGAGTTAACTCTCTGGGATGAAAGAGCCACTCTCATACTTAGGAAGCTTGGTACCAGTTGGTGGAATTGTTTGGGGAGGATTAGGAGGTGTGGCCTTGTTAGAGGAGGTATGTCACTGGGGGTGGGGAGCTTTGATGTTTTAAGAGCCACCACTGACATTCCCAGATAGCTCTTTTTTCTCTGCCTCCTGCAGATGTAAGCTCTCAGCTACTGTTCTAGCACCATGCCTACCAATCTGCTTCCATACACAATGGTCATATAGACTAACCCTCTATAACCATAAGCACCAATAAATTCTCTTCTTTAAGCTGCTTGGTTATGGTGCATTTTTTTCCAGCAATAGAAAAATTACTAAGACAGAAGGCAAAGGAAAGGCTCTCACCATCTGGGCTCTTCTCTGTCAGTGGCTATGGGCAGCCCTTGAAGCAGCCAGGATTTCCACTGGCTTCTGGAATCTGGGAAGCAAGACTTTTGGTGCTCTTTGTAGGAAAGTGCCAGATAACCTTCCCATTCATCCTGAAGGGACAGAATAAAGGGGACATATTAGAAACAATCATTAGGATCGTTTACCTTAATTTTCTTTGTCATTACCACTACCATCATCATCACCATCAACACCAACACTACCATCACCATGTAGGGATGGAACCAATGACATTATGCAGGCCAGTCAAGCATACTGTCACTGAGCTATATCCCCAGGTCCTTCTCTACATTATGTAATAGAAATTAGAATGAGTACAGTACAAAAATTTGAAGGAAACCAAAGTATTTAATAGCAAAGAGTTAACTCTCTGGGATGAAAGAGCCACTCTCATACTTAGGAGGCTCTCTGCATGTTCCTGACCAGCCTGGGTTCTACAGTAAGTCTCAGATCAACCTGAGCTACTATAGAGTGATACTTTGTTCAAAGAAGAGGAGGAGAAATTAACACATTCTCTCTCTACTAGTCTCTAAACAAATGAGCAAATAAAAAGGTGAGCTGGTATAGATAGAGAAAAAAGTCATTCACAACATTTCCTTCCTGTCCCTGAAAGCTGAGGACCCCAGCACACTGACCCTCCCTGGTCATTCCCAGCACACTGACCCTCCCTGGTCATTCCCAGCACACTGACCCTCCCTGGTCATTCCCAGCACACTGATCCTCCCTGGTCATTCCCAGCACACTGACCCTCCCTGGTCATTCCCAGCACACAGACCCTCCCTGGTCATTCCCTGTCTCTGGTGTCACTTTACCACAGTGCTATATTTACATCTTTACCTCAAGTCTTAAGTGATTTGCAGATGCCTCTAAAAAGGAAAAATAAAAAACCAGCATACGCTTGACTTCAGTTGTGCATAGTCCTGGCTGCAGAGACAAAAAGCAAAATGTGTCTTCTTCTCTATGATATCAATGTTACAATATGGATATTTTTAAACCAATACATTCTCTCTGTACTAGTCTCTAAATTTTTCAAAACCAAGTTACATTTATAAATATTGCAATCATACTTCCTCCCACTTTTGAGACAGAGTCTTCTGTATCCCAGGCTAATCTCAATCTCCCTCATAGCTAAAGATGACTTTGAACTTCAGAGACTCTAGCCTCTATCTCCCATGTGTTGAGATTACAAGCAGAACCACCTTAACATTTAGTTTTTAATGATACAAAGAATTTGACTTAAAGAATCTAATTTTACATGGCCTGCAAAAATAAAGTTCATGAAATGACATTCTTTGTCTTAAAAATACATGAACCTTGTATAATGAACGTCTGCATGAATAGCACACGTGTACATATACAGACCATTGAATTATGTGGATATACACATACTTCAATGGAGCAGTTTCTAGAAAAATGTGTTGGAGTTGTTGTAAAACCTAGACTTTATATTTACCTGGCATACCAAGTCTCAGAACAAGTCAGTAACAAAATTCATACAATGTGCTTTCCCTTGCTCATAGAAGAAAAAAAGCACTATCGACTGACTAGAGCTTTAGACGTCATATGAAAGGTAGGAATCCACTACATATGCACATAGATTTATTGCTGGACCAGGTAGCCTTATGTTGTGCAGAGGTTTCAATATTTTTTTTCTGTAAATATAAACCACTTCCTCTGTGCCCCACAATAGCTAAATTATTGATAAACATAGCAGGGAGAAGAAGTCTTTGGTGGAACTATAGCTCTAATATCAAGTCAGCTACAAAGTCTCACTCCTTTCTCCTATAGAAAACTGGCACATACTTTAATTACTATAGCCTCTTCCACCATACTCCCCTAAATGACTGATCAAAGTTGTAAAGCAGTGGTTCTAAACTTTCCTAATGTTGCAACCCTTTAATACAGTTCTTCCTGTTGTAGTGACCCTGAACCATAATATTATGGTAGCAGTTGAGAACTGCTACCCAAATGGAAAGCAGTTACATTCATTATGAAACTCTCAGTCATTTTCTAGGCAGGGTCTTCATATAAGCTTAGACTAGCAACAAATATACAATTAATTAAAATATACACATCATCCAGTATTTTAGATTTATAGATCATACACACAAAAGAGTCCGCTGAAAAGTATACTGAGAACATGACTGACAATTTTCTCACCATCTTTACCTTTGTTTGGCCTTAAGATTGGGTCAACTGGAAAAGATTGACCCCAGAGTCATGGACATCTGGATATGTGAATGAGTTCTAGTTCCCTGTTAGTCACAATCAAAGTGAGTGTCCGACTATGGAAATCATAATACAAACATGAACAATCCTATAATCTCATTATAAAGAGAAACAAACTATCATCTCTGTTTCTCTCTCTGTTTCTGTCTCTGTCCAGCTCTCTCTGTCTCTCTCTGTCTGTCTCTCTGTCTGTCTCTCTCTGTCTCTCTCTCTCTCTGTCTCTCTCTCTGTCTCTCTCTCTCTCTGTCTCTCTCTCTCTCTCTCTCTCTCTGTCTCTCTCTCTCTCTCTCTCTCTCTCTCTCTCTCTCTCTGTCTATCTTTCTCTTTCTGTGTGTGTGTGTCTGTGTGTGTAATTCTGGTGTGCACTTGCTGTGGCTGACATGTAAAAGTCAGAACCTTCAAGAGATGAATCTCTAATCCCACAGTAGAATCTGGGGATTGAACCAGGTCATCAGGCCTGAATCACAAGCACTTGTAATTGTTAAGGCATCTCACAGACCAACTACTATTTTTCTTTCATTGAAAATAGAAATAGCTTGTTTGTTTGTTTGTTTGTTTGTTGTTTTTCGAGACAGGGTTTCTTTGTGTAGCCTGGGCTGTCCTGGAACTCATTCTGTAGACCAGGCTGGCCTTGAACTCAGAAATCTGCCTGCCTCTGCCTCCCAAGTGCTGGGATTAAAAGTGTGCGCCACCACTGCCTGGCTTGAACATAGCTTTTAAAAAATATTCTAATTACTTTCCCCTCCCCCAACTCATCCCAGATCATTGACACCTCCCTACCCTCATAAATTCACACCCTTCCTTACTTTCTCTTATTAGAAAATAAACAAGCACTTAAAATAAATAAATAAATAAATAATAAACAAATAAAAATAAAAACCAACAGGGAGGAAAAAGAACCAAATGTGAGGGCTAAAATTATGTTTTAAGTTTAAGTTACTATACTTAAGAGATCTATAAAACAGAATTGCCTCTATTCTATAAGCCCCACATACCCAAAGACAAATAATAACTACCTGGAATTCTGGGGGCTGTTTATGTAGGATAACAAGCCACATGTTTTCACTTCTGTAAAGAAGGTTGGTTACCCCAACTGCACAGGATGTGCTTGGCCACACATAGGCAGGAGGTATGTAGGCATGAGGTGCTTGAGGATGAACTTGTCCCCATATTGGATAAAGGTGAGAAGTATGTAGCCTTATAGAGTTTGCCTTTAAAAGCACTGGAATAATGTAATTTGTATCCATTTTCTGGGAATCCTGGGTATGGATTAATGCCCATCACCCTTGCTAATATTTGCTAAAGCTTGCTTCAAGTTTGTCTCAATATTTATGGGCTTTGTGGATTAACATTTTCTGGAGGCTCCAGCGAGATCAGATCACCCATCCTAATCATAAAGCCAGATCTGGGGCTGAGGACCCATGTCAGGAAGTGTACACCTTGAGATGTTCCAAGGTTCTGGCTTTTAGTTTTTCAGACTACCAGAATGAACTGCCGTGTTGAGAAAAGCAGCAAGCATCTATGGAGGCCTCCCCTGGTAAGTCACATCTGATTATGTTTTGTGGAATTCCAATCCACAAAAGACATGGAGGCATTCAACAGGACCTAAATACTCTCTAATCTAGGTCAAAAAGTAAGACCTGCCTGTCTGCTGCCTGGGTCTGGTTGTTGGGAAAGCTTTTCCTGCTTTTTGTTTTTGTTTTTGTTTTTTTTCCTTAATGTGTGATTTCTGGTGTGTTTGAACGTTTTGTTGCAAACATAGGAACAAGACAGATATGGGTCAGGAACAGTTGAATTTATGAATGACTGTGGCCACTACATGTTTGTTTTCTGACTAGTCTCCTTTGAGTGTGTTCTGTGTTCTGTTTTTTTTGTAGTTGTTGTTTTGTTTTGTTTTGGTTTGGTTATTCGAGACAGGGTTTCTCTGTGTAGCCCTGGCTGTCCTGGAACTCACTCTGTAGACCAGGCTGGCCTCGAACTCAGAAATCCGCTTGCCTCTGCCTCCCAAGTGCTGGGATTAAAGGTGTGAGCCACCACTGCCCAGCTCTGTGTTGTTTTTATTGGTTTGTTTTTGGTATCTCTACTGTTGCCAGGCATCACTGATAATACTACTTGCCACAGCTGATTTGACGGCAAGGGCTCAGAATTTACCACTGACCTTTCTGGTCACTGGATTCAGTTTAACTTTCAGTTTAACAGGGATTAAAGTGTCTTTTGAGTGTGGATAATAGTTGTTTTAAGCTGTTCTACTTTATTGAAAAGCTGGCTCTGGGGTTAGGATATGGCTCTTTCTTCTCTAGACCCAAGCATACTTACCTAAAAGTTTCCTCTGTGCCAGGCATGCCACTTGACCACTTGACTCTGTGACTGAGAGAAGAAAGAAAATCAGAATACCATACCCCCCCCCCCCAAAAAAAAAACCAACAACCCAAAACTGGTTTCATTTAACTATCTAAAACTTTTCTGAGACATAAATCTTGTCTCAAGATTTATAAGACTATTATGTGAACATTTTTACTTCAACATTTATTGGTATTGTTAAAATCTGTAACAAAAAAAAGTTAGCTTAAATGTTGTAACACGGGGAGGGAGGGTGATGGTTAAAAATTTATATGTATATAATTTAAAAAAAAAAACAAAAAACATGTGCTATGCTGTCACCCTGGGATATAAGCAACATGTGGCTTGGTGCCATATTGGGATGGGGGCAGCTACATGGCTGGCAGCCATCTTTGATGGGGTTGGAGAGGGTGGATGTCATGTGTCTTCATCTCCATCCAGATTAAAGGTAACCACATTATATAAGCCAACCAGGAAGACAAAAATAAGTCTCCAAGATATTTTGGATTAGGATGGATTTTGTATGATAACTTTTATCCTGAAAACAATGTCATAAAAACAAGGTTTATTTAATAAGGTATTAAAACTTCACCTCCATGTGTTCATACACAAGAAAATACCTCTCCCTGGCAGCTGAACGTTTTAATGTAAGAGTCACCCAGTAGGTATTTGTTTCAAGTCATGAAGGGGTCTTGGAGAGCAGCTGAGGCTTGGCACTACATGGCAGGGCTAGAGTTCCTGAAGAGAGCCCGGGAGAGGGACTGCAGCAGTTTAAGAGATGCTGTTGCCATGTGATGGTCACTCGAAGCAATAGCTGCTATGAAAGGGAGCCTGCTGGGGCCTCGAAGACAGGCTGTATGTGCCGAGAGGGCGGGGCTAGAGAGATGACCCAAGCTCCTTGGGGAAGCCCAGAAAATTGTGCGTGACTCCCAGATATTGAGCATTGAGTTGTTTGTACTGTTGAAGATTGTTTTTTTTCCCTGTCTAGATTATGGTTGTGCCCTGTTTTTTTCTTTGGGGGCCGTGGAGAGATAGCTCAGTAGTTAAGAGCACTAACTGCTTTTCCAAAGGTCCTGTGTTCAGTTGCAAGCAACCACATGGTGGCTTACAACCATCTCTAATAGAATCTGATTCCCTCTTCTGGTATGTCTGAAGACAGCTACAATGTACTCATATACATAAAATAAATAATTCTTTAAAAAATACTTTAAAATGGGTACTCTTTTTTTTTTTATATTGAAGGAACCTACAGTTGAGATATTTTAAACTTCTTTAAAAGGAAATCTTGGAGTTTTTTCAGAAAATTTAAATGAAAAAAGTTGATATTTTCTTTAAATATTGAAATTTATAAGGCTATAGTATATTTTATGTTTATAAAATGTTTTATATTATGATGTCTTTATTAATATGTAATCTTAAAAGTAAAACAAATAAAAGACTAAATACTTAGGGACATAGCTATGAGCCCCAAAAATAAACATTAGAAACTAGGATATTTATATCTTACATACGATGCAGCAAGACATGAACTAACCAGTCCGGCAGAGTCTGAGAACGTTTCCTCTTACTAACAGTCTATTCAGGCTAACTTATTAACGGTCTATTCAAGCTAACTTACTAACGGTCTATTCAAGCTAACAGGAACTGATTTAAGAATGTATGTCTAACCTCTTTGCTTTTGCTAATTTTGATGATCTTCAGGTATTTTGGTAAACTGAATCACATAAGAAACTGTGCTACTTTATAATTGTGCACTATAAAAAGACCAGGAAAGTAAAGTTGCCAATCTCCCCATGGAATGTGTTTATGATTCAAAGTTTTATTTTAATACTAAAAAAGCTTCAATCTAGAAATTGTTTTTTTTTAAGGCCCAAATTTAATAAAGACAAAGCTGCAAATTCTAATCTTATAAAAGATACTAATTTAATATAAATTGTTCAAGTAGTTAAGACATGCAAGTTAGTGGTCAGTCACCTCATAAACAATCATATTCCTTAATGTTCTCCAAACTATGCTTATAGTCATCCTAAGTTCAGATGTAATTCATTTATAGTGACAAACTTTATTTAGCGTTTTGTATGTTTTCAAGGTTAAGCCTAAAGCTAGTAACTAAAAACAAAGTTTGTTTTAAAATCATGTTTATTTAATAGAACATGGTCCTCAAACTCTTCAGAGATCTGCTGAATAAAATGTTTAAAATATTTAAAGGAAAAAACTTCCTGTGATAGACAGAAATGCCAGCTCCTAGAAGCAACTCTTACTTCCCAAGTAAGAACAGTAGGGTACAAACTGGATTGTGGCTAACCACTGAGCAAAATTCCACATGCTTCACCCACCACAAGACTGCCCGAACAGTGGATAAGCAGGATATTGGAGAGATCATTGACCCACTTTGCCTAGGCAAGGTATACCAGACTTTTCTACACAGGAAGGTCAGATTCTGGGCCTGGCAGTCAAAGACTGACATTCACTGAAGCCTCTGGCCCTGATGAAGCCATCAAGACCAAGGGAGCCTAGGGTAATCCCCTAGGTAGTTAGTAAGTATTTGTCATTTTAATTAATACATAGACCATTTGAATTAAGCTTTCAGCTATAATTTATCCTTCTCAAATCTCTGATGGCACTGACAGCTAGGATAACTAGACTTGACAGCAGCAACCAGCTTCTTCAGTTACCTTCTCAGGTCATTTTATATGTAAGGATCAGGCTTTGCTTTTTCTGGAGCTACTAGAAAGAAAGTTTTGCCTTGATAACAGACTTTCTTTTTCTTTCCTTTTTTTTTTTTTTTTTTTTTTGAGACAGGGTTTTTGTGTATAGCCCTGGCTGTTCTGGAACTCACTCTGTAGACCAGACTGCCCTTGAACTCAGAAATCCGCCTGCCTCTGCCTCCCAAGTGCTGGGATTAAAGGCGTGCCCTACCACTGCCCAGCCATCTGAAACTTTCAAGACCATAGTCTTGATAGTTTGGGGAGGAAAGAACTCCTAAGCCCAGGGGAGAAAGAGAGATCACAGCCTCAGGATGTGAATGCTTTGGTAGGAAAGCTTAGGCTGTACTTATCTGGAATCTATTTGACTTTTGAGAGGTGAATCCAAGTCTTATGACTCCCTCACCTCCATAAAGCTTGCATGGATTTTTTAGTTTACAAAAAGACATAAAAGTTTTAGATATATTAGCATTACCACTGTCCTGAAATCCATGTTATTGAAAAAGCCAACAGGTGTCTGTAAGACAGCTGGAGTGAACTCACTCCTTTAAGTCATAGTAAAAGCTATGGCATTGGGTTAAAAAGCATGAATATTCTTTCCTCTCTCCAGAAGGATGAGTATATATAAATTGGACACAGATGTCTTTAGCCCAATGAGAAGCACCTTTAAGTCTATACTTAGAAAACAACCAAGGGAAATTTGAAATATTGTGCTTGTGACTGATAATAGTAAGTCCTTTACCAGCTTATCAGTACTCTATTGATCAATATTAAAACTCTGATCTTTTGAAATCTAAGTATAATAGCATAGAAGGAGAAAAGAAAACTGAGACATATTTTATTACCTTAAATTATTTTCTTATACCTTTACAACTTGCATTTATATAACTCAAAACACTTTCTTAGACTCTCAGAAATTACTCTCAGAAATTCCACATATTCTCAGACCTTTACATACCTTAGAACATTTTCTTTTTCTTTTTTCATGCTCTCAGAACTTTATTAGGTAGAATTTGGGTGAGAGAAAACCCTGAATCAATTGTCCACCTAGTTGAGCACAACTTGGTATAGAGGAGCCTTTGTTTGGAGACAGGCTTTCACTGAGATGGAAGCAGATCTTTGATTTCTTTATAAGAGAGCTGACTGGCTGAAGATCTCTGAGACCTAGTTCAGATTTAAAAAAAAAAAAAAAAGTTGGTCAGAAAAGACAAGTCCCTAGAGCAAGACCAGACCCAAAGCAGAAACCCCTGCTGTGCTATGCACAGATATATAGGCACTTATGCTGGACAGGAGTCATTTCTTCTATTTCCAGATTAAGATTTTTCAGAAGGGGGGCCATGACAAGTGACAAAGGGATCAGTTTTTCAAAAACAAGTATGAAGTAATTACAGAGGAAAAAACATAATGGTTCATAGGGAATGAGATCAGTCATGATTCTTCATTGGTACTGACCCGGCCCCAAACCACCAGTCCTTCAGTGGCACACGCAGCACACCCTTGTGATAGGGCCTACTTGGCTATAGTCAAGGTGTCCACACCAGGAGAGCACACGTGTATGCGACCCGTAGCCACAGCCCCGCTCCTCCATTCTATTAGATTTACAAATACGTATATAAATACATTACATACAATAGTGGGTCTGGGAGACAGGCTTCCCACGGAGGCTTAGCTGACAGTTATGCCTCAGAAATCTAGGAAGGGCACTGGGCTCCCAGAAATGTGCTCCATGTGCTGAGAACATTTTCTTAGACCCTCCAAACTTACGTAAACTTAAAATCTTTTCTCTCCCATCATTTACCATGAGACACAAGTGATTGGTTACTGAGAACAGTCATTGCAAAGCAAGTTCATAAAGTTAC
Organism: Grammomys surdaster; assembly: GCF_004785775.1. NCBI lineage: Eukaryota > Metazoa > Chordata > Mammalia > Rodentia > Muridae > Grammomys > Grammomys surdaster. The sequence continues at coordinate 7,346,205 of NW_021604564.1, read as the reverse complement.
ATTTGAAACCTGTTTATCGCTGGGCAGTGGTGGCGCAAGCCTTTAGTCCCAGCACTTGGGAGGCAGAGGCAGGTGGATTTCTGAGTTCAAGGCCAGCCTGGTCTACAGAGTGAGTTCCAGGACAGCAAAGGACACAGAGAGAAGCCCTGTCCTGAAAAACCAAAAAAAAAAAAAAAAAAAAAGAAAGTTCCAAATGGCCGGGCGGTGGTGGCACACGCCTTTAATCCCAGCACTTGGGAGGCAGAGGCAGGCGGATTTCTGAGTTCAACAGTTTGAGGCCAGCCTGGTCTACAGAGTGAGTTCCAGGACAGCCAGGGCTACACAGAGAAACCCTGTCTCGAAAAACCAAAAACTAAAAAAAAAAAAAAAAAGTTCCAAATGTAAGATTTGTCCATTGTTTATATTTATCTCAGCAGATTTCCACTTGGCCTAAAGACACAATCCAAGAATCAGCTACATACTACAAACTGCTCCAAATGGCTGTTTGCCCTAGGCTTGCATGTGGATGTTAACCAGTCCAATTGACATCACTGCTCCATGTCTGTTTACCTGCGTCTGTTAACTAGATGCTTCTGATAAATGCTCATTGCCTGAATCCCCTCCAGACCTTCAACTAGTATTCCAGTCTTCCTGGACCCTGATAATGTTGTGGCATCTTAATTTCAGAAGGGAACTGTTGCAGAAGAGAGCACATCACTCCTTATCTTCTACAAAAGGCTGAAATATTAGGTATAGAGGACACAATGGCTACTTACAGTGTCTATTGGCATACAAGAAAAGGTACCTATTAAAAGTCCGTAGACTCAGATATATCAACAGGTAGATTCATTAGCTGGTAGTTCTACAATGTGATTAGGCACTTGGTTTGCTTTATGTAAAACAAGGAGATTATTGTATGTCTTTAAGAGAAAATTCTTGTTTCTACACAAAGCCACTTGGAAATCATTAGAGATAATTTGGCTGTACTCACAAAACATTGCAGAAAAAAGGGGACCCAAGATGAAATAAACTGCTAGTTCCTATTCTCATAGTAACTCTGATGTCAGTCATCACAGGGCCCTTGGCCCTTCTGTTTCCTGCTAATTACTACTGGCCCTTGCATCATTAATGCCTTAACTAGATACATTAATTCCCACTAGGGTGCCATTAAATTGATTGTTATTATATCCCAATATAAACAGGTATCCACCATAGAGTCAAGGATTTGATTCAGGATACAACGCACGAGGGAATGTAAGTTTAAATTCTAGATCTCTAACATATATAAAACAGAAATACTTCAAATCTGTAAGTCCCATTTGCTCAAAGATGATAGCTTCCTGGAATGCTGAGGGTTGCTTATGTAAGATAACAAGCTGCTTGTTTTCACTTCTGTAAACAAGGTTGGTTGCCCAACTGCATAGGATGTGCTGGTTCACAGTAGGTAGGAGGTATGTAGGCAGGAAGTATGTCAGGATGTTTGTGTGATCCTGATTGGTTGATGGTGGGAAGTATGTTGTCATATGGGGTTTTGCCTTTATAAGCATTGCACTAACATAATTTACAACCACTCTTGGGAAATCCTGGGTATGGACCTAGCAAGTGTCCACTGTCCTGGTCATTATTTAGTAAAGCTTACTTCAAATTTAGCTAAAAAATTGTGGTAGTGGTCTTACTCTAGACTCACAGGATTGAGACAAAGAAAAGGCAGAAGAAATACATATATAATCAGAAAGACACACCTTCAGGCATGCAGAAATTCCATAAAAACAGATAATCAGAAAACATAAGAAGTAAACGACCTATGAAGGAAAAAAAAAAAAAGCCCAGACATAAGATTATGAAACAAAAAAAGTTCATTTTGCTAGTCACCTTGTTTTTGGTTGGTTGGTTGGTTGGTTGGTTGGTTTTCAGTTTTTGAGACAGGAACTCTCACCAGCTGCCTCTATCAGGAAACCTCAGCGATCCACCTGACTCCACCTCCCCAGCATTTGAATTGCAAGTACAAGCTACTAAGCCTGACTTTTCTTTTCTTTCCTTGCTTTCTCTTTTTAAAATGAAGATTCTGGGGACTGAACTTAGTCAGTTTTTTGTGCCTACAGGGAAATTCTTTAGTAACAGAGTTTTACTAATTTAAAAAATTGAAAAATTTATAAATATCTTATTTTGGTTACTTAATTGCTTATTGTTCAATTTACTAAAAAATTGATCTGATTTTCTTTTTTATATTTTAATTTAAGAGGGTTTTACTGTGTAACCCTAGCTTGACTGGAACTCACTCTGTGTCCTAGAACTTGAGAATCTCAGGCTTCAACTTCCAAGTGCTAGGGATTGCTAGTAGGTACCACCATGCCCAGCAAACATTTTGGGTCATTTAAAATTACATTTTATTCTTTCCGGTTGAGATCAAGCAAGTACCATGTGAGGAAAGGCAAGCAGGGAGTGTAGATTACAATCAGCGTCCAGTCTTTTGCAGCTTGTGAAGTCTATGATTTTTTTTTTATCAGATATTTTCAAGGTGCTAGAAAAGTACACACAGCTGACAGGTCCAACTCTCTATCTCTATGGGAAACATGATAATATAAAAGATTTATGGAAATGATGCTCTTCCTGGGAGAATGGAACAGAAAAGACTGATTTGCAGGTACAGCCAGCCAAAGAAAAGTAATTTAGCACTCAGGGGCTAGTGCACACCTTCTGTTTTCAAATATCTGATCAATGGGGCTGCTGGAGGAGGCTCAGAAAGTAGATGTACCAATTTTATTTTTTTAAAAAAGGGAAGAGAAAACATTTCTAACTCACTCCAGTTCTTAATACTTACATCTTTTTTTTTTCTTGAAATGCATAGTGATTTAGAATCTTTTTATCTGAAAAGTAAATAGTAAGGGACCTTTGATACATAGGTGCTTAAATGACAAAAAGAGAATACAAAACAGTGAAACCTAAAATCATTATCTTAAGCCATTGGTCCTCGACATCTCTAATTGTGTAACCCTTTGATACAATTCCTTATGTTGTGGTGAACCCCCCAATCATAAAAATACTTTGTTGCTATTTCATAACTATAATTTTGCAACCGTTATGAATCATAATGTAAATATCTGTGCTTTCCAATGGTCTCAGGTGACCCGTGTGAAAGGATCGCCTCTCCTCCAAAGAGGTTATAACCCACAGGTTGAGAACTGCTGTCTTAAGCAGAAGGAACCTCTACTTGTCAGTTTATCATGATATGTCATAGCTAAGCAGAGGGCCCCATGCTTGAATTGGTTCAGGTACCTCAGTTGGACTAAGCCTCTTCTAAGCATCTTGATGGGTTTCTGTTGCTTCTACGTAGCTGCTCTAGTTTTTGCTCTAAGTTTGGAGCTCAGCTTGCTGGAGTTTTCTTGGCAGCTCTGTTCCTTGCTCTTGGCTTTGTTTACTCAGGCAGGGAAGCGCCTAGTGAATCTGGTCGGTTTCAGGAACTTCCTGAAGCTATTTTGAGTTGTTTACCTTCCTGTTCAAAAAGCTTTCCTACAGTTCTGCCACCCAGTTTTCCCACCTTAATCCAATCTAGAAATGCCCTCACAAACACACCCAGAGGCATGGCTCTAGATGATTCTACCTAGTGACAAGTTGACAATCAGTAGCAACTACCTGGAATTGAAGAATGGATTCAGGCATTGTATTCTAGAAACCTGGTATTTCAGGAGGCATTAAACTATTGAGGGAGGCATGAGGAGAGAAGATGAGACCAAAGGGGGGGGGGGGGAAAT
>NW_021604564.1:7334281-7342374 GCF_004785775.1 Grammomys surdaster | reverse complement strand
TGGTATTTCAGGAGGCATTAAACTATTGAGGGAGGCATGAGGAGAGACCATGCCCCCCCCGGGGGGGGGGGAATCTTTATACAGCTTTTTCCTGGGTAAGCAGTGACACTTTGGAAGGAGATGAAGGGAGGGAGATGGATTTGTCGTGCAGAAAGCCAGGGAGAGGGAGATGTGAACAGGGGAGGGGAGTAGGCAGAGGCTTCCTGAAGGGCTCTCAAGCCACAGAGTCAATTTTGGTGTTTATCACAGAGCAATGGAATCTAGGAAAGGATTCAAAGCAGAGGATCAGACACAGACGAATGTTCATTTTAGTAAGATATTTTAGACAGGGCAGTTCAAGGACGTTACAGTGGAAATAGAAACAACCAAGAGACTGCTGCAAAGGTTTGCATGTTTATTTTCCTTCTTAGTTTTTTGAGACAAGGTCTCTTGTATTCCAGATTGGCCTTCTTGAGCTTACATTGTAGCTTGATCTTCTACCTCAACCTCCTGTGTGTGTATATGGAGGGATTACAGCATGCGTCACCATATGTGACCATTTACACAACAAGCTGTGCGGTTCTTTTCACCAGTATCCCTGGGAACTCAAGGTATACTTTGACCTTTACACACTGACTTAGATTTTGCCATTTCAGCATAGTTGTTCCATCTCTCCTAGAGGCAGGGACATGTTTAGATTCCAAATATAACCCATAAGAAGCATTTGCACTTAAATCTCCTTTGCCCATTATAATGTAAGATTGAAGGCATGAGGGAATGGGTCTCATAGAGGGCATCCAGATAACTAGATAATAAAAAATTGAAAGGTTATATAAAAAGATCATTGAATATAATAAATATTTATGGAAACCTTGAGAGAAAGGGGAAGAATATGAGGAACCATAGTGAAAACAAAGACCACTTGGAAATACTTCCTGTGGGGGAGGGGAAGTAGTTTTCAGGAAGGAGTCTAGGCTCTAGAAATCAAATCTCTCTTCTCTTTTCTTTGTTTCGTTTTCTTTTTCTGTTTAGCTATGGATGTTTTCGAACTCTGTAGGTCTTGAATTCAGAGATCTGTCTGTTTCTGCTTCCCAAGTGCTAGGACTAAAGGTGTGCATCACTGCCTGGCAGCAATCTCTAACCTGTCTCTCTGTCTTGATCTCTCATATTCATGCATAGTTCAAGAATTGGAAATGCAATTCAATTTCTAGTTGTAGAGCTCTTGCTTAGCATATGCAAGACCAGGGTTCAAATCCCAGCACCACAAAATAAACAGCCAGCCCAAGAACAACACTGTAAGACAGCTTTCATTGGGGTCAGAGGCATTTGCCCCTGAACTATTGCTGCCCACATCTGAGGTGCTGGTCTTGGCCAGTTTTATGAAGGTTACTAGCTAGTACAAGGGCACATTGAAGTGAAGACCAAAGTGTTCTCTTTAAGACCAAAGCCAAAATTGAACACAGTTCTGCTTAATGTCTTTAGTTAGAATGTGGCCAAATAGCCACAAGAAGCTGGAGAGGTACTGTTATCAGAGGCTTGGAAAAAAACAAAAACACACATACAGATTGCATACTCACCCACAGAACAGTGGGTAAAATGAGACCACTTGTGTATAGCTTACTATCTATTGATGAAAAGACACTAAATAAGATATTACAATATGTTTAGTTCCGGCTTGTAACACAAGGATTATAAACGTAAGGGGAGGTGAATGGGGAGGAAGCTGTTAGAGTCAATGATAAAAGAGTCAGAACAGGTGATTGGAATCTCAGTTTTCTGGAGACAACATGGGGATCAAGATGTCAAAGCATGAAGCAGCAGCAGGGGAAGAACATTGCTAGCCAAGGAAGGATATGTATCATTCTAGACAGTCAAAGATGGTGGTGCAGAGAACAGAGAGAAGTGAGAGAGAAGAATGGCTTATAGTGTATGCCGAGAAGAGACAGCAACTGGAGAGGAGTGAGGAGAAGTTCCCGAGGGATATTCATAGAGGAAGGAAGGGTACAGCTTGCCTGATGCAAAGACCCAGGTGGACCAGGAAAAAGAGGTGCTGGGAAAATGTCAGAAGCAGGCAACAAACAGGGAGCCATAGATGAGAAGCTCTGAGATGATTTGGGAAAAGGAGGATGTATCTTCTTAGTGTCCTGGTTATCTGAAAGTGTTTTTTCCCCTCCAACTTTCAAAAACAAACGTCAGTTTAATATGGTTCAAATTTATAAACTACAGATGATTTTTTTTCCTCCCCAGAATACTAAAGACATGTGTTAATTCTTTTTAAAAACAATGTCTTTATTACTTTAGTCATATTTATCCATGGTGTGTGTGTGCGTGCGCGTGCACTTGCCCTTGCTTACGTGAGTAAATGTTTACTGCTGTGCCACATCCATGCAGAGGTTAGAGGACAACTTGTTGGGCTCTCTCTTTTCACTTTGTGGGCTCAGGGCTTGCTTGTATTCACGTTGCCAGGTTTGCTGGTAGCTGTCTTCCTTATGTCTTGTTAATTATTTTCTAATAATCCATGTCACCACTGAAAACCCTTAATCCAGTCAATGGCAGTCCTTTGGCAGACTGTTTCATACCTGTAAGTTTTTGACATTTTCGTTTTTCCCTGAGAATAGCAAACATCACCAACTTTGCTGATTTAAAAATTTTATTTTCATTTGTTCTGCTCTGCCTGTATCCAGCCACCATGCCTGTACTATAAAGATCCCAACTTTCTTCAGACATTTCACATTGTATTTAAAAAACAAAAAACAAAAAACAAAACAAAACAAAACAAAACAAAATGTCCCCATGTAGGGTAAAAGTTTCAAGCCCACTTCTGGGTATGAAAACATGGCAAAACCCACACATGGTAAACTCCAAATACAGGAAATTCTTGAGCTTGAAATCCCACCAATCCCTTGGCTTGAAATTGTACCAGTCCTCACTCTGGATCTCTTCACTGTGGAAGCTGCACCTCCAGAAAACCCTACATAAGCCTGTCTCTGCTCAGTTCTCCGCTGCTTCTTATCTGAGCAGAGACAGCCACCCTTTTGTGTTTCTTCCAATAAATCTCTCTGTGAGGTTTGTTGCGCCTTGTCTGTTTTTTGTGGTTTTATTTATTTTTTTTTTGTGGGGGGTTGTTTGTTTGGTTGGATTTTGTATTGTTTTTTGTTTTTTTGAGACAGGGTTTTTCTGTGTAGCCCTGGCTGTCCTGGAACTCACTCTGTAGACCAGGCTGGCCTCAAACTCAGAAATCCGCCTGCCTCTGCCTCCCAAGTGCTGGGATTAAAGGTGTGCGCCACCACCGCCTGACACGTGTCTTGTCTATTTTAAGAAAATGTTAAATCACGTTTATCTTTGTATGCATGAGGGTGTACATACACACACATGTAACACAGCATGAGTGTGGAGGTCAGAAGATAACACATGGAAGTTGGTGCTCTCCTTCTGTAGGGTCCCAGGATCACACTTGGTCATTAGGCTTGTGGCAAGTGGCCTCACTGAGCCATCTCATCTCTTGCCTTATTTTCAGTTGAGACATTTGTCTTCTTAATTAGTTTGTAAAGATTCTGGTTAAAAGTTACGAGAGTAGCAAAGAGATTTTCCCTGTGTGTGACTTAGCTGTTAAATGCCCTTCCTTCTTCCTTCCTTCCTTCCTTCCTTCCTTCCTTCCTTCCTTTCATCTTTCCTTTTCTTCTGTCTTCCTCTCCTCTTTTTCTCTCTCCCTCCCTTCCTTCCTTTTTTTTTCTTTCAAAGGGGTATTGCTATGTAGCCCAGACTGGCCTTGAATTCACAATACTCTTTCTTCACTCTCCATTTTTCTTAAGTGTTTCTTCTTGAAGAGCAGTACTTTTTCTTTTTTTTAAGATCAGTACTTTTTAAAGAATAGAAAAAATTAATTTTGATGGAGTACATTTATAATTTTTGTCTTTTATGATTCATGGTTTAAATGCTTGATATCATTTTTTCAAGGTTCTTTTTCCTTAGTTTGCAGACATGGTTATACAGTTAGCAGATCTATCAAGAAAGTTATCCTTGAAGGGCTTAGGGTACAGCCCTGTGTCAGAGCATGCACTTCTCCTGTACATAATCCAGAGTCCAACTCCTAACACTACAATTGTAAAAGGGGCACCTCTGAGTCAGTACAGAACACATCCAGACATCAAAGTCTCAGCACAAAGACTACCCTACCTTTATTACCCTAGATGGGTAAACCAGGGTATAGGGATGGGATAGAGGATGGGGTTGGGGTGGTGGTGGAACTGTTACCTCTAGGTCTGATAAAGCAGACAGCAAGCAGCAGATGTCTCTGCAAAAGTGGGTTTTAGGGATAAAAGGGGGGAATTGTGCTAGGGTGAGTTGGTAAATCCTGATCGGATAGGTTAGCCAGTATAGCCAAATAATGATTTTGATTGCTGGACATTGGTGATTTGTCTCAGAAATGAGTCAATGGCCAAATAGTGGATAGACCTTGGGGGCTGGCTTTAGAAGTGTAATCTCATGGTTTAGCAAGGGAGAAGGAAGGGGAAAGAGCAAAACTTGTGTACAACATGTTTGGCATACTTTGGCCTGTTATGGAGCCCTTCAACAATAACAATTATTATTTTGCTATTGAGTTATCATCACATATTTGTGTCAAACGAACTGACCACATGCTTGTAGACCTATATCTGTCTACAATTTCTGTCTGTAATTTCTCTTCCTCATTCTCCTTTTTTTTTCTTTTTTTTTTTTTTAGACATGTTGTCTTGTAGCCCAGGTTGGCTTAGCATTCAATATGTAGCTGAAGCTGACCCTGAACTGCTGATCTTGCTGCATATACCCTTAAAGAACTGAGATTCCAGGTGTATGCAACCAAACCTGGATCCCCAACCTACTTTTAATTCCTTTTCTGGATATATTGAAATATTTGCATGATGTGATTATTGATAAAATAGTCTTTAATATAAAGAATGCCAAAATTCATGTTTTCTATTTAGTACTGTTATTTTATATTTTTATAATATATCATTCTTTTTCGATAGATTCTCATGTGCCCCAGGCTGGCTTAGAACTAAGTATGAACCTGAAGGAAGGTGATCCTAGCTCTCCTGCCCCTATATCCTGAGTGTGAGGGTTATAGTCATGCTTCACCACACCTGATGTGTTAATATTTTAATTAATAATTTCCGGTGCAGGGCTTGTTACCAAACAAAAGACAAACAGCATTTATATTTAATATGCCTCAAGCAGCCCAATGGCTGGGCAACTGTCTAGTCTCCATGCTGCTAGAATCTACCTCCCAAAGACAATTCCAATTACTACTTACTAATTTCTATGTAACAACTTGGCATGTCCAAATCCACTCCCACTTTCCTTCTTGCTTCAGCTTTTCTGACCTTTCCCTGTGTGTTTAACTCTCTGAAAGGGGTACCAGCTTTTCCTATCAAATACTCTTCTTTAATTTTGGAGGCAAAAAAAGATGAAGCAACCTCTAGTTCATCCAGATTAAACTGGCCACTTCCTAATACAACATGGTCACTTCTGGTATTTTTCTTTCCAACTGCCTTCCAGATACATTATAAGTTCATTTTAAGAGCCACCCATCACCACCACCACCACCACCACCAAAAGCTTTACAAGGCTTATTAGCTAGCTACCCATATTATCAAATTAATTTTCTTCAATAAATCCTACAGTTGGAAATCTATGTCAGTTATTTACTACTGGGAACAAATTATGCCAAAATTTAATGGCTACAGTCAATTACAGATATTAAAATAGAGTGCTGGCTGTAACCTGTAATACTAGACCTCAGGACATAGAAGTCAGAAGATAAGAAACTCAAGGTGAGCCTGATCAACAAAGCAAGTTTGAGACTAGCCTGAGCTATATGAGACCATTGCTCAAACCAACAAACCACCACTGCCACTGCCACCACAAATAACATAAAAAAGAAAATAGAAAAAAAAAAGATACTGCAGGATGATGGTGACACATGCCTTTAATCCTCAGAGGCAGAGGCAGACAGCTCCCTGATTTTGAGACCAGCCTATCTATAGAGAGTGAGTTCCAGGACATCCAGGACTACACAGAGAAACCCTGTCTTGGTACCCCTAATGCCCAAAATAAATAAATAAATAAATGAATAAATAAATAGCAATCCCTCCTGTCTTCTATGTGTCAGAAAATACCCATTTGCTTCACTGAGCATTTACCCTGGGGCTTTTCATGAGGTTGTTATCCAGATATTATCTGTAGGTACTGGAGGAAAGGCCTTGGGGCTAACTCCATCACATAGCTAGGAAGATGAAATCTTTCACTTCGAGAGGCTGAATCCTCCCCTACAGAGTTTACTCTGCACAGTTGACTGAGTATCTTCATAGTATGCACGACTTTCCCTGAGATCACGAGGCACAAACATGTAGCACATATATATATACACAGGCAAAACAGTCATACACAAACAATTTTAAATAAATAAAATAGTTAAATTATCAGGCTGGCTCTCTCCCTCCACTATGTGGGTCCTGTGTATTGAACCTAGGTCACTGGGCTTGACCACAAGTGCATTGTTTTCTGTTGAGCTATTTTGATAACCCCATTCTTTATTTTTTAAAATTAATCATCCACGTCAGAATCATTTGTCAATTTGTGGGGGCCAGGAGGCTTGCTGATACTTGATAGGAATCTTTACTGAACCCACACATCAATTTGGAGGGGATTTTATGATCACAACCGTGGGTCCTGGGAAAGTGACATAAACACATGGTATCTCATTCTATCTTCGTTTATTTGAGGATTCTTTACTTTCAGAAGTGTTTATAGTTTTTGCTTTGCCACTCTTAATCTTTTAAGAACTAGTGAATTTTTACCTGGACTAGTTGCTCCTCTGGCCCTGGGAATGTGTGGATGCCTTACAGCTCCCACTTCTGTCTTAGTTGTGCTCAGATTTTCTTCAGGTCCACAGCAGTGCTGACAACTGTCGGTGTGGTTCTATCAGGTGCTTTCTCGTTTATTATCTTTTCTAAGAACCTTGCGTTTTCTGCAATAAAGTTCTTTGCTTCTCGGATGTTTACATATATTTTATATGAGCCACATATGGTGACTCACAACTATAAAGTAATCCCAGCCTGTGGGAAGGAAGATGTTGGAGGACGGCAGCATGTTTAAAGCCAATGTAGAAGTTCAGGCCAGTCAAGGCTGCATAGTGAGGCTGTCATAAATATACACGTAATTTATATTGGACATTGTGATTATGTTTCTAAAGAAGTTTCTGAAATCTCTTATTGTACTGGCTGTTTTTGTGTGTCAACTTGACACAAGCTAGAGTCATCAGAGAGAAAGGCCAGGCCTCTTTGCTTTTTACTTTGTTATGTCATATCTAAAGAAGCCTTAAGTTACTAGAGGATTGCCTCCAGTAAAAGGCTTCGTAATAAGTTGAATTCCAGGATGGGATGGGCTATAAAGTAAGACTTTCTCTCAAACAAAATAAAATAATATTAATACATTTAAAATAAAATAGACTTATTTTAATCAGACATATTTTTTGATTGTTATTTTAACTTTTATCAGTTTTCATATCTTCGAGACTACTAGCATTTGGTATCTAATGTTTTAAATTTTATATTTAATTGTAATATATATGTGTATACATGTGAGTGCAAGTGCCCCTGTAGACCAGAAGAACTGGATTCCTTAGAGCTGGAGTTATGGATGGTAGGAGACAATTGATGTGGATACTGTGAACTGACAATAGGTCCTCGGCAAACGGCAGTAAGCACTTGTTAACAGCACCATGATTTTTTTTTAAATGTGGTGTATGTGTGTGCACTTACATGTGCGTGCTTGTATGTTCATGTTCAGGGGTTTGAAGAGATCAGAGGCTACCATTGGCTGTCTTCCTTGATGGCTTGCCACTTCTCTTATTAAGGCAGGATCTCCTGTTGGACGCAGTGCTCACCAACTCAGCCAGTTTTTCTAGCCAACTCGTCTACGGATTTCCTGTTTGTACTCCCAAATGCCAGGATTACAAGCAGGTGGAGACTTTTACATGGGTTCTGATGATTTGAACTCAGCTGAGCTGTCTCCCCAGACTCTAATCTGAGGCTTTCAGCACAGCTGACCCCTATCCACTGGATGCAGATCTG
>NW_021604564.1:7316251-7334181 GCF_004785775.1 Grammomys surdaster | reverse complement strand
AGTTCTGGCTGTCCTGGAACTCACTCTGTAGACCAGGCTGGCCTCAACTCAGAAATCCGCCTGCCTCTGCCTCCCAAATGCTGGGATTAAAGGTGTGCACCACCACCGCCCAGCCCTGCTCTGTTCTTGCTCCCGTTGTTCCTCCTTTGCCTTCTGGTCCCTGCTGCCCTGTAGTCTTCATTTGTTCTAGATGTCATGCTCCTACATTGTATAGTACTTTCCAGTAAGTTGTTGCTCCCAGCTACTACACCAATGTCTCAAGAACATTTAGTTAGAGTGGTAGGTAGGGAGTGTGAGGGTGCTCCAGCTCTTCAAAGTCCCTCAGGAGAGGGCTAAGGCAGGTTTCTGAGATCCTTTCTCTGTGGTGTTTGTTCTTTTTCTTTCAGTCATCGAGGCCTTCCTATAGTTCACTGCCATTGACAGCGCTCTGCTGAGGTCTGCATTTCCAGAACAAAATCTACAAAATTCCTGCAGGCAGAAGGCAAAATGACTTGGGAGATACCTCTTTCCTTCTCTTTTCTGGGCAATTCCAATTGTCCTTGAATGAAGCGAGACATTCATTATCTTTGCCCTTATCTGGTTCTTTTTTTGGTGTTGAATTTCCCCCATGAATAGAAGAGAAAGCTGTTCTTCTCCCATTTGATTCCCAGGTGCCTCTGCTAGTAAAAGCACTTGCCACACTGAATGCATCTGTGACAAAGGAAGACAGATTCATCCCAATCCCTTGGCTTCCAAATGCAAGGCAAGCAGTGCAGCAGGTGTTTAACCAACAGACATCATTCAGTTCCAACACTGAGGAAAATCAACTGTAGTGAATCCTAAAAAGACATTCTCATCAAGTGCAGTGTGCTCTTTCCCCGACAGCTCTTCAAGAATAGTTCTTATCTTTTCCTTCAGCGTTGTTATTTTAAACAGGTGGATTGAGGCTTCAGAAAGATGGCTGTACTGGATGGGAGACAGATCAAACACACCTTGAAAGGTAGGGTAGGTGCTGCACTCAGGCACTGGTGTGACTACAGGGAACCTTGGCAGCCTGCACACACACAGAGGTATCTTCTGCTGATGGCCTTTCAAGAGCTGGGACGCCCTCAGATTCCTTATCACTCTAACTGTTCTGGAGACTTTGATATTTCTAATTTTTAGCAGATGTGTACTTGCTCATGACCCTTTCCCTTCCCCCAGAGCAATCCTGAATGCTTACATTCCAGAAGGCTTACTGTTCAAGAGGTGAGTGGGAAAGCTATGGCCCAGGGCTGTTTATCCAGGTAAGCTGGCCCTCTACCAGCCCTAGGCTTCCCGAAGCTCACGCCAGAGCACTAGTTCGCAGTGCATTGGACTTTAGACGTAAAAGGCATGGAGTGACAATGAATTCCTCTTCAGTGGGCATGTTTATCTGTGCTTTAGGCTACATGGGTTTTGTTTTTGTGTGTTGGCTATTTCCCTTAAGTTTTCTCTCAATCTACTTCTTAAATTTATAGTCAGGTGATAATATGAAAATTTTTTATTTTTAATATATAAAAATTTATACACACACACATATTATTATGATTTCCTTTTAAATGTAAGGAACATGGCTCAGCAAACATTAGATGTGTGAGTCTCACAGTGGAGTTCAATTCTCAGAGCCCAGGTTAAATAATAAAAAGGAAACTCTGCCTGTGTTGACCTGTATCTGGAATGCAGCGCTCCAGTAAGAGGGACAAGGGCTCCTGGGTAGCCTTTCTGGTGGCACAGTCTTCTTCATGGTGGTCAGCTAAGTTCAGAGACAGTGCTGCTTTCTGCTGTTTTGCATGTTTATCTACCTCAAGAGCAGACACTGTACACTGGCTACTCTGACATCATGTTCAGGTTTCAGCTCCAGTATCACCTTGGCAGATCCATTTCCCCAACTGCTGAGGACCCAGAGCACAGAATCAATCAATCCTTCCTTCCTTCCTTCCTTCCTTCCTTCCTTCCTTCCTTCCTTCCTTCCTTTCTTCTTCTTCTTCTTTTTTTTTTTTCTTCTGAGACAGAGTTTCTCTGTATAGCCCTGGCTGTCCTGAAACTCACTCTGTAGACCAGGCTAGCCTCGAACTCAGAAATCCTCCTGCCTCTGCCTCCCAAGTGCTGGGATTAAAGGCGTGTGCCACCACTGCCTGGCCAGAACATTTTCTTCATGGCACTTGGCACTATTTGTTGGCTGTATTTCCTGGTATTATAATCTCATTAATTTACTTTTTTTCTGAGAGTACTAGGGGTCATCTCTGCACCCCAAGATCATGTGTTTTTGTTTTGTTTTTTGTTTTTTGTTTTTTGCTTATTGCTTCTCAGCTAAGCAGAGTACCTGATGAAAGTAATGTTGCTTGAACATAGGCATTATAATGACAGGAGAGACTTGAGTTGGATTCTTGTTGTACTATACAACAAATACTTACATTTATAGCCTAGAATGCAGGTGTTTGTACACACACAGCTATAGCTGTCTATCACAGAATAACTATATTTATACAAATGAGTTGACATCACTTTTAATAGATGCCAAATTATGAAATTCTCGACATATATTTTTTCTGGTAATATTTTATTTAACATACTTCAATTCACCTGTATGTCAATAAATCACTGTTTATAAAAATGTTATAATGAGATACTGTGTTTCCATTTCTGAGTCTCATTAACATCTTAGAACATCAGGTTGAGTAATATTCTTTGAGGTAACAAGCATATGGCTACATTAAGATCCATTTTGATATAGCAGAGTCTATTAATCTAAGTTAATGTATATTTGTTTTAAACATATGCAGAATAAAATGTGTTACCTATGTTATAAATACAATCATTGCACACAAGGTCTATTTAGGTAATTAAATATATACACACACATAAACACATATATACATACAGCTTTAAATTTTTGCTTACACAAAGCAGTTTCTTTTTTTTTTTTTTTTTTTGGTTTTTCGAGACAGGGTTTCTCTGTGTAGCCCTGGCTGTCCTGGAACTCACTCTGTAGACCAGGCTGGCCTCAAACTCAGAAATCTGCCTGCCTTTGCCTCCCAAATGCTAGGATTAAAGGTGTGTGCCACCACTGCCTGGCATGAAGACTCTTAATGCTTAAAGATTATCCATTGGATTTATATATTTGGAAATGCTCAAATAACAAGATGCCCACACAACTAGAATTTTTACTCAATATCTAACATTTTGATAGAAGTTGCTACCCAGGACTGCTTTTAACTCATTCGTCTTTCTCCATGGTCGATAGTCCCCTCCTTCTCCTCCCCTTCCTCTCTTTCTGTCTTCCCCTTCCTCTTTTTCTCCCCTTCCCTTCCACTCTTCTCTCAGCTCCACCTCTTCTTCTACTGCATAATCACCGAGCTCCACTGCGAATACAATGTAGCAGAATAAATATCCTGCTACAGAGGTTTCCTTTCTAGGAAGAAAAGTTGTTGGGAGACAAATCCTAGCAGAAAGCAGCTATCATCTTTGCAGCCATCTCGGACCATATACTCTGACAAGAGACTTGTTTTCAACAGCCTACAACAGCTGAGCACACTCTGATAAACATCTTGTTTTTCTCACATATCTTGTTTTGTTGTTTAGTGCCCCAGCTGCAAGGCGCACGTGGTAAAGTGTCTTCAGCTGTGTTTCTCGGCTTGCGCCTATAAATACGCAGGATTTCCTTTCAATAATGGAGACTTGATCAGACTCTGTCTTGTCTCCATTCTTTGTGTCTCTTGCCCCTCCATCCCCACTCTTTGTCTTGCTAGACCCTGTTGACTGTCCCGCAGACCAGAGCACTTGACCCCCAAATGTGGGACAGTGTGGAGCAGTGTGGGCCGGGACAAATGGTTACATGAACAAAGGTATCATTGAAGGATTCGAAGATGTGGCAGACACCAAATATATTTTCCCTTCGGCCACTTGAGGTGGTTCAAGGTTAATGACTTGTTCTTTCTTCTTTTCTTTTCCCTTGCGAGGTGCCATTTCGCCATTTCTGAAAGTCATCCCCAAACTCCTCCACTGGAAAGAGAATATATAGCTTTTTTTTGGGGGGGGGGAGGTTGGTTCTTATTTAAAAACCCAGAGGTCCATTCTGGCTAAGCAGCAAAGGTGCTGAGTGTTCTCAGTGCTGTATCACCATGCCTTCCATGGAACAGAGCCCTGACTTATATACCATTGAAGTTTTTAGCAGCAGCCAGTTTACTTGGAAAGCTGTCCTTACATAGAATTGGAGAAACACATTAGGTTACTAGGCATGATAATTTGAAGCAAATCCTGAACTAAGCTAATGAAAAAGTTATCATGTAACACCACTATTGTCTTCATAACCCACAGATCACTCCAGAGGAAGAAGTTGGCAGAGTCATTGCTACTCACACTATAACAACAGGATCTCAGCTGGATACAGGAAGAAGATTCCAAATCTGTAAAATTTAAAATTCGGTTCTGTGCATCTACACCATTGTTCCCTATAGTAGAAGGCCGGTAGCCAACTGCTTACGTGTCCCCTCCTCCAGGATCTCATGTAGTACAAGCTGGCCTTCAACTTGCCATATATCTTTGGCTAAAGATGGCCTTGAACCTCTGATCTCCTATCTCTCCCTACTGAATACTAGGATTATAGGTGTGTACTACCACTCTTAGTTTATGCTGGGGATTGAACCCAAGATTTTGTGCATGGTAGGCAAAGACTACCAATTAAGCCTAATACAATCCCAGCCTAGTTTGCACTAATTTTTAACAGTTATGAAGTAACTGTTTTTAAGATTGCACCTAAAAAATCAAGACAAAGTAAGAAACAATTTGTTTCACTTAAGGTTTCCATTGCTTCTAAGAGACACCCTGACCAAGGCAACTCTTATAAAGGACAATATTTAATTAGGGCTGGATTACAGGTTCAGAGATTCAGTTCATTATCATCAAGGAAGGAAGCATGGCAGCATCCAGGCAGACATGGTGCTGGAGAAGGAACTTAGAGTTTTGTATCTTGATCCAGCCAGGAGAGGACTGTCTCTCAGGCAGCTTGGAAGAGGGTCTCAAAGCCCACTTCCAAAGTGATACACTTCCTCCAGTAAGACCACACCTACTCCAATAAGGCCATACCTTCTAATATTGCCATTCCCTGGGTCAAGCATATTCAAACCACCACACAATCAAAACCAAAAAGAGTCTTTTAAATATCTTGAACAGTCACAAAAGAGTTTAATTATTAGCCTAAATTTATAGGAAATAGGAACATGGACTAGAAAGATGGCTCAGTCTGCCCCTTTTCAAGAAGAAATAGAAAAGAATAGGAAAGTCAGCATGGACTTGTATTTTTAGTGCTAGAGAAGAGAAACAGTAGGTACCCCTGGGCTGACTACCTGGCCACCTAAACAGTGAACTCCAGGTCCTAGTGAAAGATCCTGTTTCAAAATGGGGTGAGACTCAAAAATGGCTCACTGGATAACACTGCTTGCCACCAGGTCTGAAGACCCGAATTTAATCCCTGGGGCCCACAGTTTACTGGTTAGTTTTATGTCAACTTGACAAAAGCTAGAGTCATTTTGAAAGATGGAATCCCCATAGAAAAAAATGTCAAAGCTAAATTGGCTTGTGGGTAGGTCTGTGGTGCATTTTCCTGACTGATGAGGAAGGCCAAGCTCACTGTGAGGGTTGCCATCTCTGGACTAGTGCTCCTGAGTCTGTAAGAAATCCGGCTGAGAAAATCATAGGGAGCAAGTCATAGTCTCTGCTTCAGTTTCTGCTTCTAGGTGTCTGCTCTGTGTGAGTTCCTACCCTGACTTCCAACAGGAAGGAGTATATCAGTTGTAAGTGGAAGTAAGACCTTCCCTTTCCAAGCTGCTTGTCATTGTGTTAGAATTTCATTGCTGTGAAGAGATACCACAACCAAGGCAACTCTCATAAAAGACAACATTTAACTGGGTCTGGCTTACAGGTTGAGAGGTTCAGTCCATTATCATCATTGTAGTGGGACACATGGGAGTCTGCATAGAGACATGGTGCTGGAGGAGCTGAGAGTTCTATGTCTTCATCCCATGGCAGCAGCAGGAAATTCTCCTCTGCTGGCAGCCAGGAAGAAGGTCTCTTCCCTCCTTGGCAGAGCTTCAAAGTCCACCCCCCATAGTGCTGCACATTTTCCAACAAGGCCATACCTACTCCAACAAGGCCATACCTACTCCAATAAGACCACACCTACTCCAACAAGGCCACACCTCCTAATAGTGCCACTTTGTATGGGCCAAACATATTCAAACCATCACAGTCATGTTTTGTCACAACCATAGAAACTTCAACTAAGACACACGTGGAAAGAGAAAAACAAATCCCATAAATTGTCTTCTGGCATACATGCACATTCTGTATGTAGCATGTATGCTTCCTCCCCGTCCTGCAAATAAATAATGAAGAATAAAATGTCAAATTAAAAAAAAATGTGATAGCACATGAAAAATGACCTCAAAGGTTGTCTTCTGGCTTCCACACAAACACATGAATGCATGCACGTGAACACACATGCACACACACACACACATACACACACATGCTCCCAGGCACACACTTGCACCTTCACTTACCTGTACTACCTGCACCTGTATATCTCCCATAAATAGGAATAAAACCCTTTTCCTAATGAGGTGATTTTACCCTCTCATGGAGCAAGTAGATTCAAAACTGTTTCTAGATCTAATACATGTAGCCATGATTGTGTTCCCATGTTTCTGTTTGGTATTTTGTAACATATATATTAAATTATATATACATACTATAGTGACATAATAAAGCAAGAGCAAACAGAATCAGCTGTATTTTCTGCAATTCACTTTGGATTGTTTACCATTTCCATCACGGATTAAGCATTCCTTGTTGCTTCTATTTTTAGGCCAGTGCTAATTCAGTTAAATAGGGTCTTCAATCAGCAGTAACCCACATGTTCACTCTTCAGGAGCTGTTTTGTACTAGACATGCTTGTGTGGGGGGCTATAGTTTCTTATTCACATTTAGGAGGGAACATGGCAGAAGGCAGGAGAGTGAGGCTTATGGGCTTCGAGGAAAACATACATAGAGGGAATCAATGGCAAAGGAAGACTGAAAATTCTTCCAAACGAGGGCTTCATTACTGAGATGGGGCATATGAAAACTAGAACAAACAAAACACGTAAGGTCACAACACACTCTCTAAACGCTGGAGAAAGCAGCTTCATGGCTGAACCTCAAAGCATCAGGACTCAGTGGCCTTTGAGCCTCAGACCTGTCCCAGCTCTCTGCCTACTTCCATTCTCCCAAGTGCTTTGTCTTTCTTAGTAAACCATCTGTATTTCTATCTGTGTTCATGTGTTCTTTGTTCAAACACAAATGTGAATATCTCAGTGGGTGCCCTATGGACCCTCATACACATTTATAGCAATAATACCTGGAAGCACCCTTTAGAAATTTGAGTCTTAAAGCAATTTCTAGGGTTTACAGCTTGGCCTCAGAGGCTATGAAATAACTTTTTCTACAGATGCTGGGAGCTGAGTAAGAGCCTAGAGCATGAAAAGACAAATGTTGTACCACAGAGCTATGAGCCAGTCCAGGTAAAATTCTCATTAATGATCCATACAAGAGACCTTGAGATACTTGGCTATGAACTCATTCTTTAGCCCATGTTGGCTTTGAATTCATGGTGATCTTCCTGCCTCAGCCTCCTCATGCCTGGCTTCTTTTCTTGGTTCCTAAGTCTGTGTATTCTGGCTTGGAATAAAGATAAAACCATGAAATACATTCATTAGTCTCTGCTTTGTTGCATGTTCTGTATCTTCCAGGAAAGCAGTCCAGCATTGAAAATACGTGCCAATAAGAACTTAAACCGAAGGCTGGAGAGATGGCTCAGCAGTGAAGGGCACTTGCTGTTCTTCCAGAGGTCCTGAGTTCAATTCCCAGCAACCATCTGTAGTAGGATCTGATGCCCTCCTTCGGGGTGTCTGAGGAGAATGATATTGAACTCATGTACATAAAATATATCAGTCTTAAAGGAACTAATCGAAGGAAGTCATTTTACTAGTTATAAGCCCACTGCTTTTTAGAAATCTTGATTCTTTTTTTGCCATTAGGACCAAATGCCTGACAAGGAGTGACTTAAGAGGGGGAAGATCTTGTTTTGTCCCACAGTTTTAGGCCATGTGACTCATTGTGGTGACCCCATAGTTTGCAGCTGCCCACTCATGCTACTGCAGACCAGGAAGCAGAATGATGCAGTGTGCAGCCAGGGCTGGGCTACAGTCTCCAAGTCTGGTCTCAGCAGGTCTACTTCTGTCAGCTAGGTCCCAAAACATTCCACAACCTCTCAGAGTGGGGCCACTGACTGAGGACCAGCTGTTTGATGAGGACCATGCAAGTTTGATGCAGACGGTTTACATTCAAACCTTGGCAGTATCCTAAAGGCTTCTGACCAGTGTCCTAATCATTTTTCTATAAAACAAGATCTTGGGGCAGAACTGCTGCTACAGTGCCATTGGTTAAGGTCAGAGATGGGATAGAGAGAAGTTTGGTAGATCAAGTGGATAAAAAACAATGTTAAACTGTGTAATTTTAGAGGGAACAGCCTCCAGCTCTCTCCAGGTGCACAAGCCTGGTGTAATCCGCCTGCTGTCAGGAGACTGCCTAGTCCTTTCAGGATATGATGACACATGACAGGGCTAATGCTTGAAGCAGTGGCCTCAGAATTTATAGAGAAAGGCTGGGTTGACAGACTCATGCCTACACCCTTTCTAAAATGACAACCAAACTTCCCAGAGGACATCTGACAGCTCCTGAGGTGACTGTGATTAAAACAAAAACAACAACAACAAAATGTTTCACAATTCCAGCTCCACAGGGCTTCATCTAGTCCAGGTACCTTAATTTTCCTTGTGAATGCATATATGTGTGTTCCTGTGTGTGTGTGTGGCCGTCTGAGTGTGTGGAGGCCTGAGGTTGATGTTCAAAGTCTTCCTTAATAGCTGTCTACCTTGAATATTCATGTATCGAAGTAGGGCTTCTCACTGATTCAACTAGTCTACCCATCTTGCTCCAGGGAGTCTTTGTCTCTCTACTCATCTTGTGCTGGAATTGTAAGAAGTTCACCTTTCCATGTGGCTTTTTGTGTTTGTGTGGCATGTGCTTTTTCCACTGAGCTACCTCTGCAGCTGCTCCAGCCATTTTCTAAAAGACCCCTACACACCGTTCATTCTGTTTATCCACATGGGTCACAGATATGCTCAAATGCCATGCTTCAGATGAGAAGTTGCCTCTGAGTAGGGTTATCATGCTGTATTAGTCGCTCGTAGGCAAGGGGGATTGGCAGCTGCATTAGAACGGTCAGAATGTCCTGGAGATGAAGCCCAATTAGTAGAGTGAGTGCCCAGAACAAAGAAGCCTTGGATCTGCTCACTAGCACTGTATAAAATTGGTGTGTGGTTCACATTCATAAGCTCAGTCAGTACTCAAAGGAGTGGCAGAAGGATCAGAAGCACAAGTTATCTTTAGTTACACAGAAAGTTCAAAACTCATTTCTCAAAATAAATTAATTTCTGAAAATAGGCAAATTAAAAGGGGGAGGGCAATAAAATAATACTATAAAATATGAACATATAAGAATGTATCTATAATACAGAGGTTCTTAGGGAGCATGTTTATTGCATGATAGTAGAGGCAGGAATATGTTTTTTTAATCATCTGATCGCAGACATCTCAGATATGGCCTAAGAATGATAACAGACAGTGTGGCAGAGGTCTAGAGCATATAAGCTTTCATGGTTGTTTTTGCAACCTACTTGAAATTATTCAAATATAAACAGTTTCACAGGATGATGGGATGCAGAATAGTGTTAGATAGTCCAGTGAGGGACATTAAATACCACATAGTCCATGATGGGCATCCCAAGTTCCAGTCACACAGGGCATGCCAAAGGTCTCTCACTGAGATCACTAGAGCTACTTACAACAAAGGAGACTTCTTTGCCATTTTAGGGTGTGCACCACAGCCAGGTGTGGTTTAAATCCTTCCACTGTTATGTGCCATGTGTATTCAAATATATTGAAATTAAAATGTATTATTATTAGGTGTATGCATGTGCACACATGTAAATCAGGTTAATAGAGAACAATGCTGTGGAGTTGGTCTATACGTCTTTCTTTACATGGTGTGCTAGCTAACATTATGTCAACGTGACACTGGGGAAGAGAAAGACTCAATTGATACAATGCTTCAATAATACTGGGCTATTCTCAGGCCTGTATAGTATATTCTTAATTAGTGATTGATATGGCCCATTCCATTGTGGGTAGCACCCACTGAGGGCAGGTGGTCTTGGATTCGATAAGAAAGTAGGATGAATAAACCATGGAGATTAAACCAGCAAGCAGCACCTGTCCATGGCTTAGCATCAGCTCCTGCCTCCAGGTTCTTGCCCTGTTTGAGGTCCTGTCTTGACTTCTTTCCATTATGAACAGTGATATGGAAATGTAAGCCAAATAAACCCTTTCCTACTCAAGTAACTTTGGTCATTATGCTTTATCACAGAGTTGATAGCTCTTACTAAGACCCTCGGGTTCTCAAGATAGGACTTAGGTCCTTAGAGTTCAAAGCATGAGCATTACCTATAGAACCCTTTTAGAGCCCTTGTTTGTTTTCCTGAGATAGAGTCTTATTTAACCCTGACTAATTGGGGATGACCTTGACCTTCTGGTCTTCTTGCCTCTCCCTCCCAAATTCAGGGATTACAGGCATCCCTTGCTAAAACATGTTTATATTTATTGATTTTGATTAAAGGTTTGTGAGAGAGGCTAACTCCCAGAGTTTATATTTGATCATTTCTACCATAGCATCGATTTTGACAGTTGAGTTTATCTGTTCAGATGATTCTGAGAAGTGGGGAGGTATCAATATCAGGTCTCCTCTTAGAAAAACCAGGCCTTCAAAACTCATTCACTGCCTTACCCCCAGGCTACCATTCAGTCAGTGAACATAGCAGGAGTTATTATTCCCAGGGACAGATTGTTGCTCACAGATGAAGTTCAGAAACACCCAATGGCATTTTCTTGTCTCATGATATAGTGTCTTCCTTGCAAAGTAGATGCTTACAAGACAGACGGTGGATTTACCTACCACTGTCCCTGTAGGGTTCTTTCTCAAGGACCCCTTAGGTCTCTCATCCATGGGCTTCATGTTTTTGTTGACTGACTCAGATCTCAGAAGAATTTGAGGAATTTTTTTTTTTTGTTCTTCAGAACTAGAAGCATTTTTGCTATTTTATTGTTGTTGCTGCTGGTGAATGTGTGTGTGTGTGTAATATACATATACATATATATATATACATACATATACATATACATATACATATACATATACATATACATATACATATATATATATATATTAATGAGACCCATATATGGTGGTATGGGTCTCACTTTCTAGTCTAGGCTGGCCTAGAACTCTACCCTGACAGTCTGGTCTTGAACATATGGCAGTATTATGTTCTCAGCCTTTAGAATTTCAAGGTTAGAGGCATACCTTCCCCACTCTTCCTTCATTTTAATAACTGAATTGTTTTTCTTTTTAAAAAAGAACACTTAAATTACATTTTAGTTATTTATTGTGTATATGTGCCTATGCATGAGTGTTACTGGAGATATTTAAAATGGTGGCACACAATCTAGCTTGTTCTTAAACAGCCACCATCTTCCTGACTAGCCTAGCCCTGTGGCCACGAGAGGTGGCAGCAAATTATTGCCTCCGTTCGGCTCAGGCCGCTGGCTCAGACCACCAACTCAGGTGGTGCCCACACACCCATGAGATGCCACCATGCAGGATGGCTCTGCCAATCTTCCACATTGTCTCCACAAGGCTGGGCTGAGCCCAGACCATCCCACCATCCATGCGGGCTGGTAGAAATGAGACTCTAATGCTTAGATTATCCAAAGGCTTTATACATTTGGTAATGCTCAATAACAAGATACCCACACAATTGGAGGTGTTTCCCAATTAACTAACCTAGATATAAGTTGTTACCCAGGACTGCTCTCGATTCAAACAAGGTTCTCCATCCTCTACATCTCTGCCTCCCTCTGCTCCTCCTCTTCCTTCTCCCTTCCTCTCCTTCCTCTTCCTCTTCCTCTCCTTACTCCTCCCACCTTAGCTCCTCCCAACTTTCAAGGAAAATATGCCACTACACATGAGAGAGAGAGAGAGAGAGAGAGAGAGAGAGAGAGAGAGAGAGAGAGAGGCACTGACCACATCAAGGAAGTGAAGGGTGAAAGCTGACCTGACAGAGTTGGCTCTTTCCCTCCACCATGCTGGTCCTGGGACTTGAATGCAAGTCATCAGTTTTAGTGGCAAGCAGTTTTACCTTCTGATCCATCTCTCTGCATAGGCTTGTTTTTATTATTATTATTTTTATTGATGTGCATGTTTGTCAGCTTTCTAGTACTGTGACACAATCCTTGAGAAGATCAGCCAGAAGGAAGTGCTGTGTCTTGTGGGTTCTGAGCTTCCAGTCTGTCAGCATTGTGTCTGAGTCTGAGGAATATAAACCAGGGCATGTCACGGGTGTCCTGGTTCTTTACACTGGACCCACTTCCTTGTTGATATCAGCTCCAGATAGCCCCGTACACTAAAATAGACTGATGGTATAAGATACTAAAGACATCAAAGTGCTTACAAGCCAGTGAATATCCAGATCTGCACATCTGAAATCCACTGCATTGTGAACCCTTCTTTAACACATGAGCCTTTGGAGAAAGTCCAGATCTAAACCATAGCAGTATGACAGACTCTACTTGGGATGGCAGGTCATATCATTACAGACTGAGAGCTTTGCTCTCCTGTAAAAAGCATGGGAAGAGGCAATTGCCAGTCTGGACTGTTGCCTGGAATGCAAGAGAGGTTGGAATGGCCTCATCAGACAAATCAAGAAGGGCTGCTTGTGTCTGGGAAATCCAGAGGGATTTGGGAGTTTGAGCATTATGAGTCATCACCCGACTTCCTGCAGTGTCCCATCTAATCACTGACTGGGAGATACTAAGAGAAATTAGGAGGTGCTGAAACTCAGGAATGTTGTAATTCAACAGCCCATAAGATAACACAGTGTCATAATTTCAGTCTCCACAGCTCTGTGGCCACAGGAACACAAGGCGCTCTTTTTAGAGAACATATGGCTCTCTAAGCCTACCCAGGTCATGGCTAAATTGTCCTTCTGTCTGGATTAGTCACAGTTCTGTTTTATCTGAGGGTAAGGGAAGAGATTTCAAAAGAATTGCCTCTTGGTTTTATAGGTGCTGCCAATTGGAATCTCTCTGTAAAGCACGGTAATAAGATGGAGACTCAACAGAGAGTCCTGTTCGAACTCTGAAGGCAATCTGAAGACAGAACTCCTTCTTCCATTGCAGTGAGTCTTTTTCTCTTGGGGTTGTAACTGATTGTGAGGAGCCCACCTTTTATAGGGACTCAAAGCAGATAAGTATAGTATTAAAAAAAAAAAAGGAAAAAAAAAGAAAGAAAAAAAAAACCTTCAGGAGGGCCAAGGGCAAAGTTTAAATGATGAGTGCTTGCTTAGTGGGCATGAAGCCCTGGATTTCATCATTAGCTCTGTATAATACTGGCCTGGTGATGCACACCTATAATCAAAGCACTCTTCAACTTCTGTACCCACAAGGTGACTTCCAATAGTCCATAACCTCTTCAGGCACTAGGGATGCATGTGGTGCACATACATACTATGGGAAAACCACTCATAGACATTAAATAAATCAATAATAAAGTAAAAATTTAAAGAATCTCGTTGTACTGATGCACTTTTATAACCTTAGAGGTAATATATATATATATATATATATATATATATATATATATATATATTAGATTATATATAATATTAATATATATACTATATTATAATATACTGCTAGACAAATACTGGGGCAGTGAGAGTCTGAATTTCAGCACCCTGCCCTTGAAAGAAATGAAAACCCATACAAATAAACTAACAAGAAAGAAAAGAAAAAAAAAGAAAAGAAAGAAAGAGAAAAAAGAAAGAAAAAATTAAAAAAAGAAAAGAAAAAATTAAGAAGAGGTGCACAGAGCTTGAGGAAGGATGCCCAAGGTTGTCTTCTGGCTTCCACGTATGTATGTATACTCCTCCACTTCATACACATACATGCATACATACATACATACAAGTATGCAAATATATAATAAATAAATAAACAAATAACTTCACAGCCACACCCTGACCTTCATTGAACTAAATATCTGGGTACAGTTGATCTTGGTAAGGTGACACATGAAATTAACTATCATTCTGTCTTTGCTTCTGTAATAGTGCACAGGCTAATCGGAATTTTTTTCCCCCCACGTGAACTTCTGCTATTGGTAATTAGTAACTTGGTCTTCCAAGGCTTCCCTAGCTCTTCCTTCCATGTGACCACATTTCTCTGAAACATCATCAGATAAGCTTTTCTTGAGGGCAAGGCTACTGAGCCCCAAGTCTGCTATAATTATCGTGCTGCTCAAAGTTCTTATCTGAAAATAATACAGTTCACCTGGGCTTAATAAAGGCTCATGGGATCATAAGGAAACGAAGAGAAATGCTGTTGCCATGAAGTCATACTGAAGAAAGAACCTCACAAGAAAGCTGCCCCATGGCTGGTAGCTCCAGACCAAGTTCAGAGCTAAGGCTGATGCTCCTAAGACCCATGCATGAAGGTCTGGGAGTTGACTATTTACAGGGAAAACAGGCAGAGTTGTTCATCATTTTCATTCTAGGCTGAGTAAAACATGATCTTACTCAGTTCAGATGCCTCTGGCTGTTCTCTCCCTCGTATCGATAATCAGACCCTTGTCCTCAACCACACCTAGGAGCTGTCATGCCCTCATTTTCATTTACTCAATTGGACTCAGAATCACCTATGTCCTAAGAGACTGTTTAGGAACAGTCTTCGAGGAAATTTCCAAAAAGTGAAGAAAATCCAGCCTGAATGTGGGCAGCAACATCCCATGGGCTGGAATCCCAGATGGTATAGAAGGAGAAAACGGAAGCTGAGCTGACACACCTCTGCATCCTGGCCTGCCATGCAGGAGCCATTCTGCCCAGTACTTCTCCCTGCCAAATACACCGAACTTTCTGAAACCAGGAGTCTGAAGGAATCCTTCCTCCCATAAGCTGATTGTTTCAGGCATTCTGCAATAGCAACGATGAAAGTAACTAACATAGGTGTCATCTTGCTAACACATAGGACACCTAGTTTCCAGATGGCGGTGATCACGTGGGGCTAACAATGACATTCCAGGATAATTTGTAAGAATATGGGAATTTCTTCCCTATGCAGAGCTGTGAATCAAATGTAACCATTACAACTCCCTTTTCATCCCAGAGCTGAAACATAGAAACCCAGAGCTTTGAGCTTGAAAGGCTAAAATACATCCCCAGACTTATTACCTCCTTTTCAGATAGATAAACAGATCAGGTGAGTTCAGGCCATAGACTTTTGCTTTGTTTTTGAAAAAATATCTCACTATATAACTCTGGCTATACTACTCACTAGGTAGGTGAGGCTCACCTTGAACTCACAGAAATCTGCTTGCCTCTGCCTGCCAAGGGCTGGCATTAGAGGAGTGTGCTACTACATACCCCCAGCCAGGCTACAGACTATAAACTGCATTTTCAAATGACAGAATGATTTAGAGTACTGTGGGAAGCATTCTGAAATGCTCCCTAAGATTATGTCCTGTGGTATACAAGCTCAACACCTGAGAATATTGACAATTGATGGATGGAGAGGCCTGGATTTCTGAGACTCCAGAATAAAGTTATAAGTGGCTGTTGTTGGGTGAATCACAAAGGTTATCCTAGGTGGGCCATACAGACTCAAATCAGCGATTTGCTTAGTTAGTTAGTTAGTTAGTTAGCTAGCTGTCTTTGGTGGTTTGTTTTTGGTTAAATCACTCTCTCTCTCTCTCTCTCTCTCTCTCTCTCTAAGTTTACTTTTAAAAAGTTTACTTTTTTTAAGTTCAACTTTATTGAACAAAGGAGTAAAGGGAGTTCTCAAGTTTTCGCATCATGGTTATTTTTTAAGCCATCTGATCCATGACAGTACTTACCAACATAAGATGTTTGTCTATTTTTGTCATTTGTATTTTAATTTTATATTCATAGATATACTTAAACCAATTAGTGCATGGTAACACATGGCTTACATGTTGCTTAAGCTGGTAATAATGGATAATAGCTCTATAGTAACTTGCAAGTTCATGTACAAATTTGAATTTTATGCAAAAATTTTGCTTTTATTTTTTACATTACTAATGTCAGTCACAGATAGATAAGACTTTTGTTTTCTATTTCCCAGCCAGAACAAAAATCTGTGATGTAACATTTTCATTATGTAAGATTTCCTTTTTACATTTCAGTAAGAAAGCCATATAGCCTTTTCTGAAACAAAATGTCCGGGAGGCTAATGAAAGAAAAAGTTAATAAGCTTATTTATTTAAATCAAATCCTCCAGTAAGAAATGGAGAATCTGCTGTCTTTACTTAGAAGGCTGTGTAAATAGTTATCTGTCAAAACTACATACCCACATGAACAAATATGTGCAATTCAACAACATTCCCTTACTGGAAACATGAGCATTCCACATCACAGTTCCCATAAGGATTTTTTTTTTTAAAGATTTATTTATTTATTTTATATATATGAGTACACCATAGCTGTCAGGGCATCAGATCCCATTACAGATAGTTGTGAGCCACCATGTGGTTGCTGGGAATTGAACTCAGGACCTCTGGAAGAGCAGTCCGTGCTCTTAACCGCTGAGCCATCTCTCCAGCCCTCCCATAAGGATTTTTAAAAGCCTCAAAATTCTGTCTTCTCTGGCTTGCTTCTCTCTGGACTCCACCCACGCTTCGTTAATGGTTCGCTTTATGTCATCGTCTCCGTCTTCATAAATTTTCTTTAGAACATTCATTAATCCCTCACTAGGATCTGCCTCAGTGTCGTAGGAAGGCTTTTCTTTCTCTTTGCATTCTTTTTCCACCTGAGTTAAGTAGTCCCATCTTGTGTTTTCTGCTTTCTTTCTACATAGGATAATAACTGTATCAGTCTTAACTTTTTTTGAACTGCCTTCCACAGAGATAGGTTTCAAAAGATTGTTCACAATCGTGGAGTAATTCTTCCCATTGAGGTTTTTTACCAAAAGATCAAATGACCTCTCTGTGAAGTGTATATGCACATTCTCAGTGGGAACCTGATGAACTCCAGTTAAGGTAACGTAAATTTTCACAAACTTATCTGACTGATCCCATCCATAGTTACTGATTTTCATGGTGTATCCTGTTGTAAGAGGCGCAACCACAGCAGCTGGCTTCTCATTATCAAGTTCTGGTTTCTTCTGCGACTTCTGTTGCATCTTGTTCTTTAGTTCCGTCTCAGTCTTGGACTTTACATTTGTAAGAGTATCACGTAGTCTTTTCCTAGTGGACTTTTCTAGCAATACTTTGACCTCTTCTAGGTCTTTCTGGAACTCCTCCAAAGCGGAAGCCATGCTGTGGCGCATCAGACCCGAAGCTGGAACTGCAGCAATGCACCGAAGCAGATAGGAAGGGCCGAACACTCCACCCACGAGCGCTGGCAGCGAGCTACACCGACCCAGCATGACTCGGCTCCCTGCCCTCCGCACCCAAATCTGTCTCTTAAAGCCCAAGTTTATTTTGAACTTGCTGTGGCCAAGTTTCACATGAATGACCTTGGACTCTTGATCTATGTGGCCCAGTCTCCTGAGTGTTAAGATAACGAGTATCTTTTGGTTTTTGGTTTTTGTTTGTTTCTTTGGTTTTTTGCTGTTGTTGTTGTTTTGAGATACGATCTTTCTATGTAGCCTAAATTGGTTTTAGGCAGGTCTTCCTTTCTCAGCCTCTTGAATTATCTTACTTC
>NW_021604564.1:7305013-7315851 GCF_004785775.1 Grammomys surdaster | reverse complement strand
CCTCCCTCCCTCTCTCCACATAGGAGTGTAGGAATATGTGCCTCTGGGTGTACATGTAGAGGCCAGACCAAGATGTTGTGTGTCTTTCTATAGTTTTCTACAGGAAACATTTTAGCAAAGCTGACTGGCTCTTGGAATCTGCTGGTCTAGGCCCTTCCAATGCCAGGGTTAAGAGCTAGAACTCTTTCTCACTGAGCCATCCCCCAGCTCCTAAACAAGCTCTTTAGAAAGTAAAGCATCCATGAAATGCTCTTGGGCTGGAAGATAAGCACACAGCTGAAAGAAAGCCAGGACTTAGTCCTCTGCCACAGGAACTGGATTTGACTGGCCTTCAGAGAGAGCTTAGAAGAAAGCTTGACCCTGAGAGAATGTGGCTTGTCTAATACTCTGACTTCAGCCTTGTGATGTCTTACGCCTATGACCCAATGTGCTCTTCAAGCCTCCAAGTTTGTCTGATCCTAAGTATGAGATGATACTTAGGTATTTATTGTTTTAGCCACTAAAGTTGGTGATAACTCCTTATACACAATAGAAAATTATTACAGAGGAGATTGGAATCCATCAATGAGATACTTTTTAGTGGCATAAAGATACCTCTTCAAATCTATTTATTTACTGAAAGTAGAGACATTAAATCTTTTAAAAATGTATTTATTTTATGTGTATGAATGTTTGCTTATATGTAAGTATGTGCAACTTACGCCACAAAAGTTAGCAGGAGGCATTGGATCCTCAAGGACTATAGTTCTAGATGCTTGTGAGTGTTCATGGGGGTACTGGAAACTGAATTCAGGTCCTCTACAAGAATAGTAAGTGCTCTTAACTATGTAGCCATCACTCCTGTCCCTAGGAACATTTTTAAAAATAGGTGCACAAAAGAAGAATAATTCAGTAATACATTCACAAGCCTACTGAATTTTTCTCTTCTTTAAGTATAGGATTCTTATGTTTTGACCAGTGATTGAAAGAAAAAATCAAAGCCTAGACTAAAATCCAGGCTAGTCAGTCAGTGGCATGCCTCCAGTCCCTAGTATCTGTTACAAAGCTTAGACAGGACTGGTACATTTTCAGTAGTTGCTCATATCAAATACATGTAACTTTTTTTTTTTTTGTGGTAATGGAAATGAAACTCGGGCCTTGAGAATGTCAGGAAAACGCTTCACCATTAGTCTATATCCTCACGCCCTCTTTACAGTTTGAGACAGAGTTTCACTTACTTGCCCAGAATGGCCTTGAGCTCATGC
Organism: Grammomys surdaster; assembly: GCF_004785775.1. Lineage (NCBI taxonomy): Eukaryota > Metazoa > Chordata > Mammalia > Rodentia > Muridae > Grammomys > Grammomys surdaster. The sequence continues at coordinate 7,314,607 of NW_021604564.1, read as the reverse complement.
TGTAGTAAACACAGGCCCTGAATTTGTAATTCTCCTGCCTGTTGAGGAGCTGAGATTACAGTCTCGTGCCTGACCTGGCAAAAACTCTCATTCTTATTGATATTTTTTGTAGTTTTTCTTTGTTGTCTTGTTTTAGCTTTTTCTCTTTTTTTATGCTTTTATTAATTATGTGGGATTGTGTGTTTCATTATGAAATTTGTTTGGTATATTCACCCATCATTACCCACCCCACCCATGATGAACTGAGGCCTTACTCTCATCTCCTAGACCCCTTTTTCTTTCGTACCCTCTTTCCTTTCTGTGTTTCTCAGTAATTTCAGCTAGGGTTGCTTATAGGAGCATAGGCATTGTACCATTGGCTTCACCACTGCAGCATGGCCTTCTCTCCCCTAGTAGCCATTATCTGCCTGAGAGTCTCAGGAAAGAGCAGGCTGTCATGAATCCCTCCCTTCTCCATGACAGGATAATAATAGGCCCAATCTTGTGCAGATTTTATTCTGGTAATCTCAGTCACTGTGAGTTCAGAAGTGATAAGACCAAGTCACTTCTAGAGGACAGGGTCCCATAACCCTTTACTCCTTCCTCAAGCTCTTACCTTTTTTCTGCTCCCTCTTCTGCAGAGTTTTGAGCTGTGAAAAGATTGGTATAAATGTTCTGTTTCTGGCTGAGTACTCAACAGTCAATCTGTTCCCCTCACTTTGATTGAGTCACTCCATTAACTGCAGCCCATTGCAAAAAGAACTTTTTCTGATGAAAGCTAACAGCACCAGTAGTCTATATGCATGAAAACTATTATTCAGAAGGTAACACAGTGAACACATTATAGCCATTTAGCAGAGCAACAGCTGCTGATTCTCTATAGGAGTTTGTGATCTTCCCCACCCCACAGCCATCTCTTTGACCAGCTTTACAGTACCAGACATGGATGGATTCCTTTCTGTGCAGTGGCCTCTGTTCCAATCAGAAAGTGGCTAGATTCACCCAACAGAACAGCCTCTGGGGCTTGGTCTCTCTTTTTTGAGATGGTTTGAGTCATCCTGGAGCTCAGATTGTCTATGAAAGGGTGGATCCTCTTGCCTCAGCCACCAAAGTGCTCCAGGATTGTAGGAACACACTGTGACAGCTGGCTTTATGCTTTCTTCAACATCTTCAGTTCAGAGGTTCCTCTGGTTTCCATTATAAAATCTAAGATCCATGCCTCTGAGTACACATGATCCTGAGCACACAGCTTTCATGTAAAACCAAAGCTAACCAAAACAATAAAATGGAATACTTTATGGACTTGACAATATCTAAAGGGAAAATTAGAGATGCATGCTTTTTTTTAATGGACAAATTAGTTTTACTGAAATACGTGAAGAATGGGTGTTTTTGTCTTTTAAGGCAGCTAAGTCATAGATTCAAGGAATTGATCTGATTCACCAACAGATTATTTTGTTTCAGATGCTGTTTAAAACACCTAATGGCTGGATGACAGAGTGTTTAGACATGTTTTGCAGACCAAGCTCAATATGTGGAAAACCTTTTGTGATGATTTGTACATACTTGGCCCAGGGAGTGGCATATTAGCAGTTGTGGCCCTGTTGGAGTAGGCATGTCACTGTGGGTGTGAGCTTTAAGACCGTCATCCTAACTGCCTGGGAGTCAGTATTCTGCTAACAGCCTTCACATGAAGATGTAGAACTCTCAGCATCTCCTGTGCTATGCCTGCCTAGATGATGCCATGCTGCCTCCTTGATGATAATGGACTGAACCTCTGAACTTGTAAGCCAACCAAAATTAAATGTTGTCTTTATAAGAGTTGCCTTGGTCATGGTGTCTGTTCACAGCAGTAAAATCCTAACTATGACATCATTCTATCCTCTGCTGCTGTTCATCTGATCAGGTAGAAATTAGACACTTTATTTTGCCATTAGAGAAATGAGAAAAGCAGACATTTAGGCAAAAAAGTCCAGTATTCTGTATACATGGTATCAGAATGTAGGCCTCTAGGAAGTGTATTGAGAGTCCCATTCTCTGTGTTTGCTCATGGAGCTTGGTTTACTGCTCATTTGTTCAGGAGCCCACCCTGACTGATCATTTCTAACATCATTTCATCTATGAAGGAAATGGAAAGAGAAGGGTGAGGAAGTGGTTTCTGTTAGCTGAGTCTCTCCTCTTTCTAAGCTGGTTTTCTAGAAGTCTCATTCAGTGAAATCACTTATCTTTGATAGATCAGAGCAGATGACAAATTCTGCCATGAATCCTTCTAAGAAATCCAGCAACATCTTGCTTTTTTGTTACTTGTTTTTACTTATTATTCATGTGTGGGGATGGAAGTGTATATGTGTGTGTATGTGTGAAGTTCAGAGGACAGCCCTGTGGAGTTGACTCTCCACTCCCACCTCTGGGTGGATTCTGTGATGGAACCCTTGTTAGGCTTGCCTCCAAGTTCCCTCACCTGTTGGACTGTCTTACTGGCCCTGTTAACCACTTTTCTCTACTAGGTGGAAAGAAAATGAGAATAGAAGAAATTTAAAATCTTTACCTCATATGGCATAGGAAAGCCTATTATTTAAAGAAGAGCTATGTGGATTCTCCAAGTTTGTACTGGAGAGAAAGATTTCAAATATCAGTACTGTGACATTGACATAAAGCATTGTGACAACAGAATTCAATAAATTACTTTGACATTAAAAGATACATATCTATTGATCTATCATCTATCATCTATCTATCTATCTATCTATCTATCTATCTATCTATCTATCTATCTATCTACATATCTTTGGATGACCGAGTAAAAAAAAGATTATATTTTTAAATTCCAGTAGAAGAGCTCTATCTTTCCCTACTTCCCCCAAGTGCTTCAAAATCTGGTGAATCATTTTTTGAGTCATTAATTATTGGTTCACAAAAGCATGGAGTTTGAAAGTTAGGTATTTGAATTCTTATTTTCTTCCTACAATGAAGAACAATAGAGAACTGTAGGTCTCATCATCAATTATACAGAAATAAACAACCCAAAGATGGAAAATCCTGGGAAATGCAGAGTGAACAGCTGAACTTGATGAAGACCTAGGACTCTAGAGTTGTGTTCTCGAAACTGATGGGATAGCATTTTCCTGGCCTGTAAACCGGCTTCAACTAGCTGGGCGTAGTCTGATTTCAGTACGAGCTCAGCTTAGTTGGTAGAGTTTCAGGTGGAAACAGGAGTTCTTGCACTTTACCCACAGTGATCACTTAGCATGCTCTCACAAAATACGCTGAGGTCACTTTTTATCCTATCAAAATAAATTTAGTTTACTAACTAACATGTAAAATATATTTGTGCTGGTGATTGCTTTTTGTTTGTTTTGTTTGTTTGTTTGTTTGTTTTTGGTCACCCCTGTGAGATGAAAAAAAGCAATTATATCTACCTCATGGAATTATAATAGTAGCAAGAGTTAATATGTGAAAAATCTCTATATAGAATATGCTGTAAGAGTTTACTGCTATTGTTTAAGCAGATCAGAAAATAAGATTAGTACCATCTCTGTATGGAATCTGTCCAATGGTGATTTCCCCTACCTGGCAAGGATGAAAACTCTATTTCAAGGGTTTGAAACAGAATTCTGCCTCCTGCTGTCTTCATTGGGTTGGCAATAAACACATAATTTCCCCTGCACACTCCTGTGTTCCTCAGCAGGAGGAAGAGAAAAGCTAGTTCAGAGCGTTAACAAACTGCACTTGGTGCAAGACCCTCTGTTTCCTCTTTGCCCTTGTTGGTTCATGGTATTCTGCCTTAAGTTTCAAGGCTGAAAATGACCTGACAAATTTTTTAAGACCAAAGTTACTTTTACTTCCAGAAGATGCTCCTGAACCAAGCTAATGGAGCTATGAGTTTGACAGGTAAACAGGGGGTCTACAACAGAATTTGGAATGAAATGCAAATCTCAAAGTGGCATCACTTTGTTGGAGAATAAGGTAAAAACAACATCCGAACCCCAGTGCTACTTCTCAGTGATTGTGACTACAGCAAGGAATTGGGCATCCATGAGGGTGCTGACATTACTCTATGTGACAGTGACTTACAAAAGCTTCTGTAACAACCAGTAACCATAGTGTGTTGCCTTTATAAAAATTGATGCTTCTTTCTTTCATTGCAAAAGTCTGCCAGCTTTCCTTCTGCATTTCATGTCAGCAAACAGGAAGGGCTCAGTATGCATTCTCTATGTTTTTAAACAAAATACTGAGAAAAATGATACATGTCTCTTTCACATTTCACTGGCTGGAATTTAGTTGACTCTACTGACTCTCTCTACAGTCAAAGTGGCTACAACTGGGCTGTTTAGCTCAAAGCTCTCTGATCATTTGGAATTCTATTCCTGTGCTGAAGAAGGAATGTTAAAGGTAACTAGCAAGATGCCTAAAGTGCTCTGCTGACCTTATGGTATTTGGGAAAGAACAAAAACTCAGTAGAAAAAACACAAGGCCCATTGTAATCTTAGTTGTTTTGTTTGTTTGTTTATTTTTGTTCATTTTGTTTTGTTTTGGAAACAGTGTGTAGTGTGTGTGTGTGTGTGTGTGTGTGTGTATTTTCTTGGCTATATTGAAACTCTGTAGACCCGGCTGGCTTTGGATTTATAGAGATCTGCCTGCTTCTACCTCCAGGGTAGGCCACCATTACCGGATGTAATCTTCGTTTTATGATGCTGCCAATATCATAAACCGCATAGCTGGTTGCTGTGGGTGAAGAAGGCACACCTCCCACAAGTATGGCAGGCTAAAGGGATTATCATTGCTCCACATGGTTGCAGACACCCATACTCTTCTCTAAGGGTTGGAAAGTTTCTCAACTTAGATTGCTTGAGGAAAAAACATCTTTCTTAGGATTATGTATATGTTTACATGTGTATGTTGTTTAAAAGTCACCAAGAAGAGTTTGGGGGTGTGACTTGCTCGAGGTGGTAGAGTACTTATGTAGCATGCAAGAAGCTCTGAGTTTATCCCCAGGACAGCATAAAGTGAGCAAGGTGGCACACATCTGTGATATTAGCTTTCCAGGAGGTGGAAGCAGGAGGACCAGAAACTCAAGGTCATCTTTGGCTTGGTATTCAGTTTGAAGCCAGCCTGGATTGTATAAAATTCTGTTTCAAAAATAAGTAAGCAGGTATATCATGGACTGACATGTAGGCAGAGAAAAAAAGAAAAACAATTGTGGCATCTCTGTGAATACAGCAAAGATAAAAAGCAAAAAAATCAACCATGAAAATTGTTCCATTAGCTATTTTGATATCACATAGCCATAGTCAAGTGTAAGTCCTACTCAGTGACCTTACCTAAGACTGGCTGTGTAAACAAAGTCGGGGGTAGCCACCGTAAGCCTTATAACTAGAGAGAGAGCAAGCTGTCAGTTGAGTGATGTTGCTTGCCATGTATCTGGAGATTGCACATAGCAACATTTTTAGAAACAAGAATTTGTATGAATGAGCATAATCTTTTCTGTCCTTCCCACTGCTCAGCTTGTGCATGTGACAAGCCTTGGGTTCAAGCCCAGGTCTATGTTGTATGTACTTTGGACACAGCAGCTCTCTTATCTTACATGGGAAAATGATACCTCTTTTGCAGCACTGTGGGAGAAATAGATTAGATAAATGGGACGAAAGCATTTTGTATTTAACACAAAGTCCTAAAAATACAAAAGTGCATTTATCATAATGAATAATGACATAGCGTTCAAGCAAACGGCATTAGAATGAAAGCATTATTGCATTCCCAAGCTATACAAATGCATTTGTATGTAATCAGATGATACATGTTTATTAGCACATCCATTTATCCACTCATCAACTCCATACTTCCTGCCTGGACAGCATTGGTCCCCGTGGGAATGGGGAGAACACGAAGAGAAATTGACTAGATTAAAATAGAACAGGGAAGGGGGAGTTATAAAGGTGCCTGTTGGCCTGCTGCCAAGCCCGGTGACCTGAGTTTGATCCCTGGGACTCTCATGGTAGAATGAGAGAACAGATATCCACAAATCTTGGTACCTAGACACATATCATGGTCCATGTATTCATTCATATACATACACACATACATACACACATAGACACATATATATGCACACACACACATCCATTCACACACAAATAAACAAAAATAATAAAAGTAATGGAGGCATGCTTGCTTGTTTTCTCTTCTTTCTTTCCCTTTCTTTCTTTTCTTTCTTTCTCTCCTCTCTCTCTCTCTCTCTCTCTCTCTCTCTCTCTCTCTCTCTCTCTCTCTCTCTTTCTTTCTTTCCAGAGTCTTATGTAACCCAGACTGACTTCTGATCCTCTGGCCTCCATCTTCCTAGTGTCAAGATTGCAGTCATGTGCTACTGTGTCCAGTGAATGCGCTGCTGGGGGTTGAATCCAAAACTTTGTGTAAGCTAGGCAGGCATTCTACTAACTAAGCTACATCCACAGCCCCTTCCCCAGATGACAATGAAAAAAAAATTGTTATGTCACCCTTGAACATTTTCTTTTAAAATCATAGTAGAAAGCACAGATGACTTAGCATGGCTGTGTTTGTCATGATACATAAAATGCTTTCTTAGGCAGCTATGGGCATGGGTCTGTTTGCCTGTGGCAGTCTTATCTGGGCCACCACTCCTTCTGGGTCAGCCATTTAGATAAGTGGCCTCACATTTAGATAAGTGTTCACGGTTCATTCCAAACTTGGTTTTTAATGAGGATAAAGTAACATCTAGTGTAAGCTTCCTCATAGACTCAATGCCGAGGTAGAAAGTCAAATTTTCTATTGTAAATCATGTCTTATCCTTTGATCTCTTTTACTGTCTCAGTGACATCGGAGCATACATCTCCTCTCCTGCTCAGTGTCCCTACCCCAACCTTCTCTTCTGGGAGGCTCTTAGGTCACAAGAGAAAAGGTGGCATGGATTTTGCAATCTAGAGAGATGAGCAAGGATAAAGGTCAGGGTTCCTGCTTGGGGAAGGAGCTTGTGCCAAAAGCCTTCCTTCTGAGCCTCAGTAAGTCACCTTTGGCCTGCTCTGCTTTGCTCTGTGTCTTTGACATTGATTTGTTTCAAGAACTCTTGCAGGACAAGCCACCTGGTGTGTGTTTTTCCTCTTTATGTTAAGCAACTTTCAGACTTAACATGGCAAGTCTACCTCACAGTAGTTTGATACAGATAGACTTCTCAGGGGACAGTTCTGTCTTTCGACATGGTTTTGCAGGAGGCAAACGTGCTCCCCTCTAGATGAGATTTTCCCTTTGTCTCACATTTATAATGATAAAAATTGCATTGTAATCTGCACTTGTTTGTTTACATAGCTGATAACTTTTTCTCATGGACAGTTTCTTTTTTTTATTGGATATTTTATTTATTTACAATACAGATAGCATCCCCTTTTCCCCATTTCCCCTCCCTAGAACCCCCTATCCTATAGCCCCTCTTCCTTTATACTTTTATACCATTTTGTTACATGCATGTATTAAGGTCAGTTCTAGGTTGAGGGTCTAGCCATACAATAGATACAAATAGTCGAGGAACAAGCAATACGATAAGGACAAATAGTCAAAGGAAAAGCAAGGCATTAAACCCAATTACATGAACACTCCTGTGATCATTGTTTCTAAGGGCTTGTCAGGATAACCAAAGTATCTGAGCCTACTTCCCTACCCTAGCCCAAGGTCATTTACATGTCTGAGGCCTACTTCCTTGTTCTAACCTAAAATTTAGATTCTTGTCTGAAATTGCTTCTTTGTTCTAGTCTAATATTTAGATTTCACGGATAGTTTCTTTACCTTATTTCTTCTTCTTTTTTTTTTTTTTTTTTTGAGACAGGTTCTCTGTTAGTCCAGGTTGACCTGGAGCTTGTTATTTAATGGAGAATGACTTTGAACTTCTGATCCTTTTGCCTCCACCCCCCGCAGGATGTTGGAGTTGTAAGTGTGCATCACCACAGTTAGGGCTGAGTGTCCAGCCCAGGGCTTCATGCATGCTAGGTAAGCGAGAAACTGCTTTCTTTAAAATACAGTACTTTTTTTGCTGGGCATAGTGGTGCATCCCTTTAACCCCAGCACTCAAGAGGCAGATACAGGCAGATCTCTAGGAGTTTGAGGCCAACCTTGTCTACAAAGAGTGTTTCAGGATAGCTAGTGCTATATAGTGAAATCATCTTGGAAAAAAAAAACAAAAAAAAATGTATTTTTAAATGATAAGTAGAGTCACAAATGTACAGTTGCTTAAAAAGTTTTGGGAAACTTTTGAACCGTTTAGAGAATGAATTTCTCACAAAAGAACACTATCATAAATTAAACATTTCATACTAAATCTCATAATCCCAAGACTGAGGTTCTCCTGAAAATACATCCACTATAAAAATGGTAACCAGTAGATAATTAAGCCTCAAAGTTTAAAATGTATTTTTCTAGGCAGAGGTGGGAAAATTCAAATTTCAAGACTATTCTTAACTATATAGCAAATTCTATCTCAGACTGTATTCTATGTGAGATAAAGTCTCATAAAAAAAAAAAAGTCCAGCAACAACAAAAAGTGTTATCAATGAGCCATTTGTTCTTCATACTCCTGTCATGTCACAGGTAGTGGTGAGTCAAGGTGTACAGAGGACAAGAGATGTAGGTGAAGACTCAAAGGGCACAATCGCAGGATCCAGAGGTTGAAGTCACTGGGTTACTTAACTTGATTTTCTCTGAAAGTCACAGGATCTGTTCAAGACTTGGCCCTATAACTACACATGAGTGGGCATTGCGGGTGAATGACAAGGTCACTTGTCTATCCATGTGATCCTCTGTCTCATAGTTCATTTAGGATCCTCCCTGGTCTCTTTCTTTCTGAGAGCAAGTACTTGAACAAGGCTAGAGACTGCATACAGGCAAGGGCTCTGCTCAGGTGTGCCAAAGGGCTGCCTGACTCTGCTTTTCTGAAGGTGGAGGCTGACATTTGCCCCAGCAACCATTCTGAAAGGTTGCTTTTGAAATTCCAAGCTCATCTATGAACAGTACCTTAGTTCAAATGTTGCAAAAATGAACTCAAAATATATTTTTAGGGAAAGAATCCACTGAGCAGAACCAACCAGTGGATGTTGAAAGCCAGTTCTGCAACCTTTAACCCTTTATCTGCTTTGGGAAAGAAAGGGACTAAAGGTGAAGAGGCCAAGGCTAGACAAAAAGTGGAGTCTGAGATCTCAGACAGATCCACTAGACAGAGCTATCACTGTGCTGTTAATATTCTTCTCCCATGGTGGAGGGAAAAGGAGGAGCACCTCAGGACAGCCTCTTGGAGACCTTAATGTAGGTCCACGCACGCAGTAGGACGACAGCTATTAAGAGGTACAGAACTTGACTCTGAGCACCCAGAGAAGAGCTGCCCAAGTGCAGTGTAGGGCTGTGCTCAAAAAATGGCTGCTTGGTGATCAAGGAGCAGAGAGACATGCTTCCGGCCCAGTGCATCCTAGGAGGAAGGGAACGAGCTAGCCTATCCCTTCAGTTCATCTGTATGCATAGATGCTTGAGAAGGGGATTCGAGGGATGGGGTGGGGGTGAGGGGGAGAGAGAAAGAGAGAGAGAGAGAGAGAGAGAGAGAGAGAGAGAGAGAGAGAGAGA
>NW_021604564.1:7263114-7305003 GCF_004785775.1 Grammomys surdaster | reverse complement strand
AGAGAGAGAGAGAGAGAGAGAGAGAGAGAGAGAGAGAGAGAGAGAGAACTTTAGAAACTAGATGTTGTGGCTCTTGCCTGTAATTCTAGCATTCCAGAAACTAAGGCAGGAGAATTGCCATGGGTTGCAGGCTGTCCTGGATTACATAGCAAGTACCAGCTCGGACAGAGCTCCAGATCAAGACACTGCCAGCCCAAAGCCCTGTCTCTCTGGGGTCACTCTGGAAGTCTTCCTGTTCGACTCTTTGGAAGGAGTTCTGGGATTTTTCAAACCTAGACTTATTGATTAACATTGTGGTAGACTTGCCTGGAGAGATATGGCTTTTCTTTCTCTGTAGGCCCAACAGGGACCAGACAAGGATGGCTCTAAATCCAGTGAAAGAATGTAAGCCTCACAGAACAGGCATAGAATGAAGGAAGTGGTTTTTGGTTGCGTTTCGTGGGTCCTATGTCTAAAAATAATTTTTCTTTGCCCCAAATCAGTTGATTTGAAGAAGTATTCCTCAATTGCAAAAGCACAAAAGACATCACAGCTCTGTGATCTCTTTAGACACCAGTGCCAGTTATTAGAAGGGGAAGAAAAGAAGGAATGTTCTTTTCCTTCTTCAATGCTGTGTCTGCAGTCACTCAGATCCTAAGGCATGAAATTTAAAGAAGGAAAACTCTTTCTTCCTTCACAAGGTTATGGCAAACTTTGACCCAACCACCCCCATCTGATAAAGCTCACATTTAGATTACTAGCAGAGAAGAGGATATAAAGAAAGCAGGTGGAGGAGGTGGCAAAAGAGAAGTTAAGGAACAGAAAAAGAAAGAGGAAGTCAAGGGAAAGGTTACTGTGGACATCAGTCTTCATGGCCACGAAGAAAGAGAAACCACTGGGACCACAGAGTAGCACTCAGTGGGATGGCTTCTGCATTGGCAGCTCTTAAAAGCAGGAGGACCAAAGCTCCTAGCTCTGTGCCTGACTGCCCAGGACTGCACCAGACTTACCTGTAGCCCAGGCTGTGACTTGGGCGGAGCTTACAGTATGGAATCATTTCTTTCAAGATATTTAATGTGCTCTCAAACATGTATTCATGTGTGTAAGCCGGGTGTCCTCACTTCTCACCTGATTTTTTTTTTTTTTTTGGTTTTTTGAGACAGGGTTTCTCTGTGATGTCCTGGCTGTCCTGGAACTCACTCTGTAGACCAGGCTGGCCTCAAACTCAGAAATCCACCTGCCTCTGCCTCCCAAGTGCTGGGATTAAAGGTGTGCGCCACCACCGCCCGGCTTCACCTGATTTTTGAGATAGTGTCGTTCATTAAATCTGGATTCACCAATTAGCCTAGACTAGATAGCTGCAAACCCCAGGGATCCTCTCATTCCTAATCACCAGCACTAGGGATAAGGTTGTGTGCCATTTCATACTGAGGGTGATGGAATCCACACTCAGGATCTCTTGCTTGCTAGTCTTTTTGGTGTGTGTGTATGTGCTCTGAGACAGGATTTCAATGTGTAGCCCTAGAACTCACTTTTTTTTTTTTTTTTTTTTTTTTACAAACAGCAACACAACAAGGGTCATGTGATCTACGTTGGTTTCAAACTTGCTGTGTGGATGATGGTCTCTGTCTCTGATCTGCCTTGCCTCCACCTCCTGAGTGCTTAGGTTACAGGGCTATGCCACCATATCAGTTTTGTGAGGCACTAGGGATAGAACCCAAGGCTTCATAAATTCTATGTGAGTACTCTGACACCTGGTTTCCATTCCTAGTCCTAGAAATAACACTTTGATGATAGAAATAAAGAGAAGTTAAATGCACACCAAAGTCTTTTGAGTGTGCATATGAAGTGACTCTAATTTCACGTATCTTACCAGCAGACAAGACCAGCTCCAATAAAAAATGTACTGTGGGCGGCTTAAGTGAATTAAGAAGCTCTGTTAAGTTGAGCATGATATCTCGTGCCTGTAATCCTGGCACTCAGGAGACTGGGGCAGAAAGATTGTTATATCTAAGCTAGGGGTTACATAGCAAGACCCTGTTTCAAAAAAAAAAATAAACCAAACCAAAACAAAACGAAACTAAACTAAAACACAAACAAACAAACCAGAAGAAATAGGAAGCCCCCAGTCAAGACTTTCTTAGGGCCAACATTTCTCAAAGTATATTTAAAGGTCTACTGGGCTCATCACATGCCCTTAACAGATCAAAGTGGGTTAAATGCTAGCGACTTTGTGGAGAGTCACAAAGTATGATGTGTTCAAGTCTCAGAGAATTCTTCCAGCAAAACAAAGACATCTGTCTGTCTCAATGTTTACCAGGTAAACCTAGCCCTTTAAAAAACTACATGCTCTTTTGTTTTTTTTCATTTTGGGTATATGTGCAAGTTGTAAGGCAACTTTGTGGAATCATTTCTTTTTCTCATGTCTGCATGGGTACCAAAATTGAAGTCAGCTTGTTAGATTTTTGTGATAAGCACCTTTACACCCTGAACCGTCTCGCTCCTTTCTTCAATGGGCTATTTTTACATGCAACTTTTCTTGTTTTAGCACTTATGCCTCAGAGCTAGTATTGAGGGGAGTATACAAAAGCACCCTTCTATACGAATTCTACTTGGTGTTTATCCCAAACCATATCAGGAAAGAGGACATTTCCTGATAAAGATTCCTTAAGTTTGAGCATCTAGCTTTTTCTGTATGCACACCCATCCAGCAAGTGAGTTTCCTCAGAGAAATGCCCGCAGCATCAACAGCAGCCAATCAGAACTGCTAGGTGATGTGACTCAGTCAGTTGCTAGACTGAACTGATTTGATTCAAGCCTCAAAGCAAAGAAATATAATGTTACAATTAATTTGAGATAACGCATACATGAGGTAGATACAATTGCCTTTAGAAGCTTGTCTGTCTGATTCTAAACACCTGTGAGTACAGGCATTATATATAGATGAGACACATAAACAGCTCATTAAATGCTATTAGCCTGTTTCTGTGGTGTGTGTTGTGCGTTGTTTTTCTTTATTAACATGAATTAAAGAGCTTGATCATGGCATTTTTATACGTGTATTCAACACACATGCACACATTATTTTATACTCAAGAGCCCATGAATCTAAGGATTAATTTATATTATATAAGACCCTTGGAAACCACAGATAGAGATAATGTATTGTAAAGAGAACGGGTATGTAGCTCAGTTGGTTGAGTGCTTGTCTGCATAGCATCTAACCCTGCCTTCAGTGCCAGCATTGTAGGAAGCAGTGTATGCCTGTAATTCCAACACTTGTAAGGTAGAGGTAAGAAGGCCACGAGTTCCAGGTCATTCTCAGTTACAAAGTAAGTTTGAGCCGGGCGGTAGTGGCCCACGCCTTTAATACCAGCACTTGGGAGGCAGAGACAGGCAGATTTCTGAGTTCAAGGCCATCCTGGTCTACAGAGTGAGTTCCAGGACAGCCAGGGCTATACAGCCACCCGCGGGGGGGGGTGGGGGGGGAGAAAGAAACAAAGTAAGTTTGAGGCCAGACTTGGAATACATGAGACTCAATCTTGGAATATTTTTTCTAAAAATAAGAAAATGATAAAGCATGACAAATCTGTTAGTCTTTAAGGAATCATTTTTACTCCCAGTTAAAGATGTCTAGAGAATCATAGCTATGAATTTCACTTTACAAATGACAAGTTTTATGCTAATAATCTCATTTAACTCTCTGCACACAGGCTGAGCACCGAAGAGTGCCACATAATACAATTTCCAGGATTTGTCTCCCTTTCTCCTCCTCTTTTCTCAGGTGTTAGAAACCTACTATTAGACAACCTATATACAGATGGCATTTATTGGACAGACATTCCAAACATGAACACTTTGCTTTACTTTATAGACTTCCAGGAAGCACTCACAAGTGAGATCCAGGAAGATCAGAGATGTCAGTAGGTCTTGAATGCTGACAGCGGAGAATGGGAGGGTTTTCTGCGTTCTTCTCTTCCTTCTGCTCCTCTTTCTGTGTTGGCTGAGTCCCTCACCAGCTTGGTCTAAGGAGTGGAAGGCATGCTTGCCAGAAATGCATGTTTACATGGAACTGCTGAGCTATTTGAGAGTATATTTCAACTCAGTCTTCCTACACATGCCATGAGCCACCAAGAAGAGGTATGGTCTAGTTTAGTGATAGTAGGTGGCTGTCCCTACAGGTGCCACAGATCAGGGCTTTCACATGTGGATGGGAAGTGTGCTCCCGTAGCGATAGTGCAGCCTAGGAGAGTAAGAAACAGAGGGAATAAATTGGAAATGTGCTAGCTCGATACTTCTGCTGATGTGCGCTCTACATAGTGTCTTGGGATCTATCTATTCTATGTCTATTATATCAATCTATCAAGAGTCCTCAAGACCACCCTGGATGACTTTATACTCATTAATAGTGAGACAAGGATCGCTATTAATAGAAACCTCATGAGTGTTTGTCTTCAAGGTAGCTAAATCTTCCTTAGCTCAATCTAACAAAATGAAACCCCTGGTATATTCAGGCCTGAGGTACATACACCTCAGGGAAGGCAGACATATTCTCCTCATCTCCCGTGTTAAAGGTGAGACTGCTGAGGGAAGAGCAATGAGGAAACAACTCATGACTGCAGAAAGGGGTGTCAGCCAAGACTATTTCCTTATATAACAGTGGATAGTGAGATAAAGACTCAGGCTTTGTGTTAGACTTTAAACTCCAACGGCTGAAGCTGTTGCCTCTCACGGTGTCTCTGTGTGCAGATGTTGAAAGTCTCTCCCTGGAGGAAAGGAGCATGGGAGGGGATGTGGGGAAGAAAAGCCACAGTTCATGGAATTAAAAAAGAGCTGTTACCTTCCAGGCAAGGGTGTAGAGTAGAGAAGGCCTCCAGCAGAGCATGCTATATTTGTTAAGAACCTGGTGACTTGAGCCATTTGAATTTGCACATTTCTTGTTACTTCTCTTGGTATTGTTCAACTGTTAAGGGAACTTTCTCTGCACCCATCTCCTCAGACCTTCTGCTTTCACAGTAAGAGCCCAATGCTCATGTCTGGTTTTGGTAATGAGTCTAGACTAACAGTGAGATGGGTAGGGGAAAGAGAAAATCCCCCCTCCCCCTTTGTGGTTAATGGTGTCAGAGGCTGTAGGAGACTGGCAGGTGTTTAGAAATCATCATGAGTCATTCTGCATCTCAACTTGGCTGGGCTATGGGGCTGGATATTCCGTCAAGCATTATTTTAGATGTTTCTGTAACAACATCTTTGGGTGAGATTAACATAGAAACCAGTGGATTCTTAATACAGCAAGGTTACTTTTCGTGACATGGTGGGCTCCATCTACTTAGTTGAAGGTATTACTAAAGACTGATGCTGACCCAAGAGGTTTAGATTTGCCAAGTCTCCATAATTTCATGCAATAGTTCCTTAGATATACTTCTCCAACCCTCATCTTTAGGAGGTTCTGTTGGCTAATATGGAAGCTCGTTTTACACTCAACCATAATGTAGTGACTACTCTAGCAAGAGTTCTAAAATCAGGAGACCATTGTTATACATAGCTATATACAAGAAAAATACAACAACAACAAATTCAAATGCCCAAATATCAGTGGCTATTTATTATTCAGTCCCGTCCCCTTTCTCTGAAACAGGGTCGCAAGTTGTCTGGGTTTCCTTTGATATTTCTGTATAGCTCAGGATGACCTTGACCTTCCTATTGTTTTGCATCTACTCCCTTTCTGCAGTGCTGGGGATTGATCCTTGGTCTTTGTGCTCTCTAGGCCAGTGCTCTGCCAACTGACATTCACCCTTCAGCCCTCACCAGCAGCTTTTGACACAGAATTTTTGACAGGGTACCTTTTGGCTTGGTACAGAACGTGTCTGTCCCCTGAGCCAACATCTTCTTAAAATGACAGATGATAATAAACCCAGCTGAGTTGGAGACAGTCATCCTGGCAACCACGTATCTGCTTTTTGCCTGGAACACCAACCCTTAGGCAAGGACTATTTGCCTCTGTGCTAACTCAGGACTAGGACCAAGTCCTAGAGAACACCCTGTTCCTCTGATGACTCTGAGGATCGACTCTGCCAGTGTCAGTGACTAGACTTGGCCCCATACCCAGTGTTTTCTCAATTGCAGATCTTCACAAAGCTTGTGTAAATTGTTCTCCTACAACAGATTAGCCTAAGGTGTCCTGTTTAAGGAAATGCTCCTCTTTGAAAAACTATGTGTGTGCTATAGACCCCTCCCTAGGAGGAGGAGGAGGAGTGTGCCCAGCTCCAAGATGTGGCCAGACAGCATTGTGCAGCCTGGTAACACTAGTCAGCCCCACCTTCAAGGATCCAAGTTCAGCAGAGGTGAAGAGTGCTTTCGTTCTGGTCACTCATTCACCAGGGGAAGCTGGACACCATCCCGTGAACTTGGTCTTGTGAAATCAGACAACCTCATTGCCCTTTACAGCTTGGTAAATGATATACTCCAACTGTGGGGGCTAAAGTTATATTTTAAGTTTTAATTACTGTGCTTAAGAGATCTATAAAACAAAAATGTCTCTAACCTATAAGCCCTACTTGCCCACGGACAGATAACTTCCTGGAATTCTGGAGGCTACTATTCATGCAAGATAACAAGCCATGAAAATGTTTTCACTTTTGTAAACAAAGTGCTCAGGATCGGCTTAATCACATGTACCCGGAAGTACATAGGCAGGATGTGTGCTTACCCCCAGGCAGCAGGTACAAAGCTTTGTGTGTTGCACTTCATAATCACCAGATTAACAGCCTTTGAGGCCGTTTTCTGGGAATCCTGAGTATGGACCTAACCAGTGTCCATAGTCTTGGCCAGCATTTAGTAAAGCTTCAACTTTGGCTCAAAAATTGGGATAATGGTCCTATTCTCACCCAGTAGGACAAACACTTCAACACTAGGACTCATAAAAGTTAATCTAGACCAGACTTCCAAGCTGATACCCTTCCTGATGAGCAGAGATGTTTAGTTGTCTAGCTGTGAGTAGGACAAAAGCCTGCAGAAATTTCTATACCATGCTTGGAAATCTCTAGAGAGGCCTGTATATGCTGTCTCAGTAACTTAAATGTGGGGGCTGGGCATATAGTTCAGCTATATAGTACAGATAGAGGGCTTGCTTACCATTTGAAGTTCTGGCATCTGTCTCTGCACCATATAAGTAAGGAACAGTAGGACATTCTTGTGATCCTTGAATTTAGGAGGTAGAGGCAGGACAATCAGCTGTTCTTGGTTCTCCTCAGCTATGTAATTAGAATGGGTCATTTTGGCCTAGATAAGACCTTATCTCAATAAACTGAAAAACAAGTCAAATAACAACAACAAAAACCAACTTAGATACCATAAACATAGGGAAAGCAGACTCTGGAGAGATTTCTAGAATGTTCTCCAATTTGATTCACTCTCCAGGTTTTTTTACTTTCCAACTAATGAAACTATTTTATGTTGACAGCTGAAGCGGTTGGGTTTAGTGATTTTTTTTTTTTTCTGTTAGGGTTGTTAGGCTTTGATCTTCTTCCTGGGGTAGTGACTTATGGTGGGTAGCGGCACCATATTCTCAGTTTGTGATCAGCCTAGGATCACAAATGCGAACAACCAATATTCTCCAGCATGGTTGCTTAGCTGGTTTGTCCAGGAGTTGATGGGCATTAAGTGATATTTTCATCTAGTGATAGGTTTATCAGGATATGATCGCATTGTGGTTGAGTAGCATCATTAATTGTTTTGAAAATACTACTATGAATTCCTAAAGACTTAACCTGTGCCAATTTATTTACATGTTGTCTGTTTAAATCTTAACATGTGTCACCTCCAGTGGTCTTATTCCCCGAGAATCAGCAAAAAAAGCGATGATTGCTACTTAGCCACAATACCAGAATCATTAATCCCTCTCTGTCGTGTGTGTGTGTGTCTCTGTGTGTGTGTGTCTGTGTGTGTGCACGCATATAGTAATCCAGAGGCCAGAGAAAAGTATAGTGTCTTTCTCTAATGGTTTCAGTTGCCTTGAGAGAGTATCTATCACTGAACCAGAAGATTACAATTTAGATGGAGTTGCCTGGCCAATGAACTCTCAGAATATGCCTGTCTCTGCCCCGCAAAGCTGAGCTTACACAAGGGAGCATCTATGCTTGGCTTTTTACGTGCATGCTGGAGATTTGAACTCAGGTTTTCATGCTTTCAGAGCAGGAGTTCTTACTAATTGAGCCTCCTCCCCAGCTCCTGAGAGTCATTATTTAAAATCAGGAATTCCTGCTACCACTGTTCACATGTTGGGATTCTGCCATCTCAAAGGCAGTGTCTGGGTCATTTCCCTGGTCTACTGTGAAGGTAAAAACAGCCATGGTAGTTTCACCAGTGGAAAGTAGGAATGGGTGGAGGATCCACTTTTCTTCCTTGGAAAGACTCTGCCGCTCTGTATGGAAATCAAGAATGCAGGAAATAAGAATAACTGAATTTTGAGTCATCTTTGGCAAGCACTGTGTCAAATTTTAAATGGCAAGAAGCTAGCTGGGGAAGAGCATGGTATTTTTAGAAGCTGAAATTTATTTTAACCAAACAAGTAAAGAGCATGTGTTACATTTCCACTACTGCAAGGATCTTTCAGATGAACTCCTACTGTGTATTAAGAAGAAGCTGCTTAATGAAACCTACTATTTTGTAGGATAAAACTGCAAAGCTGTGTTTTTTTGCTTAACACTTCTTTATTCAGTGTGTATTTGGGGCAGTAGGGTGAGGTGGGGGTGGGGGTGGGGGTGGGAATGGGGGTGGGGGTGGGTGTGGGTGCCAGGGTGGCTGAGGGGGGGGACTCTTGTTGGCTGCAGCACCTGAGCAGAGGCCAAGGGACATCTTACAGACCTAGCTGTCTCTTTCTGCCATTTGAGTTCTAGGTATTAGGAAGCACTGCTGTACAACGAGTCACCTTGCCAGATTTGTTTTGGTGTTTTAAAAAGTAACACAAACTCTTTAGTCAAGTAGTAATGAGAAAATAAGTTTCATTTATTGTTTTTTTGTTTGTTTTCGATTGGAATCACCAGAAATTGCTATAGTTAATGCTGAATAGACTTGAATCTTTCCAGATAAACATTTAAATAGATGGACTGTATTTTAAAAAGTGGCATATGATACAAATGCTGTGTCACAGTTGATAGAATACTTGTCTGGCATACACAAAGGCCTGCGTTTGATCTTTAGCACCACATATACCTCACATGGTGGTGCATGCCTGTAATCCTAGCACCCTGAAGGTGGACACAGGAAGATCAGAAGTTCAGTCATCTTTGGCTACATAAGGTGTCATGAGAAGCTATCTCAAAAGGATGAAAAATACCAAGATAACAAAACCACCGAATTTAAAGAAGAAAAATCAAATGTAATGCAACTAAAAGAACTGAGTTTCAAAAGTTCATTTTGTTTTTGACTCAGGTGTGTGCTAATTACACTGACTTGATCATTAGCAACTGTCTGGATCTGTCAAAATATCTCAACCATACTTACAAATTTATATGAGTACACATGAAGAAGTAAAGCAATTTCTCCATTAGAATTACTTTTTACAGAAGCCTTGCAACATAGTATGAATGGTTGTGACACACACTTAGAGGTGTTTTCCTCAATTTTAGATAGCAGAGAATGGGGCAATGCCACATCCCTCTACTTCATGCTCCTCCCATATTTGCTATGAGTTGTGTTCTTTCGTTACCTTCAAGTTGCTGTGACAAATGTCTGGGATCTGGCTTAATTTGGATCTTACTTTTAGAGTCTGCTTCCATGATCAGGCTGTCTCATTGCTTTAGACTTTGGGGGTAGTCACCTCAAGAGCCAGAGTAAAAGCAGAAAGAGGAAGGGACCACATTTCCCCAGTCCTCTGCCAAAGCATACCTACATGACCTGAAGACTTTCCCTGAGATGCCACCTTTCAAAGGTTCTATCTCTTACCAGTATATCCACTAAGGATATCCAGCCTTAGCAGAAAGAGCTCTGGAGGACTTCTAAGACACACTTCCTTCTTCTTTTCTTTCACTTCCTTTGGATCAGGATTCCACCTATTTCACACTTGCCTCAAACCCTGTATGTAATTGAGGGTGACTTTGAATTTCTGGTTATCCTGCCTTTACCTTCCAAATCTGGAATCACAGAGAGTACGACCATTCCTGATTTTTAAAATGCTGGAGATAGAACTCAAACTCAGGGCTTTGTGCATTTCACAAACTTGGAGAGCATTCTACCAACCAAGCTCCATAATTACTTTGTTCAAGTTGCATATATTGATAGTGCTTGGCTCTTGTAATTGTAATTTCTACCGTGTTAGTGTGATTTCCCTGTGTCACAAGCTTTCTGGCAAATGTCACACTCAGCATCTTTCATCTTTCCTAGGTTTTCTCTGTATTCTGCTTAGGTTTCACTGTCCTATTTTCCCAGGAGGTCACATTGCCTGTGTTCTCTGACTCCTTGATTTTGAAAAGATCCGAGGTTGTCATCATATTCGAATGATGGCCTTACTAAATGCTCCCAAGTCACGGTTTCTTTTCATTAAAATTTTGTGGATGTTTCTCCAGGGTTCAACCATTGTATGTTACTGTGGAGACTTGTGAGGTCAGTTTGATTTTTTTTTCTTTATCAACCCCCTCCCTTTTTAAAAATCTTTTAGGTGTGTGAATCAGGATTCTCAAGAGAAACGGAACCAGTAATGTGTGTGTGTGTGTGTGTGTGTGTGGTATTCTTGTGTGTGTGGGTATGTGTATTTTGTCATGAAGAATATGTGCATATGATGGAAGACAAGAACTGATTCCCACAAGTTGTCCTCTGACCTCTACATAGATGCAACATAATAAATAAGAGAGTTTTCTTTTTAAAGTTTAAAAACCACATTATTTAAAAAATATACCTGGGCACATGCACACCACAGTGCTTAATGCATTTCTTTCCTTGCACTACAACTGGTTTCAGGTTATCGGGCTTGGCAGAAAGTATCTTTACCCATAGGGCCATCTTGTTAGCCCTACTTTGCTGCTGAAAGAAGTTAACTCAGTTGGTTTGTGTGCCTCTGGAGGTTGGGGGTTTCCAATACCCATCTGCACATGGTAAGGTACAGACTCTGGAGAGCCAAGATGTTCCAGCACTACCTGGCTCTGCAACAACAGGAGCCAGAGATTGATGGTGATGGTTTAGTTTCAAGACAAGCAGGCTTGAGAGCAGTCTTAGTTACTTGTTTTTATAGTGTTGGACATTGAACCCTTGTGTACTTAGGCAAGTGTTCTACCAACTGAACTGCATCCCTGGCTGCTTCACTTTGGGATGGTTGTGACAAAGTACTGGACAGACACAAGCCAAGGGAGGAAAGTTTATTCTGGCTCACAGTTTCAGAAGGCATCAGTTCATCATGGAAGGATGGCAGTGGGGGTGTAGGAGAGGTTCCTCACATTGTGGTGGACCAGAAAGCAGAGATCGAACAGAAGCCAGGCTCTAACCTTCAAAGGTCACCTCCTTCTGCCAGTCAGGCTTCATCTCCTAAAAAAAATTCCACAGCTTCCTAAACTGCACATCAGTTGGTGAGGCATTCCGATACCAGCCGGTTGGGCATTTCAGATTCAAACCATGGGAAGACTCAATGAGAAAAGGTGCTCAGTTTGTCTCTGAGGGCTGGAGAGAACCAAAGCTCAAGGCCTAGAGAACACTCTTGGATTCAGCTCTCCTCTCCCCTAGTTTCCCCTCCTCCCCCTTCTCCTCCTTTCCTCTGACCTTGACGCAGGATCTCATATAACCTCTGTTATATAGGCAGAAATGACCTTCAGCTGCTCCCAGCTGAACCTCTTGAGGACAGAGGTTATAGATAGCACCATGACAGGCTTATGAAGTGCTAGAAGTACAATTCAGGGCTTCATGCATACACTAGGCAAGCACTCTACCCATAGCCACATCCCCAGTTTAGTTCTAAATTTACACTTTGACATTTAAAATTTTACATTCTGGTCTGGTGAGATGGCCTGAAGACCCGAGTTCAATCTCTGGGATGTACTATGGTGGCGGGAGAGACTCTAGTCCCGTAGACTGTCCTTTGACCTCCACACACACGCTGTGATACACATGCCTCACCCTAATAAATGAGTAGTTGTTACATTTTTTTTTACACTTTTCGATTCCTGTAGTGTGCACCTTCCCTTGCTTCTGGACTCGGTGGCTGGCTCTGCACTGATGGAGACTGTGAAATCCCTTTGACTCTAATACCATACTAAGTCCATATGCTCACTTATTCATGTTGTTCCAAACAAGTTCAAATAATTTCCTTCTGAGCTTCAAGTTGGTTTTCGTCCTAGATCTCTTTCTTTCTCCCTCTTTTCGTCTTCCCATCCTTTTTTCCTCTTTCTTTCTTTTCTTTCCCTAGACCCTTTATCATTCTTTTTTCCCAAACCTCTCCTCTGCTTTCCCCTCTCCCCATTCCTTCTTCCCCTCTGCCTCTGCTCTCTCCTTGTCAGCCTGTCTTCCTCCCTTTCCTTTCTCCTTTGCGCAGAGTCAAGTCCTCTTGACTCCATGTGATTTCTGACCCAG
This sequence comes from Grammomys surdaster, assembly GCF_004785775.1. NCBI lineage: Eukaryota > Metazoa > Chordata > Mammalia > Rodentia > Muridae > Grammomys > Grammomys surdaster. The sequence continues at coordinate 7,292,472 of NW_021604564.1, read as the reverse complement.
GAGTGAAATTGAAGACCTTTTTCTACTGTTTACACCCTGAAGTGAACAGTTTCTATGACCCTGGTGCCCCATGCTTAGAATAAAGCTGGATGAAGCCATGAAGCCAGCTTAGCTTACTTTTGTTGGAATTCACTTTCTCTCCTGATGGTCGGCTTTTTAAATGGGGCATTAACACCCATTCTCTCCTTGTTCCATTGTGTTTTGTGAATAGATGCCTAAGGACATTCTTAAATCTATATTCTGTTCAACTGTTATGTGTTTGAGGTTATTCTTTATTTCATCTCCTTTCATGTTTTCAGAAGTTGTAATCGAGGAATCGAAATGATAAGCGAGGGAACTAAAGAAATGGACGCGCATAAGTCTAGTGTCACTTTCTCTTTTTCAGTTAAGAAGATCCATCTTGTTACAATACAAGTAGACTATGTTTTTGGAAGGGAGAGAAGCCTGGGCTTCAGAAGGATCTTTAGCCTCCAGGCCTATCCACTCCAAGGTTCACTATCTACTGCTGCAACTGGGAGAGCTTCCTTGGTTCTCATTTTCCAAAGCTGTGGGATGGGGTGAGAGCATCTGCCCCAGTCCGTCGCAGAGCTCTCCAGGGCTCTAGTGAGACAAAGGAAAAGGTTGTGGTGGTCCTAGCCTGCAATCTTAAGGCTGGGAGACTGAGGCAGGAAGATAGTGCCTTCATCAGTCAGCCTGACTACAAAGTAAAACCCTTTGTTTTTATGACTTGAAACACTAAATCAAATGAATGAGTGAGCTAATTGGGGGCTCTGAACATAGCGGAGTGACAAGGAGCGGGAGTATGTCTACTCTGGCAGATGTTCTAGGTCATTTCTGCTGAGCTTGTCAGATTTAAATGTTTACACAGCCAGAGACAGGTAGCTAAATGTCTGTGATTTGTGCCATCCACACTGGTAAATGGCCCACAACTTTCACGCCGACAGGTGGCTAGCAGTATTATGTTTTAATACGTTTACCATTTTTTCTGTATTCGAAGGAGTTGGTACTATTGTTTTTTACTTGGATAGAGTTTTTTTTTCCTTAGAGTTTCTTTTCAAAGTACGGGTATATATAAAAAATATGTTTCAAGAACATAAAATCTCTGCTTGTGAAAGTCTGACCATGGTGTGTAAGTCTGATCATGAGGCTTGTTGCACAGTTCAATCTGGAGCACTCAGACAAGATGACTTGATTGTGAGTCTTATTCTGAACAGTAAACTTTTATCTCTTCCTCCTACAGCCTTCCTGGATTTTCACATTTCCCTTTCAAATGTGCATATTTAAAATAGCAGTCATTCCATGGGTTGCATTTTATAGTTTCATAGATGCTGGGAGGTTAAATAAGTTCATTGACATCCTTGATTTGTACTTGTCATCATTCATGCTTCCAGGGTAGGTAGCCTTGGTCTCAGTAGAATCAGTTTGGCTAAAGAGTTTTAAGAGAACCATTATATACTGTTCCTTTCCTTCCTTCCTTTCCTCCTCTATAGATTCTTTTTTCCTGATCATATGTAGCCCAGGGTGGGCTTGAACTTCTTCTGTATCTGAAGTTGACTAAATCTCCTCTCTTCACCTCCCAAGTACTATGATTACATGCATGTGCCACTATACCTGGTTTATACAATGTTGGGAATCAAATCCAGAGCTTCATGACTGCTGAGCAAGCACACATCAACTGAGCTACATCCCTAGACTCAGTGTTTATAATTCCCTTACACATGCATGCCTTGTGTGTGTGTGTGCGTGGTATATGCATATATATGCTTGTGTTGTGTGCAAGAAGTCAGAATAAGACAGCCTGTATCCTATTCTATCAGTTTTTACTTTGTCCCCCTGAGATGGTCTTCCACTGAAGTTGGAAGTTGGTACTTAGCCAGTGACCAGCAAGCTCCAGCAATCCTCTCATCTCTGTCTCCTACAGTGTTGGGCTTGCAGATGCTTGGAACCATTCCTAGTTATTTAGTTAACTGGGTTCTTGGATACAAACACAAATCCTCAAGCTTGTGTAACATGTATTCTTACTATGGAACCATCTACCTAGTCTTAGGTTTATAATTTTTAACTTAATTTCAGTGAGTTGTTAATTCTTTTTTAACATAATATTTTTATTGATTCTTTGGAAATTTCACATCATGCACCCTTATCACATTTATTTCCCAGTTCTTCCAGGTCTACCCTACCCTTGTAACCCACTCCAAGTAAAGATTAAAATTAAATTAAATTAATTAAAGATCCCCCCCCAAATAAAACAACTCAAAGTCCAACCTGTGCTATCTATATACCCACTGGAGCATGGTCATACCATCAGTGATCTGCTGCTTAAATAGAACTGAGTCCTTCCCCTTCCATACCCCTGCCAGAGCTATCAACTGTGGAAAGTCAACTTCAGCATCCTTATCACACTTTTAAGAGTTCTCTTCGGTGGTTTCCTGTTTTAGGCTGCTTCTTTTTGAGGTGAGGGGTGGCAGGTGGGATGGTGGTGATTGGGGTAAGAGTAGGGGTTGTCACAGAAGCCTTTCATGTTCCTCTTGTCAATCGTGTCTGCAGTCATCAGCATCACTGCAAAAGTAGCTTTCTTGTTCTTTACAGTCAGCAAGAAGCATGTAACCTGGGCTTCCATATGGTTTCTGTCACCAGCGCAGACCATAATTTGCAGAAGAGCAAAAACTCAGACAAGGCAGCCTGGACCATGGACATAATTATGGCCTCAGGTGGTAGCACAGGCTATTCACATCAAAATGGCTCATGGCAGCAGTACAGCCCGTGGACACCAACATAGCTTAGGCTGTGGGATGGACCATGGATATCCAAGTGTGTATAGTTGGCAACACAGGACATCAACAGAGACCCTACTGCTGCAAAAATTAAATTAAAATTTATTTAATTTAATTATTTAACTTAATCTCATGACTCAGTCATGGCCCTCAGTGAAGCATGAATCTAGACGTAGCCATGTCCTCAGATAGCAGCACAGGTCACTCGTATCTACATGGCACACGCTAACATCCCAGAGCAGGGAGATCAATGTGATTTCAGGCTGCAGCACAGCTCACAGACATCTGCATGGCCTTCAGTGGCAACATGCGCCGGAGACATCAACACATATCTGGCTGCAGTAGACTCATAGACCCAGACGTGACCCTCTGTGGGAGCATGGTTTGGCTATCTCCATGGCAAGGCCACTCCCATCATTCTCACCACTGTCATGTCTCTAGTACTGCCTCTCTCCACAGCATATATACCACTCAGTTTTTTCTATCCCATCTCTCATCCAAGGCAGGGCAGCCTTCACTAACTCTTTTATACTCACCTAGCTTAGTTCATCATAAGTCTAGGACAAGATGCTTTCTAGGTAGCCACAGATCTCAACCATCACATCTTGTAAATATCAGCTTGAGGTGGAATGTTGCTACAGAGTCTGAGACAATGTGGGTACTCAAGGAATAGAAGATCAAATGTTCAAAGGCTTGGCTCTGCAATGTCCCAGATTGCACCTGTGTTAATAAAATGATCCTGTCAGCTCACTGTGAAACATTTCTAAGTCACTCTTGGGAACCATCCTCTGAAATGTATAGCCAAGTTCTGCAATAAATATTAACTGTTTTATTTAGAAACAAATTCATCCTGCTTCTCAAAAATGTATCTGGTATAGGTCTGCTTTCTTTAATCCTTAGCTATAGAATGATTTTAAATTGGTAGTGGAGATTGAAAACGGAGCCTTAGACTGCAACACATTAGAAGTCAGGAACCCATATAAAATTTACTACGTTGTTCCCTTCACTGTTAGGATGAAAAGGAAAACCAGCAGGAAGGAAGGATGGATGGAAACATTTTCAGAAGACTTGCAATGTACCTTCAGTTAATTCCACTGTATGTGTGGGTACAATGGTTTCATTCTTGGTTACTAGGAAAGGGTATTTATTTCAGACTTAGCATTATTCTGGAGATTGTCTGTGACCCACATCACCTTCTCGCCAGCAAGAACGGACTCGGACACCAGGATCCTTCTGCAGCAAGCTTTATTCCAATGAAAATGAGGAAAGACCCCGAGGGGAAGAGGAGCTCTCCTTATATACCCATCGGGTCGGCGTGTCCCTACTCTATTGGCTGATGCGTCTCGGCAGATATGACACGTCGGGCTGCGTCAGTTTTTGACAGTTACCGGCTGCTCAGGCATTCGCCTTACTGGTGTTTAATGGCGATTTCAGGAGGGAGACTACGCATGTGCGGCAGCGCACCACATCTCCCCCTGTTTTAAATATTAATTGGAGCAGAAGGTCTCACTTCACTGGGTGCAATGGGCAAAGGCCCTCCAGGTGCAGAAGCTGAGACCCCGCATGGGTGATTCTTGGGGAGGTTCTGTAGCCCCTTTCGTTTGAGGCCTCATGATGGTACTGAGCCTGCAAAGGAGAGCAATGCTCAAATCCTTACCCGTCACTGGGTCGATCTCCCCACCCGAGATCGCCCTGTCTTAGGTGGACCGAGTCTTACTTGACACTCCGTCATTGACATACCAGCCCTTATCATGGAACAGAGACCTCGTGGGCAAGAATAGTATAGGGGCTATCGATGTTAGTCCCTGAGCATGGACATCCAGATGCCAATAGAGTCACCATTTTCTAAGGCTGCAAAGGCCTGAGCCACCACCACCCTCTCCCTCTGTGGTTGAGCTCGCATCCTACACAGCAGAAAAAAGGGTACCCGCCAGACCCAGGCACAAAATAGCTCCAAAAAGTCCCACTCCCACCCACTCTTTAAAGAAAGAGAAAGCTGAAGAGATCCAGGAGGAGAGTCCCTCAGTCAGGGACAGATCCACGCGCGTCGAATTGATGGCCACCACAGCCGCTCTCAATTTTTTGAGTGTCTCATCGAAGTTTTCCGACCAATTTCCTGCAAGATACTTGGAAATTTCCTTAGAAACATTAGCAGCATGACTTACATTTTGATATGAAATAGAAGTAACACACAAGCCAGAATATTTCCATTGGCAACCTAATTGGGCCATCTCTATGTCAAAATCCCTCCTAGGCCCAAATAACGTCATAGCTGAAGGAGCTTCCACAGGCCAAGGAACATAACGAGGCATTCGGGCCACCATAGCAAAGGAAAACATAGAAACATTCCAACATACAGCATAAAAGCAAGTACTATTATCACAACTCAAAAAAACTACCATTATAACTACCATTATATACAAAAAACACAAAGCGGAGCCACATGCATACCAGCATGGGTAAAAAGGAAACATCTTGTCCTGGGCTTAATAACTTTAGGTTGCAATATATGGAGAAAAGGTAAAAGCATTCTTCACAAACCAAGTGACTCACTCATCTTGTCTATAGGATCTCAAGATCTACGTGCCGAACTTCAGGATTTTGTTTCTTTAACTCTTTCTCAAGCCTGTCTACTTCATCTCCTGAGTATCAATATTGTTTTCTCCATGTTTAAGCATAAAGGCTTCTAATTGTTCAGGAGTTTTCACTTCTTGAATTTCCTACATCATTTGGTCAAAATCTTGCTTTTCCAAATATGATCTTGTAACAACTCATTCATCTAAATCAACTTCTGCCTTAAATCTGACTTTGCCTAATCTCAGGTCTGTGGCTTTGACATTATGGATTGCCCTTACTGATGGGTCGCTCTCCAGGAGTGTACTCGGATCACGACTCTCTATGACATACTTGTAAAATGATGTGCCCTTGGCCTGGGCACTCCTGCGAAGTTCATTTATGGCAACAAGAAGTGTCGCTCCTTCAAACACCAAAGATCCTGCTAAAATACAATATGCCCATAGAAGGGATTCCATTGGATGAGGATGAAGCAATCCCATGACTCCATGATACCAAGAGAGTCCTGCGCCCATCATGAAAATACCAATACCACTAATCAATGAAGAAATATAGCGCATATTTGAAAAGCCATAGGGGTGAGAAGAATCTAGTGTCTGAACAGACTTGCTGATGTCTAGTGCTATCAAACCCTGGTTACAAGTATCAGATAATGAGTGTATAGCTTCTGAGAACATACTTGCTGAACCCATATAAATCCAGGCAAGAAATTTAAAGAAGCAGTTTAAGCCATTAATGCAAATAGCAACCATCACCACTTTTCCTGGCTCCTTAAGAAACATTTGGAAACATTGAGCTCTAAGCTCCTTCCAAGCTTCTGGGCGCAACTTTGTAACGGCCGTTTCTTTTGTAACGGCTGTCAGGTTCTGTGCAAGCTATGGCCAGACCCTGATTGTATGAGGGTGCAATTTCATCGCAAAGATGAATGTATCTAAGTCTGCTTGTATGGTCTGAGAGCTGTGTAAGCAGTTCAACCTGATTAACATTGCATTCACACTGACCTTCTCCTAGAAGCATGTTAATATCCCAATCTACATGCCTGCCTGAGCATTCATCATGGCACTATGATTTTTACTAGTGTTACTCCAATCTGAGCTCCAAATCAAGTAATCTCCTCCTGACAAAATAGGCAACTCTCCTCTATCCTCTTCTCAACCATAAACATGGATGAGTCAAAGAATTCCAAACTCACAGTTGAACTGCCAACTGTAGCCAATGGAATACTGGCAGTTTAACTATAATTTTGAGTTTCTTTTGATGAAGCAGCTTTTAATATCTCATTGAAGAGATACTGGTTTCTGGTTTCTGAATGACTATAACACTGAGTTAGTGTTACACCAACTTTCTGTTACCAAAGTTGTAAATTTCTAATCACACCCAATAATTTAGAACATTTTTATACTTTTAAAACCAATCAGAAACAACAATGAAGTGGCTATGCATCTTATATATTTAGACCAAACAAAATTTGTTGCCTTTTCTAGCTGTAATTTCAAGAGAAAAGCACCTTGTCACCGAGACTTTTCTAGGACAAAACAACTCTTAGCTTCTTTATAAAACCCAAAAAGCTATTGGTTTCTTTTAAAAGCAGCTTATGCCAACAGTCAATTCCTGGAAAGGTTTTTTCAGCTCAGCTCAACTCTTAGCTACAGGTGTAGGGTAGCTTATCAGCCTCTGCTGTGTATATTAAGACTGTCTTTAAAACAAAGTTAAACTAGCCCAAAGGTTGTATCAAGCAGTTTTAACGATCTTTTCTTTTAAACATGCAACAAACACAGAACATTTAGACAATGAAACAAAAAGCAAACACAAACACGTGGACATTGGCTTGCCAAGGACAGACAACAAAGAAGGACATAAATAAAGAGAAATTCAGGACGTCTCCCGAATTTCTTTCTTTTTCTAGATGAGCTCTGAAATAGCCTTTTCATTCTTTTTTGTTGACACAGCTCAGAGAGAGGACAACTGTTTTTCTAAAACCCTTTCTCTCTCTCTCATATTCAAGATGTAACTTTTCATCTCGTTCATTGGAGATGTAGCAGGCAGCTATTGTAACACCTCAGTACCCTGCTTTCTTAATTTTCCAATTCTTTCTAACCCTGCTCTTCCCACCTGAAGCAGCTCTTTCCTCTTCAGAGGAAGTTAGCTCCTCCGACTCAGAGCCACCAAGCCCTGAGGCCTCCAGCTCCTTTACCGGATAAAGAGATTTCTTTCTGAGGCTTCTTTTCCCTTCGTCTCTCCCAAGGGCGTCCTTTCCCCTACCTCTCACTTCCGTGGACTGAACGTCTTTGGAAGGGTCTGTTTTCTTAGGCATGCCTTTTTTTCCTTTTTCTTTCTGAGCTCCCTTTTTTTTCTGAGCTCCTAAGCGCTTATCCTGCTCTGTTTCTGACATGCTGGTCTGTAATTCGTCTAGCACTCCCTGGCCTGCCGCTATAGTCGAGCGGCTTTTCTCATCCTGCAAAACCAGAAGGAAGAGAACGAGCACTGCCTGGGGAGGGAGACGAAATAGATCAAGGCCAAACATGCCTCTCAGAGCTTACCTTTGTCTGCAGTTCTGAATCCACTCCGCGAGCGGAGGGTCTCCCTCGGTGCCTGGCGATGGTTCGGCTTGTTCCCGGGTTTCGGCACCAACTGTGACCCGCGTCACCTTCTCGCCAGCAAGAACGGACTCGGACACCAGGATCCTTCTGCAGCAAGCTTTATTCCAATGAAAATGAGGAAAGACCCCGAGGGGAAGAGGAGCTCTCCTTATATACCCATCGGGTCGGCGTGTCCCTACTCTATTGGCTGATGCGTCTTGGCAGATATGACACATCGGGCTGCGTCAGTTTTTGACAGTTACCGGCTGCTCAGGCATTCGCCTTACTGGTGTTTAATGGCGATTTCAGGAGGGAGACTACGCATGCGCAGCAGCGCACCACAATTGTCTTCATGTATTAGGAACACAAAAGCAGCTTGTGCCTATTAAGGAAGACCAACTAAATGAGTTTGCCTTTACCTATGGGAAGAAGATAGATTAATGGTTAGGTTCCCTGAGATATACACATTGTTATTCTTGAAATTTTCCCCCACCGCTTTTACACAGGGTGTTATGTAGCCCATAGCCATCCAGCATGTGCATGAGGTCTGGGGATCTTAACTCTGACCCTCTTCCTAATCAAGCAAAGGCTTTAAAAACTGAGCCATAGTCTCAGCCAGTGGACACTTTTTTTAGCTCATTGATTTCTTACTGTTGTGTTTCTCTGAGCCGTGAACATAAGCATGTCTCCTTGATCCCAAATTTGTTCCTGTCTCTTAGTTGAGTACCATGGCTCCTGTGTGGAGATATAATGCATCCTTTTCTTGATTGATGCTTCTTCCGCTGTCGATCTTCTTTCCAGGGTTATTTCAGTTTCTGAGTTCGTTGCTAGAGACACTATTGAATTTTGCATATTGATTTTATATCCTGAAATCTTCTCAAACTCGTTTATAATTGCTTACACTTTTTGTACGGCCTCTCTTAGGTTTCCTACATAGACTACCTCATAAAAAGACAGATTTACTGATTTACTGATCTCCCTTGTTTAGGTGTCTTTGTCTTCTACCTGGCTTCAGGTAACTCCTTGCTTGCCTGAGGCAGTAAGTTCTCAGCTGAGTAGCAGGGCTGCCCTCTGAAGATCTTTAGATCCCCAGGTCTTTGTTTTCTGATCATTTGCCCTAGATGCCCCAATTCTTATTAAAAAAATAGTTTTTAAAATTATGTGCTGTGTGGATTGGGTGGAGAGGGAGTGGATGTGGGCATGCTCCAGTGAGTATGTGGAGGTCAGAGGACAGCCTGTGAGAGTCAGTTCTTCCCTTCACCAAGTGGGCTGATTCTTCAATAACCAAACTCAGATCGCCAGGCTTAGCGGACAAGCCTGTACCAGCTGAGCAATTTTTCTAATCCACTTGTTGGAGTTTTCCTCCCAGGAGGAAGGGTATGTTCAGTTATTATTACTTTATCTTGTCTAGAGTTATAAGTCTGCTCAGAGTTTAAAATACTATTTTTGACAGTAACTGGTAATAGAATAGGCCATATAAATCTGAAGGATATCTTACAAGCTCCACAGAACTTGATGAACCTGGGGGGGAGGGGGGAGGCATGGCTGCTGAAAGGTAGTGTCACTGGACCTCCTAGGGCAGAGGGAGGCTGGGAAGTTATTCTTCCCTTTGTACTTTGCCTCCAGGTCCTCTAGGTACAGATCCCAGGCTTCAGTGTCCTTGTTGCTGTAACAAAGTGCCTGATAAGAAGTAACTTGCACGGGTTGGAGGAAAGGTTGATCTTGGCTCATGGTTTGAGGATACAATATACCATGGTGGAAAGGCATAGAGCCAGGAGCTTGAGACAGCTGGCCACACAGTGTGCACAGTCTGGATCCAGGAAGCAATGAATGTTGATGCTCAGCTCACTTTCTCAGCTTTTCCCTTTATTAAGTCTCTTAGGTCCTAGACTAGTAAATGGAGCTGCCTGCACTTAGAGTAGGTTTTCCCTCTTTGGAAAATAACCTCACATACATATCCTAAAGTGTGTCTCCTAGGCCATTCTAAATTCAACTGAGTTGATGTTGAAAATTGTCCTGGTTAGCTTTTGTTGTCTACTTAAGATAGACTTTTAAGCCGGGCGGTGGTGGCGCACACCTTTAATCCCAGCACTTGGGAGGCAGAGGCAGGCGGATTTCTGAGTTCGAGGCCAGCCTGGTCTACCAAGTGAGTTCCAGGACAGCCAGAACTACACAGAGAAACCCTGTCTTGAAAAACCAAAAAAAAAAAAAAAAAAAAAAAAGATAGACTTTTAACAGGAAAACCTTAGCTAAGGAATAGCCTAGATCAAGCTGGTTTGTGGATAGAACTGGGAGGGACTGCTTTGATTGTTTTAATTGATGTAAAAGGGCCTGGCCTGCTGTGGGCAGCTCCATTTTCTGGACAGGTGGTCCTGAGCTGTATGAGAAACTTAACTAAGCATGCTCCTGAAAGAGCATGAGCCAGAGAGCGCAGAGAGCAGGCCAACAAGAAGCATCCTTCCATGGTTTCTGCTTCCTAGGCCTTGCTTGAGTTCCCATCCTGGCTTCCCTTGAGACTGGATTGAGACCTGTAAGTGTAAGTTAAGCAAAGCCTTTCCTCCCTGACTTACTTTTAGCCAGAGTGTTTTATCACAGCAATGGAATGAAACTAGAACAAAGGTGAGCCCTGACACTGAGAGATAGAAACAGAGGTGTGCAAGAAAGAGGGGCTGACTGAAATCACAGACTAGAAATCCCCCCAGAAAGGACTGTGCAATTGAGAATGAACTGCTTATCTTAGTTTTACAGAATATCAAATGTAAGTAACTCCATAATGGAAAGAAATCATTCCACTCCAGAAGAGTATCTTTTATGCTCACATGTGTGTTCATGTGTATGCATGTGATTTGAAGGCCAGAGGATATTCGATTGTCATCCTCAGGAACACAATCCACTGTCTTTGAAATAAGTGTCACATTGGCCTGAAACTTACCAATTCAGCTAGGCTGCTTGGCTATAGAGCCAGAGGAATCCTATTGTCTCTACCTTCTCAGCGCTGGCACTACAAACAATCACCACTAACCCTGGCAATTACAGGCATTTCGTGGATTTAGCTCAGATCTTTGTGTTACAAAGCAAGCAGGTTCCTGATAGAACCACCTTCCCAAACCCAAACAGAATCTATGATCTTACTTCCTTAGTAGTGATGTTACAGTCCTTACTACAGAGTCACTCAGTGTGGCCATTTCTTTCCTCTAATAAAATTCACATTGACATAAAACAAAAATCCAAAGACTTTAATCCTAAAGTCTATTGCCTTATAATGTCCTTAATATCCACCCTAATGTACCCCTAATTCTGCCTTAGAATTCATTATAATAAAAAGAATAAATTATAATGTTTTATTCCTTTCCAAGGTTCTAAAATTACATTTTTAAACTGTAGTTATAATTTATATCAACCATTTTATAAGAGCACTGAAAAAAGCAGCCGTTTGTGAAATTCTTTGATACCTCATATAGCATCTGAACTCAGTGGAATTAAAAGAATGAATGACACTATTGTTCATATGAGTCTTTTGGTATTAGTCAAAGCTTGTCTCAAGTTGAAACTCTTAGTACAATAAATTCTTGCTTTCAGAATTATGTATTTCTTTGGTTGGTGGTTTGAAACTTGTGTGAAGAAGATGAAAAACATAAGAAATGATTTATTCATATAAAATAACGTTCAAGAATCCATGTAGAGATTAGATCTATTTCACTTAGACTCCATGAGAACTCAGATGAGTACATTTGTACTACTACATGACAAAGGCAGTGGCTGATACGACTCAGTTGGTAGAGCACTTGCCTAGCATGCAGGAGGCCCAGGGTTCCATCACTAGTTCTGCATAAACTGAGCATGGTGGTAATCCCAGCACTGGTGAGGTGGAGGCAGGAGGAACAGAAGTTCAAGGTCATTCTTGGCTACATAATGAGCTTTAGGCCAGCCTGGGCTATATGAAAAATCTATCTCACAGCAAAACCAAGCAAAAACCAAAAAGGAGGCAAAATGTTATCTGAACATGATGATTATCTTTCAGCCTTTGAGTTATACCTGGCATAACTGTCATACATAGTCCATCCTGATCATGAGTTATACCTGGCATAACTGTCATACATAGTCCATCCTGATCATGTGTCGAATGAGCATCTTTAAGACTGCTTTGATTTTTTCAGAGATGTAGAAAACTGAATCCATAAGGAAGGCATAGAGTAAATACTAGTTAATATCCCTTGCCATGAAGTACATCTGACCTTTATCAAGCCAAGCTCCCTGAAGTCACAGTGTGCGTCTGCTATGGTTGTAAGGGCTGGGCGAGAAGGGAAGCAGCTTGCAGCTTTAGCCCAGGAGCATATTAGCTTTAAAGGTTAAATGTGAAACTGAGACATTTCTTAGAGAATGCCTTTTGGTCAATAAGCTGTTGTCTGTCATGCAGAATAATAATTAGGCTGGAAATAAACCAGATTTACCCAAAGAGAGAAGCTTCATCTTTTTTGTCTGGTGGTGGTGGTTGTTGTTGTTGTGTTTTTGTTTGTTCCTATTTGGTTTTAGTTTTGAATCATCCAGTAGACTCAGAGAGTGGACCCTGGAAATTTCATCCAGATGCTGACTCTGGGGTTTCATAGGCTAAAACCTTTTAACCAGGCATGGGGTGAACATGCTATCCACAGTGCATCATATGTGAGATTCATAATGCCCTTCATGCTGCCATCTCTTCAGAGTAGACAGTGTAAGAAAAATGATCCAGTCCTTAGCATAGATGGGAAGATAACTCTAACAGTTCTTTTACTCGGGGGTAGAAAAAAAATCTTAGGTTAGTAACTTCCAGAGTAAAGGGTCATGTCTTGTGGTTTTATTGCCGTGAAGAGACACCATGACCACAGCAACTTATATGAAGGAAAACATTTAACTGGCTCTGGCTTACAGTTCAGAGGTTTAGTCCTTTGACATTATGGTGGGAAGTGTGGTGGCACACAGGCAGACATGGTGCTGGAGAGGGAGCTGGGGGCTCTACATCTGGATCTACAGGCAGCAGGAGAAGGATGTGTGCCACACTGGGCCTAGCTTGAGCATCTGAGACCTGAAAGCCTGCCTTCAGTGACTTCCTCTACTAAGGCCATACACTCCTACTCCAATAAGGCCATATTTCCTAATAGAGCCACTCCCTATGAGGCTATGGAGTCTCTTTTCTTTCAAACTGCCACAGATTAACATTATTTAGAAGTTTGGATTTGGGCCTGAGGAACAATAGGAAAATATGAAATAGTTAATAGAACTTGAGACTATATGGTGGGTAATATAATAGTTAAACGGGCCTAGAAGAGACGGTAAAAACTGTACCAAGATATAAGTGCTGGATTGTCATTTATAAAGCACCACATGGACTGGGGAGGTGGCTCAATCGGTAGATGTACTTGCCTTGCAAGCATGAAGACCTAAGTTTGACTCTTCACACCTATGTGAGCTCTAGGTGTGGTTATATCCACATGCAATCCCAGGGCTGGAGAGGTGGAGACAGGACAATTCTTCCAATTGCTGCTCAGTCTGTCTGTCCAAATGGCTGAGTGGTGACCTTGAGTTTTAGTGAGACTCTGCCTAAAAAAATAAGGTAGCAGTTGACAAAGGAATACACTGGACTTTAACAACTGGCTTCACATGTGGTCATGTTTGTGAAAGAGTGTGTGTATATGTGTGCATGCACACGCATGCGCATGTGCAGAGAGCACACTAAACAAACATATGAGGGAACATTATGTAACTTATTTTTAGCTCACTATAAAATCCTGTTACACCTTTTAAGGATTGTAGTATAATAGATGAATCAACACATGGAGAAGAGGATGTGGAAAAGGTGCAAGATTACTGCTAGTCTCTTTAGTTTTTAAAATAGAATTTTAAAGCACTTGGACTGAAGCTTGTTCTCATTTTATAGATGAGGAAAACAAAGCTGCAGGAAATGCACATAGGAAACTGAATTCTCACTGTTGGTCAGTAACAGCTTCCGCTTCAAACCTTGACTGATACTTTTGGTATTGTTAGAGGAAAGCATATGTGGCATAACTAAGATATAAATTTATATTTTCTTCCTTTCTTTCCATTTGTGCTCATTTTTTTGCCTTGAAAAGCTCTATGCTCAGGCTGTACTTAGGAAGTCAGAAGCAGACAGAAGTGAGAAGCTGCACCAGAGAGTCCGGGAAAAAATGGTGGTGTCTAGCCTGACCTACTGGTCATGGAGACCTCTCCCAGTTTGCTTGCAGCCTCCAAGAAACCGGGGATGAGTGAGTCCAGCCTGGAGAGGCCAGATGTCAGACGCTGGGTTTTGTGCCCCCAAAAGATGCTTGTGCCAAGGAATAAGTGGAGCTGTGTTACCTTACACATGTCAACATAGTGTGGAGGGCTTGCTGTGAAGACAAGAGGATTCTGTCTGAGGGATATGTTCTGGGTTACTTCTTTTTTTTTTTTATCTCTTTTTTTTTTAAATTTATTTATTGTATGTAAATACACTGTAGCTGTCTTCAGACACCCCATAAGAGGGCATCAGATCTCATTATGGATGGTTGTGAGCCACCATGTGGTTGCTGGGATTTGAACTCATGACCTCCGGAAGACCAGTCAGTGCTCTTAACCACTGAGCCATCTCACCAGCCCATGGGTTACTTCTTCAAGGGTGTTTGCACAACAAGATAAGGTCCAGGAAGGACCTTACTCAAATAATTTGCCTTTGGGATAAAATGAAATATTCTGACATTTTTCATAAATCCTTTATTGGAGAGTAAAAGTCCCTTCTCTAACATTTGTGTTTGTTTGAGGCACAGAAGGGACACAGCAGGGATGCTGAGATGTTAGGATTGTGGACCCAAGGACTTCTTTCATGGCAGCAGACTTGCGCAGAGGAGAACAGGCTTTTGTGCTCTTAATATTACTATCAACTCAATATGATTTTAGGTTATCATTGGGAAGTGCCAGCCACTGAATAGCTTAGCTGATCAGAGAGTGCTAATGAGCACAAGGTCAGGGTTCTCATTTCCATACAGACAAATACACTCAGTGAGGAAGAGACCCTCAGCTCCAGACCTACAGAGAGAATCTAACCCACATAGACTCAGTCAGTGGGGCCAGGTGAGAGGCTAGGAATGAGTCAGCACAAAGCCTCACTGTGGGGCAAAACCAGAGTGGTCACGCTTGATAGTCCTGAGTACAGAGTACTTACAGAAAAGCACATGCCAGGTACCTCAGCCAATCACAGGCCAGAAGCAGCTCAGACTAACTGGGCAGACAGTCTAACAGGCTAAGGCTTCTATCTTTCATTGGTCAAATCTCACATCTGTAGTGAAGACCTCAGCTACAATTAATTCATATCATGATATGATGTATTAGACTTATACAGTGGTTTATCTGGCTTGCTTAAAGTGCCCAGAATCAGGGCTGAACATGTTAAGCAAGTGCTTTGCCACTGAGCTAAAACATCTAGTTCTCTGATAAGAAGCATATTCAAAACTCTAAAAAAATGGGGCAAGAGAGATGGCTATGGGTTAAAAAGCTAGTACTGTCGTGGAGAGAAGCAAAGTTCAGTGTCCAGCAGCTGGGGTTGGCTGTGTGTGGTGGTGTGCATTTGAAATCCTAGGGCTGGAAAGAGGCAGAACTCTGGAGCTCACTGGTTATCCAGTCTAATTAAACGGTAATCTCAATGAGAAATTCTGTCTCGACAAAGGTAGAGAGCAATAAAAGAAGACACCCAATGTTGATCTCTAGCTTACACACACATACATACACACACACACACAAACACACAAACACACACACACACTATACATACACAAACACACACACCAATACACACAAACACACAATCACACACAAACATACACACTACACTTGTACATACACATACACCAATACACACAAACACACACACTACACTCATACACACACAAACACATAATCACACATGCAGACACACACACACACACACACACACACATATGAGAGCAGGAGGGTTGTGGAGAGTGATCTGAATTAAATAAACTGGTCTGGCAAAAGGATGGAGGCCTTATTATTAAAGCAGGAAGAGAGCACGTATCTTCTTGCATGGTCATATTGTTCTAAGGACAGTTTTGTGTTTCTAAGGACAGGATTGTGTTTCTGTGATGTATTCCTTTACTTTCTGGGCCAAGCAGAGACTGGGTCCTGGGAATACTGGTATGTCCATCACTCAGCCTGGACCTAGCAATCAGAAGGGAGTGACTTGTTTTGCCTAGATTTGTCAAAGGAAATTATATGGGGACAGGTTTACTAAGGATGAGTCTTGAACAGAAGGCCTGGCTGATGGCAACTACCTCAAATAAGAAGCGCTTTGGTCTGTGGTGTTTGCAGCATTAATATATTTTTAAAAATCCTCCCATTTGATATTACTGAATAATGTCACAATTTTGAATTTCTTGAAGCAATTTATTTTTAATTAACGTTTAAAAACCCTTGCTTTGTGCATATGTACACAGCAAAATGGTCCCAAGCCAAGACTTTTTTTCCCATAAAAGATTATGTTCTTGACATTTCATCGAATAATTATTTCATCAAATGCTGGAAACACAAAAAGAGCCTATGACAAAAACACAACAGTCGCCTAACACTTCAACCAAGGCTTTATCTTGAATAGAACAAATAAAGGAGATTATTATTGTTATGATTTTCAGTCGTTCCAGGTAGAATAACCCATTTTTCAAATAATAAAGAAATGAAATAGCTTTCCCTTTATGACTGATAATCAGACCCAACCAATTTCATATCTTGTGGAAGAATATGAACTCTCCTGCTCTAGGAGAAGACTACAGTGAACAAAGGTAGACCCTGGTTATTGAACACTTATTGTGTAAGTAGAAAATTTAGATGAGGATTTGGGAAGAATATTTTGAGGTTGTTTTCATAGTTACAGACAGCGAACAGACTGCATAAGTAACTGCTTTGATTGACTGGCAGAGGTCATCTTCTGTTAGGTGTGACACACAGTATTGTTCCAGGCATTATGAATTCTCTGGTGTAAATTTCAGCAACTTTCAAGAACAGGCCTGCTCTCCTCAGCAAAGTATCACACAAAGGAACCAAGGGGAAACAGCATGGCTCCTTTTTAATTTTGCAGAGGATGGGACTGTCCAGTCTCCTCTTCTGTGCTCTGCTTTAGCAGATTCCAATAAAAAGGAAATCTTGATTTTTTTTTTGTAGCTATGATGTCAAAGGCTAATATTTGTGACTCAGAATTAAACTTCCTTTCCATGCCTTTAACAAGGCTGTAAACATTTTTTAAAGTACTAATTAAGTTTTCCAAAGCAATGCTAAGATGATTTGATCACTGAAAAAACACTCTCATGAAATCTACACTTAGCTTCCAGTTGCAGTATGTCTCAATGGAGAGAAATAGTGGACCATCTAGAGCGCATGTGATACCTAGAACTATTTTCCCACAGTGAACCATGCGTCATGCTTTGTGAATATGCCTGTTACAAAATACTTTACATCTGATCATAGGATACATTGTAGAGTTTTGTGTGTGTGTGTGTGTGTGTGTGTATGCATCCGTATGCAGGCATGAGTACATAAGGAAGTGTGTTTGTGTGGGTGCATGCAGGTCCATGTACCTGTGAGCATAAGGAGAACAGAAGAGGACAAAAAGTTTCTGCTCTATCATTCTGCACTTTATTGCTTTGAGACAGGTTCTCTCAATGAACCTGGAGCTCAGCTGGCTGCCAGCAAGCCCTAGGGAGCCTCCTGCCTCTACTTCCCACAGTATAAGTATTACAGGTATGTGTGGCCAAGCTGGGCTTTTTCACATGGTGTTGGAGACACCATGAAACTTGAACTTGGGTCCTCATCCTTCCACAGTATGCACTCTTACCTGCTGAGCCATCTTCCCAATGTATAATTTAAAAAAACAATAACAAACATGTGAATATTTGCTTTTATAACTATATCTTTTAAAAATGAAGTCTTCAATTAATTAAATTTCTTTTTATAGATGCTGATTACAGGCAGGGGAAAATATATAAAACTATCTGTCAATGAGAAGTGGTCCAAGAAGACTTTCTTTTTTGTCTACAATCTGCAAAGTGAAGTCAATGCGAGTTTGTGTTTGCATTTGTTACAGGGCTTAGAAATGAGAGAGTTTTTCTAAATCAATCATATGTCCCAGATTATTGGATAGATAGTAATCAAGACAACTTTGTAACAAATAACCCCTTTAAGCAGTCAAATGACAATGGTATTTACAGATATAGACACAAACACCGACATAGACATAGAGAGAGAGAGAGAGACACACATACACAAAGACACAGACACAGAGAGGGAGAGAGGGAGAGGGGGAGCAAAAAGGGAGAGAGAGAGAGAGAGAGAGAGAGAGAGAGAGAGAGAGAGAGAGAGAGAGAGAGAGAGAATATTCACTAACCCCAACTTTTATGCCGTGTCTGGTTTAATGGGTTAGGCATCACCTTCTTTTCCTACATCTGGGTATTTTTCTGGAGAAGATGGCCCCTCTCAGGTTCTATGCCTGAAATTGGTATGTCCTATTCTAATTGCAAACTTACTTGCATTTTCTCTAGGAGGTTCTAAATTCCTGAGACTGTAGGCATCTTATTTATCATCTCATTCTCTGATTCTAGCCAGGTGCCTGGTTTGTGATTATCATTCACTTAAAAAGTTTGGTAATCTCAATGGAATAGAACATTATTAATACTGAACAGAATGAAGGAGGCAGCAGTCCTAGCCACAGACACAGTCCCACCCTGGGCTCCCCCCTAATTTGCTCTCTACCCTCTCATGTTTAGCTTATCCTGGCTAATGAGTTTCTCCATGTGTGAATCAACAACCAGAACAGGAGGTAAAATGACGGGCTGTCACAGGGCACCACACATGTGTGGCATTTTGGAAGAGTCATTTTGAAGGAGAAGTGACATTTTGATTCAGCCTAAAAAAATAAATAAGCCCTTAAACTTTCAGTCTCCACACAAACCAATGACTGAGCTTACCAGTAACACTCGGAGGCAGTGGAGCACAGTGGGCCCTTCAGTACCCTCTAGACACCGACACAGATACAAAACTGCAGGGCAGACCAGGCCAGGTTTTTCTACCTTTGGAACAATATTATAATACCACTCCATGGTCCATTCCAAAAGGTAGGGCAGAAAGGATGAATCTGCCTAGTGTTGGTCCTCAGCTGACTCAGAATGCTTCTCTCCCACCCTCAGACAGATCCACTTCATTTCAGTTAGTTTTGCTTTCAAAGTTTTTCTTTGAAAAGCCAAAAACCTGTTCCCTTGTATATGGGCCAGTTGATAAAAGGTTGTATGTCAGAATGTGGTAACAATATTCTGTTGCGGTCACTGGGGTTTGATGGTGCTCATTGAACTATGACAAAGACAGGCCAACATTTGGGGAAAACAGTGAATGTTCTAGATGAAAGTTTAGTAAAAAATTCCTTGGTCAAGGAAGGAACGTGGGGATGGAGATTCTGGAGGTATCCAGGACATCAGGAGCTTGGTGTCTAGAACATTCACCTTTAGATATCAAGTCTTCCTCAATTTGGGGCACAGGGGACCTACGGTTTCCTGTCTTTTCTTCCTCAGTGCTTACCAAAGGTTGTAATTAGACATTTATCTGTGGGTTGCTTGTCCAACTCTCATTAGACAAAGACTATGTGTTTTCTTACTTCATTTGGTTCTGTGCAAAGTTTAAGATGTAATGAACATGCATTTCTTATTTTTAGCCAGTAAATAAGTCATTTTTAAAAGTGACTCATATGTTTATCCACACAAGTTGATAAATAATTGAAGAAATGAATTACTCTGAGCCCAGGGCAGGGATTGAGCTGGCAGGACCTGATTGTTGGAGAGGAAGGCAAGAGTAGAATTATCAAGTGGAGGCAGGCTGAGATAGGGCAGTAAGCCTCAATTCTAGACACTCAAATACCTGGGCAAAAGCATTGCATAACTGTTGGTTACTGGAGTAGTAGGTCCCAGGGCTATGAGTTAGGACTAAGTAGACATATTCAAGAAAATGAATGGTATGGATGGGTCTTGGATCCATGTTTTCCGGGGATAATGCAGGGCTGACTCAATGCGTTTTGATATGGCTCTCTCATTACATTCTTTTTGTTGTTCAGAAAGCGATTTGAGCCATTTTGTTGTGGTCTATTGTTTTGTTTGTTTGTTTGGAGTTAGTGTCTAAACATGTTTACTGAAAACTTGCCTTCTATCCTCTGCTCACCAATCCGTTTAGACCTAAGGCACTGGGAGTTAGAGTGAAAGATCTTTTAATTTTTTTTTTTTTTTTTTTTCGAGACAGGGTTTCTCTGTGTAGCCCTGGCTGTCCTGGAACTCACTCTGTAGACCAGGCTGGCCTCGAACTCAGAAATCTGCCTGCCTCTGCCTTCCAAGTGCTGGGATTAAAGGCGTGTGCCACCACTGCCTGGCTAAAATTCTTTTTTTCTAAATTCTCTGGTCCGGCATGGCTTATGATATCTAAACTGAGAATGCCAGCAATGAGCTCATCAGTTAAAGGTACTTGCTGCCTAACAATCTGAGTCTGATTCCCAGAACCCACATCGTAGAAGAGAATTGAGTCCCGCAGGCTGGCCTCTGACTTCTACTCTCATGCACGTGTGCAAAATGAGAACTTTTGAGTTGGTACACTGGCCCAGAAGCAAAACTGGAAAGCAGGAGATTCAACCTCTTCTTCAAGATTTGCTTAAACCTCTTTTCTTTGTTTTACGATTTTTAAATTTTTTTATTCTTAAAATATTTTATATATTTTTAATTAAAATATAATTACACTTAAATCACTTGAGCGGTTTCTGTCTTCACTGTAGGAAGCTGTAGAGAGTGATTCAGTGGGCTTCTTCTGCCATTCCCCTGCAGAAGGGAGAATCAGACCTCTTCCATCATGCTGCCATGGTGTTCAAGAATACAGTGGCTCTCCCAAAATGATCTGGCCCTTGAGAGTGGCTGAGGTACCATCCTGGCATGCATCATCTCTTATTCACCAACAGGTCAGTAGCAGTCACATCTCCTCTTCAATAAAGCATGCTGCTTCAGGCTAACCCTGTGTGATAAAACTGTGACAATTCTAATAATAGCCACAATTAATCCTGCCTGCCAGCCCTTCATTCTAACCTCTTAAGTTACTTGAAGCAAGGACAAATGTTTTCAGGAAAATAAGATGACACTGCATTGGTCACAGTGACACAATTGTTTTTCTTGTCAGAACTTCCAATCAAAGAGCTGGGGAGTCCCAGAGTGAAATGTCTACCCATCTGGTCACTCCACTCCTGGTTTCAACTTTCCTTTTCTTTTTAGCACAATCTGAGTCACAAAAGCAATGGGGAAAGTGGGGGTTGGGTGGGGTGGGGGGAATCTGAGCCAAAAGGGGGAGAGAAACAAAGTAACCATTGTTACGTTTTTCCCTTAACCAAAGCACTTTGTCTTTGTGTTTCAGAGTAAGTAGCAGGGTTCCTAAGAAAGTTGGTTAAGTGGGCAAAGCCCTAATTTACAGGATTTGTAGACAAAGAGACTGTTCAGCAAAACTTCAGGTGGTCTCACAGGGAGCTGACCCTTTCCCCTGGAGCCCTTCGGCTCTCACCTCTGAAATAGGTTAACAAAGTGACAGTCCTTTTGAACCCTGTTGTTTTGAGGTTCAGAGAGAGAATCCTGGGGAATAGTTTATGAACAGTCTGCATATCCACAACTGAGGAATTATAATTCCTGAACACAGACACATTTATTGTTCTTGATTACATGCACACATAATTCAAATTCTCCAGCAACCCAGTTCCTCTTTCCAGCTGTGTGGTATGTGTCATCTAAACATTTTCACTGAAATCTTGCCTCTTAATCTTTGGCCTTAGGGATCAGGCACTCAAATTAACTATTCCCTCCCCAAGCAGCTATGAAGTTGGAATTCAAGATTTGGTTTTTATTTTAAGCAGCCCAGTACTTCTAGGTCTTGTCATGGACACTAATCTAACAGGAACTGTCCAGGGAGATGGGCTCTGGCTTAACTAATGAGATCTGTAAACTGGACTCAGGAAGCTGTGGTTTTAACTTTCTCTGTTTTGAAACACTGTTTGCTTTGTTGTGTGAACAGTATGTGAATTAACTATACACACTGAGATTTCTTACCCATACTGTTATACAATTTTGTTCTCTTGTTTGGTATTGCTTTCAAATTTACAAGCACAAATAAAACCAAGGAGACACAACCTTGTGTTGTTGGGGGAGGGGGAAGTCTTCTTTCAGTTCTAAGTTTGGAGTGTTTAAGTCTTCCCTAATTAAACATATGACAATAAATTCACTAGTAAAAAGATGAAGGGAGAGGTCAGGCAAGACCGCAGTTTATCGTGGAAAGATTCAGCATAGACTCCTGTATAACAGAGATCAAGCACTATTAAAATGCAGCTTCAGGGCTGAGGCGGAGGGCTCTGTCAGTAGAGTGCTTGCCTTCCAAACTGAAGGCCCCGAGTTTGGTCCTCACAACACATATAAAAGCAAGTACTGGAGAGATAAGACAGGATAGTCCCTAGTGTTGGAAACGAATAATTGTGATGTCAAACAAATGAACAGACAAACAAAGCAAAAGCAACGTGGCAAGGAATTTTGTGTACAAAGGGCACGCCAGAACCCTGACAGGGCTAGTAAACATACACATGGCCAAGTGACCTCTGATTTTTTTATCTCTAATACAGGAGGTGACTGTGTCTCGTTCCACTGGTTCAAGCTTGATTTCACAATATGACTCAATTGGCTTCATTGGCACGAAAGGGAAGGGGGAAGCTCCAAGAGTATGGGCTCTTGTTAGGAAAAACTTTCTCACATTAAGACTCATAGGCCAGCCGGGCAGTGGTGGCGCATGCCTTTAATCCCAGCACTTGGGAGGCAGAGGCAGGTGGATTTCTGAGTTCGAGGCCAGCCTGGTCTACAGAGTGAGTTCCAGGACAGCCAGGGCTACACAGAGAAACCCTGTCTCGAAAAACAAAAGAAAAAAAAACCAAAAACAAAAACAAAAAAAGACTCATAGGCCAACCATTCTAGCTGAATCAGAGAGCTCAAGACTTAGTGAAAGACCCTGTTTCAAAGTAGAACATGGAGAGTGACTGAGGAAAATATACATGTGAACACTATAAACATAGGCAACACACAGCAAAGAGTAAAAAGCACAGCTCTAAACCAGTAGATATTTTAGGCATAGCTACACGCTAGTTTATTATATGTGAATCTAAGCGTTCTCGTGATTCCAGACTCTGTTTTACTGCAGTAGCTGCTCATCAAATTTTCCTCAGTCCACACCCAGAAGCTACCAAATAATGGGGATGTGCCTACCCCATGGTCTGCAGAGCAAACAAAACGAGAAGAGAAAGAAGACAGTATGAGGTGTGAGGTGGAACATTGCAGTTGGGAAATTCCCATGCTTTTACCCTAAAAAAGAAAAACCAAACTAAACCAAAACCCAAAATGATCTTGTAAAGGAAGTCTGAAAAGAATTTTAATGTCATTCACTGTGAGTTAAGAAAAACATCTTCATGGCGCTTCAGTGAGTGTGTGAAGCCTGCTTTCTGTCATGCAGGAGCTCTGAGTCCATCACAGGTGTCTGTGTCCTTCCTGCTTCAGTGGCCAGTTATTAGGCAGAACTAGGCCGATTTTGTTTTGATTGTTTGCTTATTTTGTTTATTGGTTTTGTTGTTGTTGCTTGTTTCTGGAATATACATGTGTTTCTTACACAAAATAAAACTACCCACTCAATGTAAAACATAACAAAACTAAACTAAAAGCTGCTTCTTCCAGGAATAACAAACTTGCACAATAAAATTGAAATATTGTTTTTGTTTTTTCTTTTTCCAAGAGGATTTCATTTGAAAGCAGGAACTAAGAACCACTAAACAATAGTGGTCTGCCTATAACTTTCCTCAGATAACGGCTTGTGTGGCCAATGAAAGTCAGGATGAGGAAGAGGGAAGGGGCACTGGGGGCAATGGGGGAACTTCTCTGTCACCTCAAGGTTTCACAATGGACACCGGAAACATTTGAGGGTGGCTCTCCGTTAACCTGGCAGATTAGCTAATCTCCTGTTTCACCATAAAATACATTTTTAGCCCTGGTTTATGAACTATAAGCAAGGCCTCAATGTGGCGGGCTCAGTGCCTCTCTTACTACAGTTGGGAGGTTCTATGAGTTGGTCATGTTGACTTAGGAAATCAGGAAATTGAGACGGTTCTTGGCCCCAGCTGGGCTGACAAAGACTTTTTAGTAGCTTACTGGTGAAGCCAACCCACTCCCAAGTCCAGCCTGCTCTTGGAAAATCTACTGCTGTGTTTTTAGGGTGGAGCAGATTCCTGAAAGCAAGAGATGGATTAGCTGTCCAGGTACACCAGCCAATTCCCACTAAGATTAACACATCCCATCTATACAAATTTCCACCTTTATATAGTGAAAAGTATCTGCTCTTCAAAGTGGAGAGAGGAGCGGCTTCCTTTGATCACGGGGGTTTCTGAGCACCTTCAGTGCTAGCCTGGATCCTGTAGGTCACCTTCTAGCTCTTTGTCTAGACACAACTCTTTATTCCTAAAAACCTTTGGGGAAGCCTTGGGCTATAGCTTAGACTGTAGAGTGCCTGCTTCTCTAGCATGCAGGATGCCCCAGGTTTTATCTCCAGTACTTCCTGAATCCGGTATGGTACACATTCCTAAAATCCTCAGTCTTAGAAAGTAGATGTAGGAGGGTCAGAAGCTCATGTTCATCTTTGGCTATATACAAAGTTGAAGGCTAGCCTGAGCTACAGTGTAGACTGCCACAAACAAACAACGCACTAACCAAAAGTGTTGGAGTTTACAATTGTTTTCATGTGTATGAAACACTAATTGCAGGTTTATTATATGAGAAGAGATGATGTAGTCCTATGGTTCAGAGACTATGTCATATGTAAAGTGGCCTAGGTCACTGACATCACTAAGCTACATGGTCACAGTTGATCTCCAATGTGAGCACGTGGCTAATTTCTGAACTATTCCCACTAGTTCCCTATGTTCAAAGCTCCTCTATAAGAAAAGAACCTGAGAGGGCATTTTAATTATATCTGTGACAGTCAGCATTTTCACCCCTAAGATGTTGTGACTTCTTGGGAATACTGTGGACCTGAGAGAGGCAGCTGTTCACACAGCTTCCTGGGCAGGGGACAGCAAGCCAGTTGGGAAGCATCTATCACATTCATCTGTCTGGATAACCCCTGTAACTAAAGTACAATTCAGTTTCTACTTCAAATCCCACATATTATCAAATTACCAGTTGGCCTTCCAGGTACGTGGGGTGATTATGTTTTTTCATCTTGAATCACAATGGTCTTGAAATTCTCTTCCTAAAATGTGAAAATTATAAAAGAAACAAGAGAAACAGTTAAAGCAAAAGGAACATTGCCTCTGATAGGAAAATTATAAAAACGAGTAACATTTGCACATATATTTAATTATTAATCCATATGTTAATAAACATTGTAAAGACCTTGCTCTGTGTCTAGAACATGGGGACTCTGAGACTCCTAATGACATAAGCAAAGTGGGAAATAGAACATGTGTCAAGAATCCAGAATGTAGAATTATAAATAATAATATAATGTTTAATTATAAAAAAGAAAATTTAACTCAAAAGAAGCTTAGTTCTTATGCTAAGACCTGGGAGAAGGTTTTTCTCTGTTGCTGTTAATATTGTCGGTCAACTTGACAGGATCTAGGATCACCTAGAAGACAAATCGAGGCTTATCTGAGAGGATTTCTAGATTAGGTTACCTGAGAGGGAAAGACCCACCTCTAGAATGTGGATTCCTACAGCTGGAAGTCCCTAACTGAATAAAAAGGAGGAAAGGTGCTGACCTCTGGTACCCGGACTTCCTGACTGAGGCCTGAAAGTGAAAGACTACCTCCACTCCCACTGTGACCCCCCTGCCACAGTGGACTCGGAGCCCTTGGATAGGGAGCCAGAATAAACCTGCCCTTCATTAAGCTGCTTTTGCTGGACATTTGATCACAGCAGCAAGAAAAGTAAGTACCACTTCCTCTCACTAGACATTGTGATGGGATGGAGTGATGGATTCATAGAGCTTTCTTGTTAAGTGCCTCAAAACAAGCTGAAGCCACATGAATAGATATTGGAGCAGGTGTTCGGGGCAGCTCGAGGGAGAAGAGCGACACATTTTGGTGCAGTCTGCACTGTCTTTAAGTGGAGAAGCATGACTGAAGGATGGTTCAGACAATATTTCTTAAAGCATTCTAAAAAAAAAATATTGGGCATCAGAGAAATAAGAAATTCAATAAAAATCCCAATAAAGATATTTATCCCTGAAGCTAAACTAAGGCTACTATCAATCCCCAGGGTTTCAGTACTCTGTTCCATTGAGGCCGCAGATAGATGACAGCTACGTATCCATGTGATTGTATTTGGGCCAATCAATATAAACATATTTCCCTGGCCAAATCCCACATCCACTTTTCTGAGTTTAGGATGCTAGGTATCTGTGGATCGGGTACCCTTATAACCTGAGTCTCCAAGGGCTCTGAAGAAAAGTGTTCCCCTGATTTCATCACCTGGAACACAAACAGTGAGCAAATCTTGACTCCCTTGAGGTCTGGAAGCTGGTTTGAACAGCTTGTGCTGTGTTAAGTAACATCATTTGACTTTTCAAACTGTAAAGTCCATCACTAGAGCAAAAGTCACCAATGGCTCCACAAGCACACCCCTCCTACACTGAGAAAGACTCCCACTGCTTCCAGCAGGCTGATAGTGTGGCAATCACACTGCTTGGGTTGTTGCCCTAACTCTGCCATCCTTGTGCCCTGGGCAGGCTTCCTCATCTCTTAGCACCCCCATCTATAAAATGGGAGCAAGCATAGCACCTACTTCTAAAGTTCAAAGAAGAAACTAGTTTATACACAGTGCCCAGCCTAGAACCATGTCACTCAACACATGCTAAATATTAGCTCACAATTAGCAAGCCTTTAAACAAACAGTATGCTAAGGATTGGACTGCTATTCCTACGCATGCTAGGGAGGTGCACTATGCTGAGCTACGTTCCCAACGCTCATAATTTATACAAATGTATTCTCTTATTTCTGGCTCACTGTGGGGAAGGCTAAAGGCAGGAAGACTCTGTGCAAAGCTCAGAAAAACTAGGCCCTGCTTCCTGGCTCCCCATGCTCACCCTTTCCTCTTTCTTCCTTAGCTCAAGCAACAACCCAGACACTGAGACCTGTTCACCCTGTGGGAAATTTTGAATGCCTTGTACTTTATAGTTCTGAAGAAAAGGATGAAATACCAGCAACAACCAGAATAATCCTCAGTAACATATTTAGTGTGTTCAATTCTCTGAAGGTTTTTGCTGTGTGTTCTTCCCACTCAAAAACCCTGCGAGGCATCAACCAGAACAGTTTTATTTCTAATGATGGAAAACTCTTACAACATTCCCTGATAAGATGTATTTGTGGAAAGGCCATTTTACAAAAACGGGCACTTTAAAAAAATTTGAAATGGGAAATAACTTGATTCCTGAGTGAAAGACTATGCTCTAGGTAAACAGATGAGTTTAGTATCTTTTTTCATTGCACCTTAGTGCAGTAGGAAAACAGTGAGAGTCTTGGCTAATAATAGTGCCACAGTGTGAACACACCTGGCGTTCCTCGAGAGTTTGCTGTGCTATTTGTATCTGAAAAGATTTTTATCCCAAGTTTATTTCTTTTCTTGCTATCATAAGATATGATGTTGAATTTCCTAACACACAAATTCTCTAATTCTATTTCCAGCCATAGAGATTGGAAATAGATAATTAACCCACACAAGAACCTCAGAGGCTCTTACACAGAACAGATGCAGCTTACCTGGCAGTTCTGAGGAATGTTTCAGGGACTCTGGCCACAGCTATTCCAGCTCAAGTTGACTGTTAAGAACTCTTCAATGTTCTTGTTCTTCCTGTGACTCTGGCCACAGCTATTCCAGCTCAAGTTGACTGTTAAAGAACTCTGCAATGTTCTTGTTCTTCCTGTGACTCAGTTTCTGTATGTGTAAAGTGCGTTTCTTTTCTTTTTTTTTTTTTTTTTCAAGTTCTTTAAGTCTTCACATTCTGCCCCACCCCAATTCGGAGTCAAGACAGAGCAGGGCCACAGAGAAAACTCCTGTGGTCTTTCACAATCCAAATGTAGGAAATCTGAACTGGGAGACCTGACAGTTTCTTTGGATTTAATCTTTGGGCCTACTAAATGGTCTCATAACAATGAATTGCACAGGACTTAATTTTTGGCTGAATTTTTTCCATTCTCTTATTTATCTGTCCATCCATCCATCCATCCATCCATCCATGATCCACTCATAATCTATCCATCCGTCCATCCTTTTATCTATCAATTCATTTATCACCCATTTATCATTCATTCATCCATCTATCCATCCATGACCCATTTTCTATCTATCTATCTATCTATCTATCTATCTATCTATCTATCTATCTATCTATCGTCTATCTCCCTTCCACCTGCTTATTTATCCATCCATTTATCATCCGTCCATCAATCTATCATTCATCTATCATTCAAGCATCCATGTATCCATCCATTCATCATCCACCTACTCATCCATCCATTTTCACATTGAAATCCCAAGCACTTACAAAAGCTTTCCCAAGAATATCTATGAGGAACTGACCCAGTGCCTATAACTCTAGGATGTGACTTTGATATTCTCACTAGTTCAGTGAGTCTCTTTAGAATATCACTTTTTTGGATGCTGGGCTAGTGAGATGGTTCTATGGTTAAAAACTTGCCTCAGAAATCTGATGACCTGAGTATCATCTCAGGAACCCATGGAGGATGAAGAGAACAGATGATTGAAAGTTGTCTTCGACTTCCACACATATACGATATCATGGGTACAGTCTTTCTTATACTACACATATGCATGCATCATATATATGCATACGTACATACATATACACATACATACTTTTTTTTATAAAAGAATCTCCCTCTTTGATTTGTTTGAGAGGTTAAATTGATGAAAGCATAGTCACCCTTTGTCACAAGGTCCCTTTCATTCATCTATTCTGTGTGATTGAGGCATTAGAGAATGCTTTCAGTGAACTGTTAGTAGCTTTAAGATTGTATGATGTTGACTCCTAAAAGAATGTAAATTTTAAAAAAGAATGGGGTACTTTATAACTGCATTAACATATTTTGTTAAATCTTTGAGAATTTTACACAGTGTGTTTTATCATATTCCCCTAACTTACCCCAACTCCTCCCAGATCTATCTCCATCTCTGTACCCACCCAACTTTGTGTTCTCTCTCTGTCTCTCTCCTGATCTAACCCATCAAGTGAGTTCTCTCTCTCTCTCTCTCTCTCTCTCTCTCTCTCTCTCTCTCTCTCTCTCTCT
>NW_021604564.1:7250908-7263104 GCF_004785775.1 Grammomys surdaster | reverse complement strand
TCTCTCTCTCTCTCTCTCTCTCTCTCTCTCTCTCTCTCTCTCTCTCTGTACCTTAAAGAAAATGTGACTTTACCCAGGAAAGTGGAAGGGCGGAGTTGTTTCCTGTTTGAGTCTGGTTCAACAGTGAAAGCAATCTGCTGTTGAGAGCTTGCTTCATAATGGCAGGAGGCCCAGAACAGCCTGTAAAATGGAGCCTGCTCTTAGGCTATAGGAAACCCCAAGAGCCGCAGCAGTTCTGTCAGCATCCCTATAATATGTTCCTGGCCAGTGTGAATCCTGTAGCATTATTCACTGAGAGTTTTCAGAAAATGACTATTCTTTTTGGAGAGTAGAAAGTTAACCAATAGCCTAAAGCGTTGGTTTACTAGTTTAGTGTGGTGTAAACTGGGGGGCATGCTTGGTGCCACAAACTCCCTTCAGTCCGTTGTGAGGGAAGGAAGAGGGATATTCTTAGTGACCTGAGCACCCTTCAGTGTAGTGTGAGCAGAGGAAGGGGCATGCTTGGCACATTGAAGAAGCAACGGGACTCACTGCATGGGTGCAATTCAAACGCTGTTCTTGTGCTCTAAGGTTTTGAGTCATTGCTATCCTGATGTCCTGCCTGCCATCAGTGCTGACTGATTTTGGTGAGGTCTTGGCCCAGCTCTTCAGTCTGGTGCTCTGCCTGGTGACCGAGTCTTTCCTGTTCGCATGCTGATCATACTTGGAAATTATGACTCATTGAAACGAAGCCATGAACACTGGGGGTGGGGAGATTAGAAGGGAAAGTGTAGCCAGGACTTCCTGTTCCAACTCAGGGTCATTATCTAAGGGCAAGCTGGGAACTTCTATGGTGACGGCTGCCCACATTCAGCTGCTGTTTGCAACACAGAGAACTGATTTAAGGAGGGTGTGGGGAGCCCTGATACAAAAAGAAATAATTCAGCCTTTTAGAGACACCAGGGTGGACCTTCGTCTTACTGTTAGCTGGTGAGACTTTATCCTCATTGGCCTGCCCTCTTCCAATGCCCAGCAGCTGCAGCTGCAGCCCTATGTAAAACAACACAGCATGATTAGTAACATTACCGATTTAACAGGAATTAGAAGACTTACATGCAGAGAGTGTAGGTAACTGACACCAACAGCACTTTTCTTGTAATTCATGCACTCTGATTGATTTCATTCCCCAGCTAGTCTTACGAGAATGACCAAAGCATAGTCAGCTATCAGATTACTGTGCAAAGGATATAAATGACTACGACCCTGCTATCTATGCTAGTGCTGGCAGAAAGTTTCAAAGTGGTTTGGTTTCAGAAGTCAGCCTAATTACATGCTAATATAAAAGAGTTCAGCCTTAGAACGTTTCTTTGTAAGGGACAGTTTACAACTTCACAAATTGTGAAATCAACGTAAAGAACATTTGTTACAGACAGGTGCATCACTCATTGATGACTTGGGGATGTGCTTAAAAGAATGAGTCTTTCTCCTCTCTCTCTCCATCTGTATGTATGGAGGCTAGAAATCAAGATACAATATCTTAAGTTGAGCATGGTGGCTCATGCCTTTAATCCCAGCACCTGGCAGGCCGATCTTTGGGTACGAGGCCAGCCTGGTCTACATAGTGAATCCAAGGACAGCCAGGGCTAAACAGAGAGACTCTGTCTAAAACAAACAAACAAACAAACAAAACAAAACAAAACAAAAAGACTGGTTGCCTTCTTTGATCACTCTCTGCTGCCAAGCCCTTTGTATGGTGTCAGGGATGGAGCTGACTTGGGTGACAAGGCACTGAAGAAAAGATAAACAGAGACAGACACAGGGAGATGGGTTGGGTACACAGAGCTCTCTGATGGAGAAACCTCAACACAGGGCAGCTTGGCATGCTGCTATAAAGTTGAATAATAGGTTATCACACACAGCTGAGCAAGGAGGCAGGATTAGCCAGTCTTGGTAAGAGCTGTCTCTTTAGGGGAATATTCTTCAGATCATAGTATCTGGCATAGGAAGGTTGTGGTTGACATTTTTTGCACACATTGTCAACATCCACATGCTGAGAAGAAGGCTTTGCCATCCTGCCAGCCTCACCTTGGAGGAGCATTGCTTTGCAATTTTGTCATGGTTCTGAGGCTTTGGAGTCTTTGAAATGGTGGTGGTGACCATGTGAGAAGAACACATTCACTTGGGACTCCACTCAGTTAGGCCTTCCTCTCCTCCCTACTCTTCAAACTTAGAGGTCATCGACTCCATTGGACTGGCTGGTTAGTGAGCTCCAGGGTTCTTCCTGTCTTTCTCTTCTCTTTGTCATATATATATATATGCACACACATACATGGGTTTTACATTGGCTCCAGGGATCTGAACTCTGGTCCTCATGCTTGCTAGGAACTTTATGAACTGAATGAACCATCTTCCCAACCCAAAGGATGTATTTAATAAACTGTTGGTAGATATGTGTCCTCTTAAATCTCCTAAAATCAGCCACCCACCTACACTAGTGATGTTCTAAATGACCCCATTGTAGAAGTTCCCATGGATGTGACTTGAATCATGAAGTGACATCACATTTGATCCCAGCTCCATGCTCTACTTAACAACACTGAGCACAAGATGTTTAATAAGTCAAGATTAGTTGTATTATTAGATCCTTGGAATCTGCTCTCAAAATCTGAGGAAAAATGGAAAAAAGAGGTAGCTAGGTCACAGTGTTGAAATAAATCCTGATTATGTTTGCCTGTTTATTTTTGGTAAACAGACATGTTCTGGGACTGAGCAATTTCTCTAGCTTCCTGTTCCTTAAGGTGACTTTCATTCGCTATCTGAGACCATCCAGAGTGCCACACCTTGTTGTCTTGCTCTATGCCCCTGGGCTCCTATGCTGCCTTTCCCTACCTTAGAATGCGGGTGTGGTTTTCTTCCCGTAGGAGCAAAAGCACTAATTCTTCATATCAGTTTAAGGGCCACACCCTGAAGTCCCTGGAAGATTCCAGTCTCCTCCAAAGCTTCCACCTCTTGTTCTCTCTAGAAGACTGTGACTAAGCCCCCATTGACACCCAGTACATTGAAGGGGAAATACTTGTTTATCATTCCATTAGACTTTAGGCTTTTTGAAACCAGGAATCTCAAGATAATTATCTAATCTTAGGATCTGTAGCAATCCCTGACAGAGATGACACTTGTTAAGTTTTACAAATTGTTTGTGAACTCTGATAAGCCAAATTTCTGTGATGCCACCACATTCAAATTATTCCTAAACTGCAATTATAAACATTTTCCTATACTCATAGATACACACACACACACACACGAGTTAGAGGTGAACAAACAGTTTTAAAATACTTTACATTACTAACACCCAATTCGGCCAAGCTTTTCTGAAAATTAACCTCCACTAGTGCAAACACACAAGGAAAAACCTGGGCCATAAGATTGATCTTGGTAAAGACTAGAGAACAAGGTTGCCTTGAGGGACAGGGCTTTTTGGAATACAAAATGGGTACTTTGAAGAAGGATCTTAGCTTTTGCTTGCCCCCAACTCAAACAAATTTAAAAAGAGAAAGTGTTTATTTTGGCTATTTTTAGAGACTTTGTTCATAGTTGTCTTGCTGCATTGATTTATAGTGTTTGACAAGGCAAGGACACTGTGAAAGAAGGCTGTCCACCTTGTGGAAGCCAGAAGAGAGAATGAGTTAGAGAGGAGAGAAAGAACATGAGAGGGGGGAGAGGGGGGAGTGGGAGAGAGGGGAAGGAGATAGAGATAGAGAGAGAGACAGTGACACAGAGAGACAGAGAATGAGAGAAAGAGAGAGAAAAACCATGTGGTGTTGACTGAGCACACAAGCTAGGATAAGACATGATCATCCAGGACACATCTTCGGTGTCCTCTTCCCTCCAACCAGGTCTTACATCCTAACAGTCCATCAATGTCATCCATCCATTCTCCTTCTAAACCCTGACTGCTTACAGGGCTAGAAAGCTAACTATTTCTTAGACTGTCTTGCAGATAGGGTTGTATTGTTCAGAAAGCCTCCCACTAGAAGTTAATGTAGAAGCAAGATATGAATGTTTATTTGGGTTGACATGGAACAGTTTTGCCCCACAAGGCAAACTATGGCTTCTGGATTGGGGAGGCATCTCTGATTCAGTATTTCCACACTTGTACAGGCTGGCTGGCAGCCAAGAAGGCATGCAAGTGTGCAGGAAAACCCTGCCTGGGACTGGCTGTATGGTTGTAGGGTTAGCCCACCACTGTAACCTAAAGCAGTGTTCTCCAAATTCCATGCAATGAAATACAACATTACAACAGAAATAGAATCTCATAAAGCCGAACAGGAAAAAAACAGCTGAGGGTACTGTACCTATGAGGGTTAATATTGCTTAGGCCACTATTTCGTGATGTGGACATGGGTGTTGGTGTGTGTGGATTCCAAGTCACAATGTGACATGTCTTCCTAGTTTCGGGTTTCAGTTACAGGAGAATGAAAATATCTGGCCTCCTGCCTCAACTCCAACATTCTCAATAACTAACCATTCCTGTTTTGACTGCCCAGCAGTGAGATTTTGCTGTTGTTATTTATAACATGCTTTGATGATCAGTAGGCTACAGAATGTTCTGTAGACTTCCCTTTTCTAGCTTGTGAGTGGATGCCTTGGGGGCATATGGTTCACTTGGCAGAGTGTTTGTTTGGCTAATACAAAGCCCTGAATTCAATTCCTAGCACAGCCACAAGAAGCAGCCGTGGTGGAACATGTCTGCTGTCCCATTACTTAGGAGCCAGAGGATGGAGGATCAGGAGGCCATCCACAGTTATCGTTGGCTACATACTAAGTTCAAGGCCAGCCTAGGCAGCTAGTGTGCTTCACTGAGTGTATGCGGAGGTGGAAACAAGAGAATGGCCTGGAAGCTCATGGGCCAGTTAACCTGTAGTAGCATCTCGAGAGAAACATCAAGAAAAACCTGTCTCAACACGGTGAAAGGTGAGCAGCAATGATGTTCCAAAGTTGTCCTCTGACTTCACATACACACAATGCCAAATGCATGTTCTTCACCCACACACATGTGCATACACCCTTCTACCTCACTAAATACATACATACATACATACATACATATATATATATACATAAATAAATAAATAAATAAATAATAAAAAGAGTTTAAACAACAACACACACAGAGGATAGACTTATGGTTACTGTGCAATTGGGAGGGAAACAGAAAGGGCAATGTGGGTGAACACATCATTAGAGAGAAGTGGCTCTGCAAGAGGAGACGTTAGGTGTGGCAAAGGACTTTGTTATGGATTCACTGTGGCCTGCACTGGCCAAGTTTTGCTCTTCCTTGCTCACAGAGGATAACTACTGAAGATGACTATGCTATCTGCTTGACTCTAGTCTTCCTTTCATTATGCAAGTGTCAAGGTATCATGTCATACACATACACTGACCTTAAAAACAGAGATCCCCATGGTGCACCACTGGCCCAAACAGTACTGGAAATTAAGAGTCAGCTTCCCAAGGGGATGGTGAACAACAGCCAAGGCTTTCTCTGCAGCTTCCCAGGTCACTCCTTAGCTTGGTATGGGAGATATCCTCACCCTCCCAGTATTTAACCTGACTATGTTGTTTATATCTATTGCTGGAATCTTGTTGTTCATACTGGAGAAACTTCCCCCTCCCCCTCAACACATTGTCTCCTCCCGCTCCTCAGTCTGACTATCTTCACTTAGAGACCTCATTTAGGCTCTGCAGTGACCCCAGCCAATGGGTAGGCATTGACTCTAGTTACACTTGTCTCACACTACTTTTCAGCTTCCTTCTCATTCACTCAGGACCCTACACATAGCAGATGCATGGTAAGCGCCAGTGACTAGCTGGGGACATTTTTATAAACTCCTGTAAAATTTAGCCATTGGGCCTGCTATGAGAACGGCAGGCCTGTATTCCCTTCTTCTAATCTCCCCCTTCAGAAATTGGAATTTCTTAAATGAAATTTGAGGGTGCCTCAGGCTGATGCTGCTTATTTCTGTCAAGAGTTAATTATGTGTGGAGTCCCTGTGTGGCTTGTAGGAGGAGTGATGAGGGGACATTAAGAGACACAGCTGGGTAATGGAAAGGCATTCTGTGCTAACTTTAAAGACAAGATGCTTCATCTGCTTTGGGGGAGATACTTTCTTCCACAAATTTTAGTGATGCTCATTGAAAAAGGGGAAATATTTAACTTTTGAGAAGAATTCTTTGACTGATTATCTCTTGTATTATCAGATTTGGGGAAAAAAAGAAGTTCATAATATTATCTGGACTGCAATTCTTATGATAGGTCTTGACATTACGTCAATCTTTATGTGGCTGGCAGAAATCAAAGACTACATGAGAATGTTTCATCCCAGCACAGTTTTATAAGTATTTATACATTTTAAAAATATTTTTATTAGGGGCTGGAGAGATGGCTCAGTGGTTAAGAGCACTGACTGCACTTTCAGAGGTCCTGAGTTCAAATCCCAGCAACCACATGGTGGCTCACAACCATCTGTAATGAGATCTGATGCCCTCTTCTGGTGTCTCTGAAGACAGCTACAGTGTATTCATATATAATAAATAAATAAATCTTTAAAAAAATATTTTTATTAGCATATATTAATTATATATGCTAATGGGTTATATAATCTATAATGAATTTTATTATATTTTCATATATGTGCATAATATATGTTGATCATATCCACTTCATCCATTACCCTCTTTTTTTAACTGTTGCTTTTATTACAGTTGTTTATGTGTGTGTCTGTGGGGTAGTGCTGGTCATGTGTCACAGCACGCATGTAGAGGTCATAGAACAGCTTGCTGGAGTCAGTTCTTTACTTCAGCCATACAGGTCCTAGGGATGAAAGCCAGGCTGCCACACACAGTGGTCAGAGCCTTTAGCTTCGGTGCCATTTCACTGCCCTTGTTAGCACTCTTGTTGCTCTCTCCTCAACCCCAATATCCTCTTCTTAAACAACTCTCTTTCTGCTTTCATCTCTGTTTCATGTCTTTTCTTTTTCTTCATGACCTAGTGAGTGTCCTTAGGGTTGTTTATAGGGAACTGGATTCCTTACCAATGGCTACCACTGGAGAAAATTTCTCCCTCTCCCTGACAAACCATTAATGTATAACCTAACTCCTTCCAGATATCAAGAGGCCCTATTCTGTCCAGATGATCACAACTCCTGTGAGTTCTGGACTGCAACAGCCTTGTGATGTCCAGAGGTCAGTCTTCCAACCCACCCCATACCTCTTCCTTCAGGTCTTCCATTCTTGCTGCTCCATCTTCCCTGATGTTCTCTGATGCTTGGGTGGGGTGTTATAGATGGCTCATTCAGGTTGAACACTCATTATTCTCAGTATTATCAGTTTCTGTAGTTACCTGCAAACCACTGCACAAAGAAGCTTCTTTATGGCCATAGCTAACAACAAGACTATGCTATTAATATAGCACAGTTATTGAGAAGAGGGTTTGACCGTCACTTTGTGTCCATTTAGCAGATCAGCAGCAGTATCTTCCATATCAGGACTGATGACTACTTCCCTAGTCATGGTTTTTGACTAGGTTTGTAGTATAAAATGTGAGTTTTCAAATCTAATTAGAAAGAGCTTGGTTACTCCTATAACAAGACTTGCCACTATTGCAGGACTGGGCTCATCTTGTCTGGCTGGGTACATGGAGTCCACAGCTCAGAAATGCTGCTGCTGACGATTCTCCTCCAGCAGCCTATGTACCATCTTCTGGTACCATACAAACTAGCCAGTAGGAATGAAGCTTTTAGCTTCATCCCTGGTTGATTTCTCTAAATCATGGGACTAAAGGATGTATTGCCCATAGTAATATGTTCTTACTATCTTGTTTGAATGGCCAAAAAATGTTGAATTCCTTTTTTAAGACCTTTCTCATGTGCAATGGTTATAAACAGGAGAATGGGTTGTTAAAAGGTCATTGTCTGCCCTGTGGAATCATTAAAAGGCAACTTTCTCCAACTGCAGTGTCCTTTGGGCTTTCCTGTCATTGTTCAGAATGAGTCTGGCATATCTCTGAAACTCCCTTTCTATCTATATAAGAAGAGCCACTAGACTCAGGGAATGGCTCAGCTGGTGGACAGATTAGATTACCTAGCAAGTGCAAAGACCTAAACATGATCCTCATAATTCATATAAATTCCCCAGTGAAGAGGACCACCCTTGGAATTACAGCTGGGGAATGGAGGGGGATCTCTGAGACTCAGTGGCTAGCCAGTCTAAGCTATTTGGTGAGATCCAGATCAATGAGAGTCTTTATCTTAAAGAGGATGGCTAGCATTCCTAAAGATAGCACTTGAGGTTGTTCTCCAGCCTCCAAGTATACAGATGCACCCTCTCACACACTAATACATACACAATATGCACACACAGTCACTTAGGAAAACAAAACCAAACACATGAAAATTCAGGTGCAGTGAGAATGTGTGCTTGTGTGTGTGTGTGTGTCCATGCATGTGGAGACCAGAGGTCAATTCCCTATGTTTCACGTCAGGATATATCTGCCTTATATTTTGAGACAGGGTATCTTATTGACCCAGTGCTTACCTAACTAGGGGTGGGTTGCTTACGAGTGAGCCCCAGGATCCGCCTGTCCGTACTTTCCTAATGCCTGACTTATAAGCACACACAACCATGCCTTGCTTTCGCTCTGAGTTTTGGGAATTGAAATCAGGTCTTCATACTCAAGCAGAAAGCACTTTACTGACTAAGCCATCTCTGTAGCTCCCTGCCCCCTTTCTTAATTTACATTTTGTTAACTTCATCATGTGCCTCCTTCAGCACTGGCACCAGACAATTTCAGGCTGTTTTCCAAAAATCAAATCAAACAATGAGATTTTGCCAACATTAAATCTCCTTCAGAAAAGCAGGAAATACAGGCCCTGAAGGCAATTTAAAGAGAGGAGGCACAATAGAGTTTTGAGTGATGCCTGAGTATATTGTTGCCTGGGTCGGGTTTCTTTTTGTTTGTTTGTTTGGTTTTTTTTTTCTTCAATACTCATTTTGCTATGAAAGGGTTTGTATAGTTTTAAGTCAGTTTCTTTCCTTTTTTTTTTTTTGTTTTTCTTTTTTTTGTTTTTTTTTGTTTTTTGTTTTTCGAGACAGGGTTTCTCTGTGTAGCCCTGGCTGTTCTGGAACTCACTCTGTAGACCAGGCTGGCCTCGAACTCAGACATCCACCTGCCTCTGCCTCTCAAGTGCTGGGATTAAAGGCATGTGCCACCACCGCCTGGTGAGTCAGTTTCTTAATATGGCTTTTTATCAAAGTCACTTTGAACTGAGTTTTAAAATGGTCTTAGTGGATGAAGACTTTGGGTGACCTTTTTTAAGGAAAAAAAAATGGGAGAGATTTACATCCTATTAAACAGAAAAATATGTAGTCGGGAAACACTCTTTAGAAATGCTGGATGGTGGGAATGCTAGCTCTAACAGACAAATTTCCACACTGGCTTGTAACTCAACACTATTAGGACTCCACTTGGAGCTAGGAGTGGTTCAGATGAGGAAATGCTTGCTTTTCAAACACAAAGACTTAGATTTATCCTTACTGCTCATGTGACAAAGCCTGGAGTCACTGTTTGCTCAGCATCTCGGTGCTGTCAAGGAGCTCTACTTCTTGGTGAGTTCTAGGTCAGTGAGGTACCTAAAACACAGTGCCTGAGGAATGACACCTGACTCTGTTCACTGGCATGTATCTCTCTCTCTCTCTCTCTCTCTCTCTCTCTCTCTCTCTCTCTCTCACACACACACACACACACACACACACACACACACACACACACACACACACGCACACACTCACACTGGTTAAGCAGCCTGGATAAGCAGCCTATAACCTTGACTAAGACCTACAGACTTTCTGGGACCCAGTATTTCAAGTCCTAGTTGTAAAATCATGATATTATCCACTATAACAGTTTTACACCTCAACTTGGTCTAACTAACTCTCATATATTTGGCCAGATATGATTATGGCTGCTTTGGAAAAGATATCTTTTATAAAATTAATGTTAAATGGATTTGTTCAATTGTTTTCTTTCAGTGCTGTTAAGGAACATGAGACCTCACACATGCTAGGGAGGTGATGTACTGATCCACTCAGCCCTAAATAGGTGGGTTCTGAGTCAAACAGCATTATTCCCCATGAAGTGGGAGGGTCTTGCCTTAACATACATAGGACTTGACCTCTCCCTGAGCAGAAATGCATTAGCAGATAGTTTCTGCACCTGGGTTGCAACCTTGCCCTTTCTAGCACTGCCCACCAGCAGTGTGGACTCATCAGCCTCTTAACTCCATCGGCAAGTTTCTTTTAACATTTTATGTATTTGTTGGCTTATCGTGTTTATGTAAGTTAGCACACAGCTAGCACTTGCGTGGAGATAAGATGCCAATTTATTTGCAGGAAGTGATTCTGTCTTCCTACCACATGAGTCCTAGGAAGTGAACTCAGGTCATCAGGCTTGGCAGCAAAACTTTTAAGCATTGATGTATCTTCACAGTGCTGGTGATTCCTTAACATAATTGTCGCATCCGTGTACATTCTGTTTCTATGGGGAACTTAGAGGAACACAGTTACAGCAGAGGCTTCTGACTCCAGGATAGGTAAAAAATGAAAAGAACTCTCTTTGCCACAGCCCTGGGCCATGACCAACAGTTTCTCATGGAAACACTTTCTTGCCTTTTCCTCTCTTTCTTTACTAAAGTTAATGTATTTCCCCATGCAGAAAAACACAGAGATTGGAGGCAGAAGGTAACTTCCAAAGCAACTTCCAATGGTGATGGTCTCTATGTGTATAGGAAGAGCTATGTTTGAGCTGTGACATTCAAATGCTGGTCAGAGTGGGTTGCTAACAAGAGACACAGGCATGTGAGATGTATAGAGATATTTGTGTAGAAATAAAGCTTTTCTGGGGCAAGCAAAGATTTGGGGCATCAACGGGGAACTCCTGATCACCCTATAAATATTCTTTCATGGCTGAGTGGTTGGGGAAGGCAGGGTATGGTCTGTCAGAAGATACTGGGGAAAGTCCCTGCTGTACCTGTGCTCTCATGTGTGTATCTGTGCATCTGTGACTTTCAAAAGATAGACAGGCAGTCATTTGATGGATTCACTATTCATCCCCCATCTCTGGAAGATTAAGGTCCAGTATACCTTTTGTTAGGTAATACAGCATGTCTCTGCTGGAAGTGTGGGTACAGGCCTGGAATCCCAGTTCTCATGAGGCAGTGGTAGGAAGATTGCCCACGACTTTAAAGTCAACCAGGGCTACCCAGTGGGAAGAAAAGCCAGGCTTTCAGGTTACATTTTAACTGTGGTCTTAGGCAGTTCACTGGAAAAATTGCCTTGTATTATTTCAGGATCTGTGTTGTTTCTATATGTGTTTGTATGTTTTTGAAACTTTAAGAGGCTAGACACTTCAGCCGACCTGCAAGAGCACTTTGTATCTGAGCCCTTGCATGTAATAATTGGGCAAGCCTTTGTAAGCTTTTTGGTGTTATGCAAGGGGAATGATTATCAAGGTTATAGCATACTCTCAAGTGACTCAGCTAAAGAAAGTCTGTCTGACAGAATCTTTTTTCCTGATGCTTGAGTTTCCTAATTTGTTTCTGGCATACACTGTGAGCCCATATCACAATACACAATATCCAAAGCCAATGGACAAGGTTAGCAACTGCTCATGCAGCTGGAATTGAGAGGCTAGAGGTGAGCTTCCTGCTCAGTGGAGCACTGCCTATGGCCCATTAGCCGGGTTCAGGCCCACTGGACTGTATCATACTCCATCCTTGAATGTGTCAAAGCCATTTTAGGCATATTCGCTTCTCTGGTGTCTGTTACCTAAAGGTACAAGGTAGGCTTTGAAGATGGCTCAGCAGGAAAGAATACTTGTTATGTAAGAAAATCTGGGTTTGAATCCAAAGCATTCACATAAAAACCCTGAGTGGCCTTTCATGCCTCAAACCCCAGTACTGTGGAGTGGGAAGAGACAGGAGGATGGATAGGGCTTGCTGGCAGTCAGCCTAGCTCCAGGATTAGTGAAAAACCTGTCTCAGGGGAAAAAGAAACAACAGGTCATCTGTCATCTTCCTTTGGGTACATATACTACATACATGAGGAGGGAAGGAGAGAGAGAGAGAGAGAGAGAGAGAGAGAGAGAGAGAGAGAGAGAGAG
>NW_021604564.1:7248229-7250808 GCF_004785775.1 Grammomys surdaster | reverse complement strand
GAGAGAGAGAGAGAGAGAGAGAGAGAGAGAGAGAGAGAGAGGAAGGAGAGGGGGAAGGAAGAAGAAAAATAGAAGACTTTGCTTCCGTAGGGAAAACATACAAAACTTTCAAAAAAGACAGCTTCTCTTTTTCTCAAGTGACATTTCAGCAGCGATGACTGCCCAGTCTCCCATGACAGAAATTTGAGTCCCTGATTATAAGCTTTCACTATGAAAATAGTTGTTAACTCTGGACTTCACATGCACACCACTGTGTGTAGCCCTCCAGTCCCATATCATCGACACATACTTACTGCACAAAAATAATTAATGAATTTCAAGCATGGTTCTTGGGGGCAGGAAAGCCATTGGTAAATAGACCTGACATTTCACAGGGACGGAAAAAGATAGCTTTGCTTAGCACATTAGAAATTAATGTTAACTATGGGAAAAAATCACAATAAAGTGGAGAGCTTCAGAGGGTCTAGATATGGAAACCTGGCTACATTTCCTGCAGACAGATCTCTTTGAGAGGGTAAAAGGAATATTTCAGTTTGGCAACAGTATTATGACAACGGCTGTCAGGTACATGGAGCAAGACAGGCTCATGTCTTGGAGAACAGCTTTCCAACTAGAGGCAGCGGATGCCTAACGGAGAAAGTTGAAAGTAGAGGAGGCTGGCAGAGTGTGCGTCCTGAGATCAGATCTGGCAGGGTCCTAAAGGCTACCATTGGGGATCTATCTCGGTTTAACTGAGATGGAAAGTAGCCAGAAAGGCTTTATTCTAGGGAGGACATGTTTTAACTTATGTTTTCAAAGGACCTCTGTGACTGCTATAGTGTGAACAACAGACTAAGATATCAAAGTGGGGAGTTCACTTGAGAAGTGACTGTTATTCTCCTGAGAGAGGTTCAGATCAATGAGGGTGTACGAGACAGCTGGATTAAGCATCAGGACTTGAGTGTGATGTTCCAGTTTGCAAAGGACAGAAGGTGGGGCTAGCCAAGAAACTATAAGGAAAAATCAGAAATAGCGATGAACATTTTTAATCCCAGCACTTGCGAGGTAGAAATGGGAGGTTCAGGACTCATCCAGGGCTATGTAAAAGTTTGAGGTCAGTCTGGATTACACGAAACAGTCTTGAAACCAAGTAACCTACCAAGCAAGCAAGCAAGCAAGCAAGCAAGCAAGCAAGCAAGCAAAATATTTACAAAACAGTTATTGGGAAAATGTAGACAGGAAATGAGAGGAAAACTCAGGAGAAGGCTAGGAATGTAGCTCAGTGGGTAGTGTTTGTGTAACATACAGAAAAGCCTGGGTTCCATATTTCTAGCATTTTATAATACGGGGCATGGTGGTACACATCTGTGCTCCCAGCACTTGGGAGGTGGAGGCAGAAGGATTAAGAATTCAATATCACTCTCAACTGCCTAGTGAGTACAAGGTCAACCTGGATAAGATCGCTGCCTTCCTGGAGGTCGTATTCCATAGAGAGAGAAAAAAACTGATGAAGACAGAAACTGTAACTGATCACTGTTCCCAATGAGAAGTATGATGTGGGCCATGCTCTTGCAGGATGTGGATGAGATACTTCCTTATAGGTCGAAGAAATCAAACAGAGACATAGATCAGTTGATCCCCTGTACAGCTCTTGAGTGGTAGATGGGAGCTGTCCCGTGAAGTGTATTTTGTAGGTAAATGTGACCCCTCTCAACTTGCATGCTGAAAACCTAGCACAATGACATTTGGCAGTGGGAACTTTAGTGGGTAATTTAGGAATAGGAAATTCCTGTGCTGCAATTTCTGCAGGAGTCACACTCTGTACACTGTGAGGAGGGGATGGTGGCTGTGGAGTTGATGACAAATGTATGATTTGATTTTTTTTTTTTTTTCTGGAGTAACCGTGCTTATGCATTGGACACAATGAATGAAAGAAAAGAACAAATTGACAATTTTTTTGTGGGGGCTGAGGTGCTTGCCTAGCATGCACGAGGCAGTGGGTTTGATCCCCAGCACTGCATTGGCCAGGCATGGTGGCCCATGCCTGTTATTCCAGCATTCAGGAGGTGGAGGCAAGAGGATCCGAAATTCAGAGTCATCCTCAAGTATATCTATATCTATGTCTGTGCCTCTATCTATCTATCTATCTATCTATCTATCTATCTATCTATCTATCTATCTGTCTGGTAAGAAACAATGTGAGGTGGTGAGGAGGAAGCAGGGATTTGAAGCAGAGAATTGGTTTAAAAATAAGAGAGGTCGCCAGGCAGTGGTGGCACACGCCTTTAATCCTAGCACTTGGGAGGCAGAGGCAGGTGGATTTCTGAGTTTGAGGCCAGCCTGGTCTACAGAGTGAGTTCCAGGATAGCCAAGGCTATACAGAGAAACCCTGTCTCAAAAAACCAAGAGAGAGAGAGAGAGAGAGAGAGAGAGAGAGAGAGAGAGAGAGAGATATCAAAAAATTTTGAGGTAAAATGTTTTGAGAAGTTGGAAGCCCAGAGTGGTGGTGCAGACCTATGATCACAGCATTTGGGAGGCTGCTAAACAA
Organism: Grammomys surdaster; assembly: GCF_004785775.1. NCBI lineage: Eukaryota > Metazoa > Chordata > Mammalia > Rodentia > Muridae > Grammomys > Grammomys surdaster. Next base: position 7,248,281 of record NW_021604564.1, on the reverse strand, counting down.
GTCGGGGTACATAGCAAACCCTTGACCCCAAAATGAACCAGTCAACCAACCA
>NW_021604564.1:7195641-7248129 GCF_004785775.1 Grammomys surdaster | reverse complement strand
TTGGATGAGAATGAGAACCGCCCCTATAGGCTCATATATTTGAATGTTTTATCACCAGGGAGTGGGTGGCACTGTTTGAAAGAATTAGAAAGATTAGGAAGTGTGCCCTTGTTGGTGTAGTTGTAGCCTTGTTGGAGGAAGTGTGTCACTGGGGTGTGTTTAGAGTTTTTAAAAGCCCATTCGAGGCCCTGTGCGTGTGTGTGTGTGTGTGTGTGTGTGTGTGTGTGTGTGTGTGTACATCTGCCACAATGTGTGTGGAAATCTCTGAGGATAGATACCCTGAGGAAGACAGTTTTCTTCTTCTACCGTGTGTGTCCTGAAGATGGAACTCAGAGCATCAGGCTTAGTGCAGGCATCGTTACCTGCTGATCCATCTTGCTAGCCCTGCTGTCTTATTTTATGAGTCAGGGCTTCACATTGTTGCCTAGGTTGGCCTCATATCCATCTGAGCCCTCAGATTACTGGCCTGCACAGACATGTTGGGCTTCTTTGTTTATCTGGTAATTTGGCTGGAGGCTTGGCTTCCTTTTGAAGTCACCTTTATTTCCCTGGGCTTGGTGGGGGCATGTTCTGAACATTGGGTCTGATTGATAGCACCAATGGTTCCTAATTGAGGATAACACTAGGAAGAAAAATAAAACTGCTTTTGATGGGTTGAAATGTGATTCTGGATGCCGGCAAGGTGGGCTTGGGAGCTGGTTCCAACAAGCAGCAGTGTGTAACAGCTTCCATGCTGTGCCTGGTGGCTGCAGACTGCCCAGTCTTCTTGGAGCTAGAAGGGAGTCCATGATAAGGCAGGGTGGAAACCTGACTCACTGGCACACAGTTACCGGCTTTGTTTCTGATTCTGACTTGGAAGTGACTCATGGGTTGGAAAAAAAACCTTTGGAAGCAAATGTGGGGGAATGTAAGGCAGTTTTGCCTTGACTGAATTTTATCCTAAGATAAAGTGTGGGCCTGCTCTCCCATAAACTCTGGTAACCTTATACTGCTTCAGCTTCCCTCCTACCACAGCAGGGAGTTATGAAGCCTGACCAACTCACTCATTTTCTTCAAGATTTGTATGAAATGCAATTTAGAGAGAGATATAATCTCTCTTTTTCTATTCACTTCAATAAAAGCTAATTACCACCAGGACAGGGCAGATGGGCTTCTAGAAGCCTGAAGCAACATGTAACACTCTTCCTTTACATTTACCAAAGTCTGTGCTTCCAATGGCCATCAGGCTGTTTCCCTGCCATTCAAGCTGGGCCCCTGCAATCTGCAGTAGATTTACTGAGCATCTGGTTGTGGGAGTTGAGGCTGAGGCACAAACACTCTGGGAACGCAGCTCAAAACAGTGGGGCTCACATGAGGTCTGAAGTGCTAGTTCTGAGATCTTGGGCAACTTGGAATAAGAAATGCAGTTAGGCTTTGAGGGTTGGGGGTGGATATGACACAGATACAAATTAAGTTGAACAATAAGGAGACATTCTTGTGTAAAACAAAACAAAAAACAAAACTAGGCTGTCACAAGGAATATGGGACTGGGAGTGGTATACCAGGGACACAATTGTGACCTACAACCTCAGAGCTCCTGATGGCTTCTCTGCTTTGTTCTCTGACTATCTCTGTCTTCATACTGGTTGGTCTCTTCTGCACTAGGCCAGAAAATGGGGTCACATAGAACTTTGCAATTTTTTTTTTTTTTTTAGTTTATTCCTAGGGAGAAATTGTCTTAAACTTCCAGTTTCTAGTTCCCTAAGAAGGCTTCTGATTGGATTAAAATATGTCACCATTAGGATCCTGGATCAATCCTCTGGGGCAAGGTAGGAGAGTGGGGTGAACTGGGCCCAGTGTGGTCCCCATCTCGTGGACTAAGTGGTTCTTTTGGGAACCTTGTGGATTTGGAGCATCAGAAGGGGCTGCAGCTTCAACTGGGACTGCAGGCTGCTGGTTAGGGTGGAATTTAGAAATCCAAGGGTCTGTAGGCTATTTTCAGAAACAGGGACAGGTCCTTTGACCTGCTAAGTTCAGTGTTCCCAAGAAAAAGACAGGCCTTTGCAAAGTCTAGATGTATAACTCCCCAGTTGCCAAGAGGACAGAGTCTGTCCCCACTTTGCTAATGTGGCCACAAACAGGTTGAGCCCTCGGCCCAAGCTCAGAAGCCTTGAGTGTTCTCTGTGTCTCCAAAGCGCTAGTTTGCTTTCATCTCTGCACAGGCCCAGCCCTCCCCTTCCTGAGCTAAGACTCTGGTGGCGTTTGCACAGGCCTGGGGCAGGGTCTACGGCTTCTCTTCCCCTGGTGCCACTATCCAAGCTGGGTCTGCTGGATATGCGGGGGTGCTAAAAGAAAAGCCAGGGATCTACAAGGAGACACCAGCTGGGTGGCACAGGCCCCACCCTAGTTGGTAGCAGAAGTCGGGGGAGGAGAGGTTCTGGGTCTTCTAATGCAAATCCTGTTAACCTAGCCTTGAAGATGGTCGAGTAACCAGTGGTCAGTTTGCAAGGTGGGAACTGGGGCCTACACTGTGCACCTGTAAAGAAACACGTAAACCATGTCTCACAAAATGTCACCAGAGCAGAGGTGCAATTTCCTAGAGGCTCTCTGAAGTCGAAAATACATAAGGGAAAGGGACCCGGAGGAGCTTTCCAGACCTGGAGGACAGTATCTCGTGTGTGTGTGTGTGTGCGTGTGTGTGTGTGTAGGTGTGTCAGGGTGTCAGGGGTGGGTTGGGACAAGGCCTTTCCAACCTCCACTTGCCTTGGTGACTGCTGCTAGTTTTGTAACCTGCTCTGCCACGTGGTATGCTCTTGGAGGTAGTTGGTGGCACCAGTTATATCAGCCAGAGCAATTTTTTGCTAAACATAAGCCTTGAAAACCCTATCCTTAGCCCAGGATCCCTCTTGACTCAGTGGAGGCGATCCTGATGCGGCTGGGATCCATCCAGCCTGGCCAGGCAGCCGCCGCGGCTCCCCTCCCCCGCCGTACTGTGAGCCCATTTTCGCTCGGCTGGTCTCTGCGCCTCCGGATGGATGGCGCCCCACCCCCCAGCTCCTCTGCTCAGTCATTCAGACTTGGAAAGTCAATAACACGCTGACATCATCAGGGGTTTGTGTATTATTACACGGCTACTTTCCAGAATACCTGGCATTATCTAAGAGAGGAGCACTCGATTGCACCAGTAAGGCCCGGAGCGGAGTCTGCAGCCCCGGGGAGGCGCGGCTGCTGTGGCCTGGCCCTTTTATCCACCGGGAGTACCTCCAGGGCACCAATTAGGAACAGATGGTGGCTTCTGCTCTAAAAGCAGATGCACTTTAGATATCGATACAGATTCATTTTGGCTTGGGGGTGTACTCAGAAGTCACCCTCAAGTGACCTCCATTTCTTCTGAAAACACACATGCCCTGACTTTTGGTCTTTAAAGAGCATTTTCAAAGATTCTCACACAGGCAAAAAAGAAAGGGATTTTTTTCTAACCAGAAGCCGAAGCCTGCCTCTTGAAGCTTGGGGGTGGGGGTGGTGTTGGGGGTGGGGGTGGGAGGGTGGGGTGTTACGCAATCACCGCTGCGGGTGATTAGGGCTTTGCCTTGCCTCCGAGGCTGAACTGAAGGTTATGGTGCCTGAGTTTCCCTTTAAGCTTACTGCAGGGCAAACGCACAGAAAAACATGGCCCAGATTTATGGTGCAAAACTGCTCTCCAAGCAAATTGCCTTGCATTCTGTTTCGGTTCTGGAGCAGGGAAGTAGATGGATTTGGTGTTAATTAAGATCTCTTTATCTTACTGTTCCGGTAGTTCCTTTGGCTAGAATGAGTTTGTTTTTGTTTTTTTAGAGTTTATGCATTTAAGCAGTTTACTTCTCTCCCCATTGCTGTGAACAGTACATGAACGGAGCTTTGATACTAATTAATTGTATAGATTGCCGCCACTTTGTTCTTGAGAATATATTCACATAATAAAGACAATACATTAAATAACTCACTCAACATGGTGCCTTTTCTGTTTGGCCAAACAGGCTATTTACAGACCCAGGACAGGTCTCCTTTAAGTTCTCTTCAGTATTTTTAATTGGAAAAAGAAAATGTCAGTCAGCCCTAATTTGGAGAATGACAAGGGGAAGGGCTGGCCCTCCTATGCCTCTTCTTACTCCTCCTGGTCCCAGCAGGGAGCTGCCTGATGTAAAGTCCTTAAGTGCTCTCTTGGAGGAAGCAGTGCAGATAGCCTCTCAACTAGAAAGGTTTTCTTTCCTTGCTGCCAGTCATTTCGCAAGGGTAGGGCAACTTCCCTCTAAATGCTGTGATGGAGAACGATCTGAAACCATCATTTCTTGAGTACAGCCACAGCTGGGGTGCACACAGTTTGGAGTCAGGGCAAAACCCTCCAAGAGGCCCCCTGATTGCCTGAGAAATGTCTGAATGGTGAGACGTGCAGAAAAAAAAGGAACTTATAGGGTCGGGTGGGGGGGGGGGGAGTAAACCCTCACTTTGGTGCTTGGTTAAAACCTCTAGCAAGCTGAAAAGCAGATTTTTTAAAGTTAAAAATTGCTGTAAATGTTGCTATCATACAAACAATATTCACGTGTATGTGCATGCAGGCCCAAACATGTGAAGGTCAGAGGACAATCTCAAGTGTCCTTCCTCACCAGGTGATTCCCACTTTTTTCTTGAGATGGGGGTTTCTCAGGTTTTTTGTTTTTGTTTTTATGTGTGTGGGCATTTCTATTTATGTATGTCTACCAGGTCCTACTGTGGTCAGAAGAGAGTGTTTGATCTCCTGGAGCTGGAGTTTTCAGTGGTTGGGAGCTCCCAGATGTAGAAACTGGGACTTATCTCTGGTCTTCAGCAAAACCAGCAAAAGCTCTTAAGTCCGACTTCTAACCCTTCAAGTAGGCTACTTCTACTCCAGGTAGGCTAGGTTAGATGGCCAGTGAGGTCCAGCCACCTGCCTGCTCCTACCTCCCATTTTGCCATCCTGCAGGTTACGTAGTAATGCTTAACTTTCTATGTAGGGAATCAAACTCAGGTCCTCACACTTGTGAGGCAAGTATAGACTGACTGAGCTTTCTCCCCACCCCCTAGATTCTTTCTACACAGAAATAGTTTATGTCAAATTAGCAACGAACCATGCTTGACTCTCAAGCTTTTATGATTTTGAGGATGGCTTTATTTCTCTACAGAAGATTGTTTAGAAAGCTTAAAAACTAGATTGTTAAAGCTGCTAAGACAGCTCAGTGGGTAACGGGGTGGGCTTTGCAAGCCTGGAGATCTGAGTGCCATCCCCAGCGGAAGGAGAGAACCAACTCTAGAGTTCTTCTGTTACCTACACATGTGCAGCCTGGCATGTGAACATATATACTATGCAGGAATCATGGAAATATATGATAATACATTTCTAGAAGTAAAAGATATTAACTTGGTTTACAGTGGAGATACCATATCTTCTCATATCCCTGTAACCCAGGGTTTACCTTAACCTTATCAATTGTAATCCTGTCATAAGTTGCTCAGAAACCATTCTGGGCTCTCATCTAAATTCCTTAGCAAATCTTTAAAAAATAAGATTCCTTTAAACCATGTAACCATATATATGAGTATATGTGATATTTACACACACACACACACACACACACACACACACACACAATGACATATATATCATATATATGACTAATCTAAAGACCGTAATGTGGGCTCTTCTTTGAGGAGCCCATATCCGTATATCCATAAGGAAGTTCTGTTAAGTCTTATTTCCCTAACCCCCAAGTCCCTGTCTTTTCTGTTGTTAAAGAATATCCAACTCCACTTCATTATGGCTCCTCTTTATAATTTTTCTGCATCTAAGCCGGTTTTACCTGAGTCTGAATCTCTGAAAGAGTGGGTTATTGTGGAGTCTTCCATGACTCTGGACAGTGTAGACAGTACATATGTTCACCTTCACCTAGCCTTGGATTACTTATTTAGGCATTTCCCAGAGCTTAACAGAGAGGAGTTCTGACCTTGTGCCAAGCCTTTTTGGTTTTCAGTGTGGAAAGTCTCTTAAACCAGGTATGTCCAAACATATTCTATGCTCAACAACCATACAACCAAATTATTTTATTTATTTATTTATTTATTTATTTATTTATTTATTTATTTTTTGGTTTTTTTTCGAGACAGGGTTTCTCTGTGTAGCCCTGGCTGTCCTGGAACTCACTCTGTAGACCAGGCTGGCCTCAAACTCAGAAATCCTCCTGCCTCTGCTTCCCAAGTGCTGGGATTAAAGGCGTGTGCCACCACCACCCGGCTACCAAATTATAAATAAGCAAATCAATCAATCTATCAAAGTAAGTTTATGATTTTGTACTGGGATGCATTCTCTGCTCCAATGTGCTAAATGTGGCCCCTTTAAGTGGCTTGGAGACATTGAAAAGCAAGGTTAGTTGCTAAGTCAGTTGACCCTCTGTTTTGTTTGAGCTCATCCTGGCCAAAACTGGATGACAAAAGACTTATTGTTGGACAAGGATATTCTCCATCCATCTGGTTGTGGGTGCTGACTTTCTGTAGCTGGCCATCACCTTCTCACTCTGGATTTCTGCCTGTGCAGAGGAACACAAGCTAGAAGCTGGTTTGGCCAGAATAGGTAGAGGAAGTCGTTTCTCCACTGCTCTGCTTGGAGCATCTATGGTCAGGAGTGACTCTGGTATTTCTCTATTTTCTTTGGAAAACAGAGGTTTCCCTCTGAGCCTTTTTGGCAAAGTATTTGCCAACTGGCTAGAACTGGGTGTACTTTGATTCACAAGCTTCTTCTCTTTCAGATGGAGAGTCCTTTAATCATCATTTTGAAAGAGAAAGTAAATATACCCTTTGCTTTGAGGAAGACCATGACAATGCCAATTCTTCACTCAGACTTGAGATAAGGTCTCACCATCCTGCTTAGGCTGATCTCACACATCTTAGCTCAAGCAGTTCCCTAGCACATCTCCCCATTAGGTGAGACTAGAGATGGGAACTGCCATACCCAGCTTACTACAGTATCAGTGTACCACCCTATTCACATTAGCTATGCAATGGAACCATCTTAGATGTCTGTCAACTGATTTATGGATAATGAGAAGATGAGGTAACTCAGGCTCGAAAAGACAAACACTGCATGCCTTCTCTCATATGCAGACCCTAGATTTTCATTTTTACGTATGTCTCTCTATGTGGGAGTAAGTGTGGGTAGAGGTCAGGAAACAAGAAAGGGGCCCACAGATTGGAGGGAAAAAGCTTCAAGGGAGAGGGGTAGGGAAGGCAATTGGACACATGTGAGCTGAAAGTGTAAGGGGGAGGGGCTGTAGAAGTACAAGGTGGGGGGGGATGGCGGCAGGGAGAAGAGGGGGGAAGGGAACCAATTCAAACTAATTAAGTCTGAAAGCACCATAAGGAAACTTGTTATTTTGTATGCTAATTAATACATAAATTACAGAATACATAAACTGTCTGTGGGCAAGATTTTCAATCCATTGCTCACTGATATGTTTGGTTAAAAATTAGAAGAATAAATTAGAAAAACAGAAATAGGATGTGATGGTTCTTAACGATGAACCCAGCAGCTAGGAGGCTGAGCCTAGAAGCTTTTGAGTTGAAGGTCTTATATAGCAAGTCCATGACTATAAATAAGTAAATTAATAAATATTAGAAAACAGGTAAAAGGGGGTTTTTAGTACATTTCAAAAATTAGATTCAGAAATTTTCTGTGTGAAGCTGTTACTATTTCAAAATCTTCTTGTTTGCTGGGCACATCTAGCCATGAAATGTTCCTGGATGGCTCTTAACCCTAGATGGGACCTTAAGTTTGAATGGAAGTGGCAGAGATGAGGCAAACCTGAGGGCCAACTGGATGAGCTTAGCCTGGGTTGCTGGTTAGGGGGTCCTGACTGACCACATTTGTTTTGCTTTACAAAACAAAGAACAATAACAACGAAAGAAATTCAAACTGGAGTAAAACTCTGGAATTTTTATTTCTTATTAAACAAACAAACAAAAACGACTCCTTTTCTTGTAAAGCAAAAAGCTTTGAACAATACAAACCACCTTGACAACTGGGTTGGGCTGAATGAAATATGCTAATTGATGAACTTTGAAATTTAATTTTTGGGTTGGCTGTAGCATAGTTGGTAGAGTGCTTGCCTAGCATGTGCAAGGCCATGGGTTTGATCTGTAGCACTCATAAAACTGATGAGGAGGGAAGAGTCATGCTGGTCATCCTAGGGCTTGGGGATAGAGACAAAAGGAACAGAACTCAACATGGTCCTCAACTTCATAGTGATGAGATGCTAAAAAAAAAACCCAACAAACCCCCAAAACCCAAAAAACAAAAGACTTAAAATTACACACACACACACACACAGACACACACAGAGAGAGAGAGAGAGAGAGAGAGAGAGAGAGAGACCACCTGTCCTGGAACTCATACTCTGTAGATCAGGTTAGCCACAAACTCAGAGATCAGCCTGTCTCTGCCTCCAAAGTGCTGCCATTGAAGGCTTGTGCCACTGTACCACCATGCCGCCATGCCCGGCCTTCACTTACTTTCCTTTGAAAAGACAGCTGTCTGGTGCATACATCTGCTAGAACGGCAGTGCTCAAACTGTGTTGTGGCCCCTTTGGCAAAGTCTATCTCCAAAAATATTTACATTACGATTCCTAACAGCAGCAAATGATACTTATAAAGTAGCAATGAAATAATTTTATGGTTGGAGGACACTGCAACTCGAGGAACAGTATTAAAAGGTTACAGCATTAGGAAGGTTGAAAACTACTCTCCAGAAGACTGACCTACATCACTAGGGTGTAGCTCTAGGATAGATTACCAGCCTAGCATGTATAGGTTTGACTCCTAGCAAGTGGAAGCTACAGTTACTGCTTGGCACCCCAAGTAGGAGGTGTCTCAAAGGATATAATAACTGGTGCACTGCAAAAATTGACATTTTAGAATAAAACTGCTCTACCACTTAAAAATGTATCTAATGGGATAGAAAAAGTGTAGTCATCTAATGCCCATCCTTATTCACTTAAATATTCATGAAGAAATGCTTCTCTAACCTTGGCAAATTTTACATCACTCTTCTCCATGAATTTATGTAGCTATGTTTTATAAATCATTGAGAAAATAGGTATAAAATTTAATTTAAAAACTGTATGACTTAAAAATGATGTATATTTCTAAGTTTTGTTATAATCAACAATGTTTAGTATATCTCTATATTTATGCATAAGTGTGCATGCATGCACACCTGGGTACATTTTTTGAGTGTGTGTGAGCTCATGCCACGGCTTATTTGTAGAAGTCAGAGGGAGTTGTTTCTCATGGAAATCATGTGAGTTCCCGGGATTGAAATGAGATCATCAAAGTTGGAGGTTGGCATGTGCCTTAAACCACTGAGCCATCTTGCTCGGCCTTCACCTTATTTTTTTTAGGGTCAGGGTTTCTTACTGAACTCAAACCTCATAGGTTGGCTAGGATGGCTCAGCAGTGAGCTCTAAGGATCCACCTATCTCCTTTCCTGCTTATTCAGTCTTGGTGTTACAGTTGTGTGCCACCATGGCTGGCTTTTCTGTGTGTATTGAGCACTGAATTCAGGTCCTTATGCTTGTGTCACAGACCCTTGACCATCTAAGACATCTCTTGAATGAGCTTAATGAGGTAGATGGGATTTGTCTTTAAATTAGTTTCTGTAACTGTGGATGAGTATACTGCCTGTCACTTGGATGATCAGGCTTGGCATCAGTCCTAGTTATAATTGTTGACACATGCACATAAGTATGTACACATACATATACATAAGAAATAGTTATGGGTGTAGTATTGCAATATTATCTCAAGATCCTTCAAACACTTTCTGAATTGTTTGCCAAGAACCTCATGCCTTGTTAAAAATCAGCTGTGGTTAGCTACTACTTCATTCATTTTTATGGAGAGCAGAGAGTAAAAAATACCAGATCAGCAAATGTATTTATTTCAAATCTGCATTCTTTGCTTCCTTGACACCTACAATTTAATTTTGTCTTTGTAGTGTGTTGCCAATGTGTAGTATTGGACCATTGGAAATAGATGTGAGTTTCTGATTTCTTCAGTATAGTAGGGCTTAGAGATATAGAGATGACCTTAACATACAGCACTTTAGGGGTTGAAGAAACTGATTTCCCTAAAATGCCTGTGTACACCTTAGAACGTCTTCATGTATACATAGGGTCTATGTGCTCCCCAGTTGAAATATGGCTGCCCTGGAAAGAGGTCCAGGTCCTTGTAGCAGAAGGAGAATAATTACATATTATGGAACACTGTCCTCTCGGCAGAACAGTTATGATGGTCTTAACCATAGCAGCTTCCATTACTACAAAAACTCTCTTAAGATCCATCTGTTGACCTTCTCTCATTTAAAAGGAGTGGTTGGCCCACCAAGGGTCATTAGAGATTCCAGATACCATCTGGCACATCCCTTCCAGATGGATGTGATCTTGCCTTATCTGCATAAGGCCTTGGGAGGTGCTAGAACACACCAAGTGTGGAAAGTTAATTGGAGGTATGTCTGAATTAGAGTTTCACTGCTGTGAAGCCACACCATGACCATGGCAGCTCTTATAAAGGTAAATATTTACTTGGGGCTAGCTTACAGTTTCAGAGGTTGAACTCATTCATTATCATCATGACAGGAATGATGGCAGTGTACAGGCAGACATGGTGCTGGAGAAGGAGCTGAAAGTTCTACATCTTGATCTTCAGGCAGTAGGGGAAGACTATGTGTTACACTGGGTGTAGTTTGAAGCATATATACCTCCACAGTGACATACTTCCTCCAACAAGGCTACACCTACTCCAGCAAGGCCACACCTACTTCAACAAGATCACACCTCTTAATAGTACCACTCAAAATGGCCAAGCATTTACACACATGAGTCTATGGGACCATAACTATTCAAACCACCACAGTGTAGGTGGGACTCCATCCATGCCACCATGTGAAAGTAGTTATCTATGCTGGAGTGAGACCTTTTGGTGACGTGGTTAATTGGAATCACTCACCTCCTGTGGGCTAACCCTCACCATACTCTTATAAGTAATCCTTCATATGTATGTGGCATATATGTGTGAGATGTTTGCATGTGTATGCATTTGAAAGCTAGAGCAAGATGTCACGTGTCAAGTGTTCTCTTTGTAACTCTCTGCCTTATTCCTTTGAGGCATAGGTTCACTCAAACCTCTCTCCTTCCTCATAGCTCTAGAGTATAATGTAAACACATACGAACGCCATCATTACATGAGTGTTGGGACCCAATTCAGCTTTCACATTTGTGCACACTAAGCCATCTAGTCCAACTCCCCACATTTAAAAAAGATAGCCATTTCAAAGCCCTTTTAAACATTACTCTATATACTTGAGTGTGTTGCGTGTGAGCTAAAGGTGCTTGTGTGGAGGTTAGAGGAGAGTTTTTGGGTAGTGGTTCTCAACCTTCTTAATGCTGTGCCTCTTTAATATAGTGGCTCAAGTGGTGGTGACACCCCATCATAAGATTATTTGGTTGCTCTTCATAACTGTAGTTTTGCTACTGTTATGAATTGTAACATAAACATCTGGTATGCAGTATATCTTCTCTGTGACCTTGAAATGAATCATGAAAAACGTTGCTTTTGGGAGTCAATTCTCTCTTTCCATCATGAATATCTTAGAGGTCAAATTCTGATTGTCAGGCCTGATGGTGAAGGTCTAGTTTACCAAATGAGCTATCGTGCCAGTACCCCGATAATACTGACACATTTTGAAGAATGCAGTTCATGTGTGTGAAGCATTTTACATGCATTATTCCTATAAATCTCTGCAATTATACTATGCAAAACAGGAAATATTTGCTGTGTTTGTATACACATGTCTCCTCTCCCCCATGTCATATGATGAACCCTGATACAACAGTATTGAATGGGGGGGGGCTTCAGGGGATAATTAAATGTCACGAGGTCATCACTCTAATTGTGGAATTAATGCTTTTAATAAAGAAAACCCAAAGAAGTTTTACATTGTAGATGACCTTACTTTTTGGAGGTGGGACATGTGCTATGGTATGTGTGTGGTGGTCAGAGGCTAACACTGTACAGTTACCTCCTCCACCTTTACTTGGTGTACTGGCTGGTTTTGTGTCAGCTTAAGACAAGGTAGAGTCATCAGAGAGCAAGAAGTCTCAGTTTAGGAAATGTTTCCATTAGATCCAGGTGTAAGGCATTTTCTCAGTGATGAATGGGGTAGAGCCCAGGCCATTGTAGGTGGTGCCACCTCTAGGCTGGTGGTCCTGGTTTTTTATAAGAAAGCAGGCTAAGCAAGCCATGCAGAGCAAGCCAGTAAGCAGTACCCCTCCATAGCCTCTGCATCAACTTCTGCCTCCAGGATCTTGTCCTGCTTGAGTTCCTGTTGTAACTACCTTCAATAATGAACAGCAATATGTAAGTGTAAGCCAAATAAATCCCTTGTTTCCCTAATTTACTTTTTGGTCATGGTGTTTTGTCACATCAATAGAAACCATAACTAAGACGCTTGGGTTCCCTCAAGTCCTCAGGTTTGCAAGCTCTTTTTCCTGCTCAGCCATTTCCACTGGGAACTTTTCAGCCTTCCTGTCTTGTGGAGATATGTAGAAAGCTACTATCCATGAATTGTGGACTTCAGAACTGTGAAGAGTATAATTCTATTATTTGCAAATCACCTAATGCGAGGTTTGCTTGGTTTTGTTTCTCTTCTAAGGGAGGATTACCATCCCACTTTTCAGGTGAAGAAAGGGTCAGAAGTACCCAGTTCTGAAAGATATCTGTATTGCTCCTGAACACCCACACTCCAGTGTCATTCCCTTCCCCACATCCTGCCTTTCTGTGTTTATAACCCCTGTGTGAATGAATTACGATTTGAGAAAAAATAAATTATTTAAAAAAAAAAAAGAAAAAAAAAAAAAAAAGAAAGGGTCAGAAGGCAAGAGAGCTGACTGCTCATAGCATCTTCCTGCTCGCTGTGCAGGCTGGCTGACCACTGCAACACTCATGACTCTGTTTCAGTTTCTTTGGGTACAAGGGGTCTGACTGTAAGTCAGGCATAAATTTGCTTTGTAAGCTGTTCAAATGCAATTACATGCAAATAGCTTCCTTTTCTATGTAATGTTACGGACTCAGACAGGGACCATGACCTTCTGGTTCAGAAGATATACCCATCTGGATTTGCTAGTTGCACTTTAGCAAATGCAAGACTAATAGTTGTTCAAACTATATATTTTAATATTTTTGAATCAATTTATATTTGTTCTGCATCTATATTGATATGATTAAAATTAGACTTTATATTAATGTGATTGTCTTCCAACATTACAGGACCCACAGGATGAAAGTAATGAATCTGACTTGAGTACATCAATGAAACGGTAGAAAATAACACACATGAAACTCTTAAAATATTAGGAGGGGCTGAAAACCGTGGGAGTGTGACTGGCAGTACACTCCTACACATAGTCCAGCACTGGGGAAGAAGTGTCAGGAGGGTCACAAGTTCAAACTCAGCCTGGGCTATGTTAAAAAAAAAAAGAAAGAAAGAAAGAAAGAAAAGAAAGAAAATCAAAATACTTAGCCACTTGGCCTACTCTGGCAGTAAAATATGAGTGGATGGTAATGTTATTTAACAATTTGGGAAACTCAAGCCAGGGAACATGAAAGAAAAAAAAAATATGCTTCTGTGGTTGCCACAAGGGGCTTCTGGGATAGCCACAAATGATGGATCTCAACCCTAAAGTGGATCCATGTTCTGAAACTGGAAGGAGAATTGGCCAGTGACAGTCCAACACGGAGCCAAGCCCTATGACTTGAGTTATCCCCAGGACCCGTAAAAAAATCTAGACTTGTCTGCACTGCTATGTAACACACTGGTAAGTCAGCCTAGTCAATACTGGAGGGTTTTGTTTTAATGAGAGACCTTATCTCAAAGGCAATAAGGCAGAGATTCACAGATAAAGAGTCTCGGCATTTTGCTCTGGGCTCTGGGGTGGGTGGAGATTGGAGGGTGAGATATCACATTGAGCCATATTATTTAGAATGTGAATTTAAAACATATGAATTAGTTATTTCTGGAATTTTTTTATTTAATGGTTTTAGATGGAGAACAGTGGAAAGAAAGCAAAAGTTTAGCTAAGGAAGGATTATCATCTGAGTCTGGAGATTAGAACAAGGGTTGGGGTTAGAAGTCTAAGATGACACATATTTGAGGTGAATCTGACACAGTGCAGACAAACACATAAACAGCATTAGAGCTTGAGGTAAAAATCACAATTGGGGCTGGAGTTCAGTTGATAGAATTTCTACACAGCATGCACCAGGCCCTGAATTTGATCTCTGTCACTATATAAACTGGGCATAGTGGTACATTCTTAAAATCCCAGCACTTGAGAGCACTCAGGAACACTTGGGAATCCGAGGCAGGTAATTTAGGAGTTCAAGTTCATCCTAACTATAGAGCAAATTTGAGGTCAGTGTGGGCTACAGGAGACTATGTTAAAAGCAAAAAACATAAAAGGTACCATTTGTTCATCTTTCCCAGTCTTAGATATCCTGATCTCATTCTTTTAATTGCATCTTTTTCTTGCATTCAGCTTAAAGTTGCTAGTAACAATATCCCTTTAAAATGATTAATTAATTAATCCTTGCACTCAGGAGGCAGAGGCAGGTAGATATATGAGTTCAAGGCCAGTCTGGTCTAAAGAGTGAGTTCAAAGATACTCAAGGCTACTACACAGAGAAACTTTGTCTTGAAAAACAAAAACAAACAAACAAAAAATTAATCAACCCAAAACAATGATTAATCAAACCAAAGTAGAACCTTTTAGCACTTTCCTACTGCAGAAGAGGCTATTATTTTCTGTTGTCTCCTCTCAAGGTTTGGTAGTGATGCCTGTTTTTAGTTCTAGTGCTGAATAAATGACCAGTAGTCAACCGTATTTCTGTCTGTGTAGTTTGGAAACCCTGCCCTAACTGAATCCTGTGCTCACTTCCTCAATGAAAAACATCTCTAGTGGACTGGTTTTGTCATTCGCTGGCACATACAAGATTCATGCATGACTGCTTTCTCCAGCCCTGCTGCCTCTTGCCTATTGAAGTCATTTCCATCCTTCAAAGCCTAGATCAATTCTCTCTTCATCTATAAATCTCAGCTGCTCCACTGGCTCCTTTGGTATCTCTCTTCCAGGCTTCTTGATTCTGCAACACACAATTTAGCACTTAATTATAAATCTTATTGTTTGTTCTCAAGCTTACTCCCTCTCCCTTATCCCTGGAGCCAATCACCGTACCTCTCGAAAGGCTAGTTTTCAGCAAATGTTTATTGAACTGAATCAGTCTTCTCTGTAATTGTCTGGGATTTTCGAATCTGTATTTTCTCAGAGTGTAGAACACAGTAGGAATTCAATAAGAAATAATTGCTGGATAATTCTACTGTTTATTCTGTACACATTACCTGGTAAAATTTCCCCTGCACTTACAAGGAGATAGGAGAGGGTGGGCAGAAATATGCTATTTAAATCAAGTCCAGATTATATAATATGTCTATTTCCCTGCCTGGTTTTTGTGAGCAGGACCCTTTCTCCCCACTCATTGTCTATGCCATACCGGAAGACAGCATTTTGCAAGACTCGTCTCCTCTCTGTAGCTTACATTCTTTCTGCTCTCTCTTCTATGGTGTTTTTGGTGCCGTGGATGGAGTGTTATACAGAAGGCCTATTTTACAGTGATCATTCATCAATCCCTTATTCTCAACACTCTGACTACTTATATCTCTGCAGTAACCACTTCCTACTTTAAAATGAAGCATCCTTGACCAAAGCTGACAGCAGCTTTAATCTATAGGCATAAACATAAATATTTAGAAGGCAGTTTGATGGATAAGACATACCCATTTTTCAAAAACCAAAACAAAAGCAAAAACACAACAATGATAGTAGGTTCTCCACTAGAGCTTCTGACCTCTTCAGTCAAGCGCTGGTTAACAGTACCAGATTCGGAGTGTAGCTAAAATCCAATCAGGAAACTATTGTGTAATTTCCCACACAATAGTCATGTCTCCGTCACACCAGTGGGCACATCTTGCTTGGCATTCAGTACTGTAATTCTAAGGCTACGTGGCTATGTAAGACTGCTAATGACTTTACCCCTGTAATCCTTATGGCACCTTCTAGCGCTAGGAATGCCTAGATATCAGGGCAAGATTTCTAGACGTTACTTCTAGCTTGATTTTTAGAAGCATCTCTTAGGAGGACAGGATTTTAGGAGCTGTTAAATGCTGACATCTGAGATCTTAATCAGGAAGATGACACAGTAGCTGTAGGGTTGGGCCTGAGAAGGTGGTGGGAGGATTGAATGAAAGTTACGTTGTCTTGGAAGGTACAGAGGGAGTTTCTGAGTGCAAGAGGACTCACTTTTGCTGAAGCATTAGATATTAATGTTGAGGACATTTGCAAAACTTGGGTGGTAAATCATAAAAGATCAAATGAATAAGCTTTTTATTTTATTTTATTTTATTTTATTTTATTTATTTTTTGAGATAGGGTCTTATGTCTTAGGTAACCTAGACTAACCTGGAACTTGATATATAGCCGAGGATGATTCTAAACTTCTGATCTGATTCTTCTGGCTTCATCCCTCAAGTGCTGAGATCATAGGAATAAGTTACCATATCTGATTTATGCAGTGCTAGGATAAAACCTAGGGCTTTGAAAAAACTAGGAGCACACTCTACCAAATGAGCGATGTCTCCCAGCCAAACTGCCTCTAAACGTATTTGTTTGGCCTTTTTTTTTTTTTTAAATGTTCCCATTGTTTGTAGGACTCTGGAGTACCTTTTGCGTTTCTTCTTATTAAGCTATTTTTGTTTGTTTTCAAGTGCTTGGGCTAGAACCCAGTACACGGCTGGAGACAGCCCGGGCTCCAACAGCCTCCAGTGTTTTATGTTTACCTTCTTGCCTCTTCTAGATGAACACAGATGAGAAAAACCTGGACTACGTGTCTGCAAGGCTGTTTTCCACAAGGGCACAGACAGTTAAAAGGCAGATCCAGCCTGAGTATGCAATGAATTTGTGCAAGCATCACCAAGCCTGTTTTTATTCTAATGCTGAAAATGAAGTTCTATGCTGCAGGAACTTACACTCCCCATAGCAGCTTTCCACAGCATAGAGATTTTCTTAAGTGGGTTGTTCCCAATTTTGCAGCCTCTATGCAGTGAGATCACGAGGCGGGCAGCAAAACAGCATTTAATTGGTTCTAGAGGATGCAATGGAAATAAAATATCCCTCCCTTAACATATGCTTTAAATGCATGGACACAATCAAAACATGAAGGGATGATGCTGCACCCCAGACAAGCCCACACTTCACTGGCTAATTAAATCATTTTAATCTAATGAATATAAGCGGTGAAATAAATGGGCTTAGCGATGAGTCAGGAGCCATACGATCTTAGTGGCTGCAGAGCCAGTTCCTCCATGCTGGGACAAGCAGAACCTTTCCGGGATCTTCAAGTGACGCCCTGTGCGCACTTTGGCCCCAGTTGAGGTTTGAGTGGGCGGCTTTCTCTGGCAATCTCCCAAAGGAGTTCGACCTCCTCCGCACCTTCACCTTTTGCCTGATGAAAGCCAGGTTCCAGAAACCCGAGAAGGCCAGGGAACAGAGCCCAGGTTCGGTATGTTCTCAAGGGCATTTCCCTGCTGACCCAGGGTTTGATGGTAGCAGATTATTGAAGAAGGTAGGTCCCAGGTTCTTTGACCTTGGTAGCCGTAGAAGGGAAAAGTTCACAGTGCTATTTTACATTGCTATGACATGAGCTCAAAGGTAAGTTGTGAGTTGGAAAAGTGGTTCAGACGTTAATGTGGGTGTTGTCGAAGCATGTGGACCTGAGCTCATTTCTCACCTCCCACCTAAAAAAACCATACGTGGTGGGGGATGTTTGTGATTCTAATATTCTGGAAATTGAGATAGGAGGATCACTAAAGTCTGATATCCAGCCAGCCTAGCTGAATTGTTAAGCCCCAGGTGCCAACCAGAGACATTGTCTCAAAAAATCCAGATGTGGTAGTGGAGGGGCTCATGAGTATTATAAACTCTTGGTGCAAACCTGTCCACCTGACTTAGAACCTTGGAGCCTGTATAAGGATGGAAAGAGAGTACCTATTCTGTCTCTGTCTTCCAATTTTCCACAGGCACTATGATACGCATGTACACACCCACACACATGCAATATAATAATTATAGATCAAAAATACACAAGATTGATGGCTCCTGAGGAACAGCACAAAGGATTACCTCTGACCAATACTTTCACAGTCAGTTCCTGTACATCTCCCTCCCACAAATGAGTATCTACTATGAGAGGTTAGAAGTGGTAAGAAGCAAGATCAGTTTCCTCTGTATGGAAGGATATGCTTAATTTTCTAGATGCTTCTGTCGCAGGGGATTCCCGTCTGTCACAGAACAGGAAAGTCCCTTCTCACTGTGCAGGTTTCAGAGTGTGGGAAGATTTCTCTCCTCATTCTTGTGGCGAGGAGTCCCTTATGACCCCTTAGGTACAAATGCAATAGGAGGGGAAACTGGAGTTTCTTATGCTGCTAAGACAGTGTTTCTACTGGGTGGACTCTGTCCTTGTCATGGCCACTCAGCCTTTGCAGCTGGGAGCTCTGCTTTACTTCCAAGAATGTTCCAGGCTGACCCCAACATCTCTTCTACCTCCTGGGCCATTCCACTCATAAATCTATTTTTCCCCTCTTTTGTGTGTGCAGCTGTGTACATGTGTGCCTGTGGTAGAGGCCAAAGGACAACACGGGGTGTCATTCCTCAGGTAACATCTACCTTTTGTGTGTGTGTGCAGGAGTTCACATCTGTGTGGAAATGTGTGTGTGCATATATAGAGGCCAGAGGCTGATGAAAATATCTTTCTTAATCATTTGTCAATTGTTTTTCATGTAGTGTCTCTCACGAGGCCTGGAGCTCACCAATTGGCTAAACTGTTAATCAAGCCCCTGTCTCTACCTGCTCAGCACTGGGATTACAGGCACAGGTCATTGGGCCCAGTTATTTCCATAGGTTCTATAGATCTGAACTCAGGTCTTTGTGCTTGCAGGGTAGGCACTTGGGTGACTAAGCCATCTCTCCATCTCTTCTCTTCCCCCATTTTTTTGAGATGAGTTTCTCACAGATATGGAATTCTCCAAGCCGGATATGCTGGCTGACCAGAAAGTTCCAAGGATCTGCCTGTCTCTGCCTCCCCAAAGCTGGAACTACCCATATATCTCTTAAAAATCAACAATATTAAAATGGTGCTGGCTTTTTGCTCTGTCCCTCTGCTGTGTTTCCTTAGATACAACTCTTGATTTTTTTTCGAGGAGTATACTGTCACAATAAAACAATTATGTTGCTAGTTACGGCAAATTTGAGAAACTGCTTCAATGTTCATATACAAACCAGGGGACAGTCAGGGCCCTAACTCTTATAAAGCTGGCCACTGGGGGTCAAGAGACCAGGACACAGACACGAAGACTCAAGCCCTTAGGCCTTTGGTTAAGTGCAGGGCTGCCAGGAGAAGGTGAAGCCTCCACTTTTGCCACTAACTTGAGGCAAGACACACAGCTTTGGAGCTGCTGGCATGTGAGGTAACTGAATCCAAGGGCACTCACAATACCGTCTAGGGAGAAGATACAGAGCAATGGTTCTAAACCTTCTGCTGAAGATAAGCAACTTTGGGGGGACTGGAGAGATGGCTCAGTGGTTAAGATCACTGTCTGCTCTTCCAGAGGTCCTGGGTTCAATTTCCAGCAACCACATGGTGGCTCACAACCATCTGTAATGAAATTCGATGCCCTCTTCTGGTATGTCTGAAGATAGCAACAATGTACTCATATACATAAAATAAATTAAAAAAGAAAGAAAGGAAGAAAGAAAGAAAGAAAGAAAGAAAGAAAGAAAGAAAGAAAGAAAGGAAGAAAGGAAGGAAGGAAGGAAGGAAGGAAGAAAAGATACTTTGGGAAAAGGATTGCAACTTACCATTCGCAGGATCTCTACCTACAAAGATTTTGATTTCGTGTGGAAATCAGTAATGGTTTTAACCAACTATGAAATCCTGTGAACTGCAGTTCAAAACTGCCAGGCAAGATGTATAGTAGAAGCATGGTGGTTAGGAGTAACTGGCTGCTTTCTGAGTACATATAAGCCCTCTGCACCAGAGGCACTCTAATGAGATGAACTTACCGGGCACTGTAAACCTGGTCAAAGTCTATGACTGAGGTAAATAGGACCTGGTGGGAGCTTACTACTGTTTGGTAAGTGGATGTGATGCCAACTTGCCCTCTAAGCATTTATGTTTATACCCATAGATCACTGCTCTCAGCTTTGATCAGGGTAGTGTCTCCTTTGCAGTTGATGGCAGTTAATGGAGAGATTAGTAACTAGCCAATGCACAATGAATGAACAAGTGACTGTTGAATGTTTAGCTCTAAATGAGACATATGTGTCATCCCAACAAGACCCAGGGATCATTATAGAAGAGAGACCAGTGAAAGCGGGAGGACAGGGAGAGTGCCATGAAATGTTGCCTTCTGGACATGACAGGGCTGCTGCCCTCATGAACTCACTGCAGCCATGGCAGTCTGCACAAGACCTGAACATCAACATATTATCATGGATGAGGGAGGTGCTCAAGAGGCCCCATTCTTTCCAGAAGAAGACCATAACGGTTGTGTGTGGGGCCACTGGATCACTGACAAAAATGCTCACAATGTGTGTAGACAATGCTAATCTCTTTCTGTCTCTGTCTCTCTCTGTCTCTCTGTCTCTGTCTCTCTCTGTCTCTCTCTGTCTCTCTCTCTCTCTCTCTCTCTCTCTCACACACACACACACACACACACACACCACAACATGAATGTAGGAAGAGGACATGGAAAGAAAGAATTGGGAGGGGAGATAAAAAGAGGATAATTGGGGGGGGGCTTTGATCAAAGAACATTGTATATATGTATATAATTGCAAAAGAATAATAAAATAGGACTCTTCTTTCCCTCCTCCAATTTATTTGCTTTTCTTCCTTTTTTTTTTCTTTTCCTTTTTTGATATGAGACCTCATTAGCTCAGGCTAGTCTTAAATTGGCTATGCATCTGAGAACAGATTTGAACTTCTGATGCTCCTGCCTCTACCTCTCAAAGTCTGAAATTACCTGGATTAGTCTTTTGCTATGACTTTGCATTGTGTTGAATTTTATCACATCTTTTTGAGGTGCATTTAACAAACTGGTCATAGGATTTTCTTTTTACATCTGCAAGTGAAGTTATTTATGATACATTTCCCTACTGTTGCACTATTTCTGCATTTCTCTGATGGCCGGGACTTCATCACAAAATATTTGATTTTGCTACAATGTATTTATTATTAATTTATATACTTTGAAGCAGAGTCTAGTACAACCAGGCTGGCAAGAAATTCACAGTGCTCCTGCCTCATGCTCTGGAGTGCTGGAATTAGAAATGTGTGCCATCATATGACCTTGTTTTTGATTTTAACTTCTTTCTTTATTACCAAAGATGATTTGCAAATTCTCCTTCTGGTGTCTGTGTTATGCTGCTTTTGTAAAGTGATGTAAGCAATCTGGATCCTTTCCTCCTCCTTTTCATCCTCTCCCACTTCTTCTTTTTTCTCTTCTTTGGATTTTTTTTTAATTGAATTGGGAGATTTAAAAAAAAAATAGAAATTAGATTCTTCTCTCATACAGTACCTTTCTACCACTGTTTCTCCTCCCAGTTCCCCCCACCTCTCCCCCTTGCCCCAGATCTACTCTCCTCCATTTTCCTTCTAGTCTCTAAGAGATAACAACCAAACAGAACAAAACAAGATGCAGTAAGACAAGGCAAAAGCCTTGAAGTTGGACAAGCCAACCCAATAGGAAGTAAAGTGTCCCAAGAACAGACAAATGTGTCAGAGAGACATACCTGCTCCCATTGTTAGGAGTCCTACAAAAAACCACCAAGCTAGTAGCCATAACCTATACACAGGGGATCTGGTGCAGACCTATGCAGGCTCTGTAATTGCTATTTTCATCTCTGTGAGCCCATGTGAGCCCGGCTTAGTTGATTCACTTGGCCTTGTTCTGCTGTCCTCTATCCTCTCTGACTCTTACAATCTCTCCTCTGCTTCTTCTGTGGGATTTCCCAAGTTCTGATGGGAGGGACCTGATGGAGACCTCCAATTTAGACAGTCTCTCTACATAATGTCTGGCTGTGGATCTCTGCATCTGCCCTCATCTGCTGTCAGAGGTAGCCGCTCTGAGTTCAACTGGACAAGGCACAATCTATGAGTATAGCAGACATTATTAGGGATCATTCATTGATTTTTTTTTTTTTTCCAGTTGTGTTTGGTTCTACTCTAGGTATCTGGAATATCCACTTTCTGGTTCCTGACTTTTTTCTGGCAATGTTATGCATGGGTTCCCACTTATGGAGTGGGCCTCAAGTTAAACCAGATACTGGTTGGCCACTCTCCCAAGTTCTTCAATACTGTAGCTCCAGCATGTCTTGCAGGAAGGACAACATTGTAGATTGGAGGTTTTGTGGCTGGGTTGGTGTCCTGGTTTCTTTTTCAGTAGCCTGTAGAATACCAAGGAGACTAGACTGTAGGGGCAAAGGCTTGAAGTTTTACTGTCAATGAGCTGTGTGGATGTACTCCTAGGCAGTGGGGCCCCACTGTCTGAGAGCACCCCTCTGTCCTCTCAGTTGTTTGGGGATTTCCACAGGAGCCCCTCAATTTACAACTCAACTGAGAATATAACCCAGTCCAGTCCTTGCCTGGCTACAAGAGCTGGCCAGTTCAGAGTCCATATCCCCTGTTACTAGGAGTCCTCACCAAGGACATCCTCGTAGATCCTGGGAAGTTTCCACTGTATTAGGTTTGCACACTGTCCTCAAATTTTCCCCAATTGAAGCCATCTCTACGTGTACTTTCTCCTTTTATCTTATCTTCCCCTGACCAAGCCAGCTCAGTCAGTCAACATGTTCTCCAGGGCAGCAGTGAGGATTAATGGAAAAAAGATAATTAGACAACATTGTAGCATGACTCCAGCCACTTTTGAGGCTGAGGCGGGTTTATTTTTTCCCAATCTGCTTTTATACCATTTTAATTACATGCAAGTAATAAGGTCAGTACTAGGTTGAGAAACAAGCAATACAATAAGCACAAATAGTCAAGGAACAAGCAAGGCAATAAATAAGGTCTTGTTGTCATTCCCATGATCACTGTTGCTAAGGGCTTATCAGGATGACCAAGATATCAGAGCCTATTTCCTTGTCCTAGCCCAAAGTAATTTTCCTGCCTGAAGCCTACTTCTTTGTTCTAGCCCAAAATCAGATTCCTGCCTGAGCTTATTTCCTTGTCGTGGCCCAATGTCAAGTTCCCACCAAGCAGCCCCCAAAAGCTCTCCACATTCCCCCAACCCGACCATTCCCACTTCCATCTCTACCTACTCCCATCCCACCCATGAAATCTATTCTGTTTCCCTTTCCCAAGGGGATGCATTAATTTCCCTAGAGCCCTTCGTTTAACCTAACCTCTCTGAGTGTGTGGATTGTAGCTTGGTTATTATTCATTTAACAGCTAATATCCACTTATAAGTGAGTACATACCATATATGTTTTTCTGGGTTTGGATTACCCCACTTGGGACTCTTTGTTTGTTTTTTTAACTAATTGTATTCATTTTTGTGAAAATTTTATGAAATTATTATTATTATTATTATTATTATTATTAAACAGCTGAGTAGTACTTCATTGTGCAAAGGTATCACATTTTCTTTATCCTTTCTTCCATTTTGGGACATTTAGATGGTTTCCAGTTTCTTATTATGAATAAAACCTCAATGAACATGGCTGAGCAAATTTCCTTGTGGTATGATGAAGCGTCCTTTGGGCATATGCCCAAGAATGTTATAGCTGGGTCTTGAGTTAGATCTATTCCTAGTTTTCAGAGGAACCTCCATATTGATTTCCATAGTGGCTAAATAAGTTTACACTCCTACCACCAGTGGAGGAGTATTACCCTTGTTCCACATCCTCTCCAGCCTGAGAAATGTGTTACTAATCTTAGCCAATCTGACAAGAATCGCAAAGTAGTTTTGATTTGTATATCTCTGTTAGCTAAGAATGTTTAAGTGTTCCTCAGCTATTTATGTTTCTTCATTTGCGAAGTTTAGATTTATACCCCATGTTTTAATTAGATTATTTGGTTTGTTGATGTCTAGTTTCTTGAGTTCCTTATATATTTTGGATATTAGTCCTCTATCAGATGTTGAGTTGGAAAAATCTTTCCTCATTCTGAAGACTGCTGCTCTTTCTGATTGACAATGTCCTTGGTCTTAGAGAAGCTTTTCAGTTTTATGAAGTCCTGTTTATTAAATGTTGATCTTAGTGCCTGTGATATTGGTGTTCTGTTCAGGAAGTTGTCTCCAGCGCCAAGTGTCCCACACTTTCTCTTTGATCATGTTCAGAATATTATTATAGAATTATATATATATAGTATAGTATTATGTTGAGATATTTGACCCACTTGAGTTTTGTGCAGGATGATAGATATAGTTCTATTAGCATTCTTCTACATGTAGACATCTACTCTGACCAGCATCATTTGTTGAAGATGCCTTCCCCCACCCCTCCAGTGTGTATTTCTGGCTTCTTTATCAAAGACCAGGTGTCCACAGGTGTGTGAATTTATGTCTGGGTCTTCAACTTGATTCTATTGATCAAGTATCTATATATATGCCAATGCGGTGTAGTTTTTATTACTATTGCTCTGTAGTAAGCTTGAAATCAAGCCTTATGAAGCTGAGAATTTTATTTTCAAGGTCTGTAAAGAATTGTGTTGGAATTTTAATGGGGATGTATTGAATTTATAGATTGCTTTTGGTAGAATGGCCATTTTTATTATGTTAATCTTACCGATATATGAGCATGGGAAATCTTTTCATCTTCTGATATCTTCTTCAATATTTTTCTTCAAAGATTTGAAGTTTTTATTATACAGATCTTTCATTTACTTGGTTAGAATTACTCTAAGATACTTTATACTATTTGAGTCAATTGTATAAAGGTTATTATTTCCTTGATTTCTTTTTCAGCCCATTTGTCATTTGTATATAAGAGGTCTACTGATTCTTTGACTTAATCTTGTATTTAACCACTTTGCTCAAAGAGTTTATCAGCTGTAGTAGTTCCCTCGTGGAATGTTTAGAGTCACTTACATATACTATCCTATCATCTGCAAATATCGATATCCTGACATTTTCTTTTTCAATTTGTATCCCCTTGATCTTTTTCATTTGTCTTATTGCTCTAGCTAAAACTTCAAGTACTATATTGAATAAATATGGGGAGAATAGACAACCTTGTCTTGTTTCTGATTTTAGTAGAATTGCTTTGAGTTTTCTCCATGGCTATAGGCTTGTTGTTAATTTCCTTTATTATATTTATGTATGTCCCTTATACCCCTAATCTCTCCAGGCCTTTTATCATGAAAGAGTGTTGGATTTTGTCAAAGTTCTTTTTGGCAGCAAATGAGATGATCATGTGGCTTTTCCCCTTTCAGTTTATTTAGATGGTGGATTACATTGACTTATTTTCATATGTTGAACCATCCCTGCATCTCTGGGATAATGCCTACTGGATCATGGTGGATGACCTTTTTGATACGTTCTTGAATTTGATTTGCAAGTATTTAATGAGTAGATTTGCATCTATGTTCATAAGAGAAATTGGTCTGTAATTCTCTTTCTATGTTGAGTCTTTACATGGTTTGAGTATCAGAGTAACTGTGACCTCATAAAATGAATTTGACAATGTTCCTTCTGTTTATATGTTGTGGAATAATTTGAGGAGTATTCGTGTTAACTCTTCTTTGAAAGTATTTTGTGCTTTTAACTATCTGGTCCTGAATTTTTCTTTTCTTTTTTGGTTGGGAGCCTTTTAATGACTGCTTCCATTTCAGTAGGTCTATATAAATTGTTTATAAGATCTTAACTTTGGTAAACGCTACTAATAGAGGAAATCACCCATTTCTTTTAAAATCACTCCAGTGTTGTGAAGTACAGGTTTTTAAAGTATGACCTAATAATTCTTTTGGTTTTGTAGGTGTCTTGTTATTATGGCCCAGTTTTCATTTCTGGTTTTGTTAATTTGGATACTCTCTGTCTGCTCTTAGTTGGTTTGGATAAAGATTTGTCTATCTTACTGATTTTCTCAAAGAACTAACTCTTTGTTATTTATTTATTTGTTTGTTTGTTTGTTTGTTTGTTTATTGGTTTGTTTTTCGAGACAGGGTTTCTCTGTGTAGCCCTGGCTGTCCTGGAACTCACTCTGTAGACCAGGTTGGCCTCGAACTCAGAAATCCGCCTGTCTCTGCTCCCAAGTGCTGGGATTAAAGGCGTGTGCCACCACCGCCCGGCAACTCTTTGTTATATTGATTCTTTGTTTTGTTCTCTTTGTTTCTATTTTATTGGTTTCAGCCCTCAGTTTGGTTATTTCTTGCTGTCTACTTCTCTTGGGTTTGCTTGCTTCCTTTTGGTTTAGAGCTTTCAAGTGTGCTGTTAAATTGCTAGTATGAAGTCTCTTCAATTTCTTTATGTAGGCACTTAGTGCTATGAACTTTCCTCTTAGCAGTTTTTATTTTGTCGTGTAAGTTTGTGTATATTGTGTATTCGTTTTATTGGATTCTAGGAAGTCTTTAATTTCTCTCTTTATTTCTGTCTTGATCTCCTTTTCATTCAGTAGAATTTTGTTCAGATTATATCAGTATGTAAATTTTCTGCCATTCTATTATTGTTGATATCCAGCTTTAATCCCTGGTGGTATGATGCGATCTAGGGAGTTATTTTAATTTTTTTGGATTACTGAGACTTGCTTTGTGACCAAGAATGTGGCCAATTTTGGAGAAAGTTCCATGAGGTGCTAAAAATGTATATCCTTTTGTGCTTGGATGAAATATTCTGTAAGTATGTCCATTTATGTCCATTTGGTTTATAATGTCTATTATTTCCAATATTTGTGTGTTTAGTGTTTATCTGGATGACCTGTCTGTTGTATTGAAGTCTCCTATTACTAATGTGTGAGACTCAGTATGTTATTTAAGCTGTAGTAGTGTTTCTTTTACAAATGTGGGTGCTCTTGAGTTTGAGACATAGATGTTAAGAACTGAAATGTCATCTTGGTGCATTTTTCCTTTGATGAGTATGAAGTGTCTTTCACTGTGTCTTTTGATTAATTTTGGTTTGAAGTCTATTTTGTTAGATATTTAGAATGACTGCACCAGCTTGCTACTTGGATTCATTTGCTTATAATATCTTTTTCCAACCCCTTACACTGAGCTAATATCTATCCTTGATTTTAAGTTGTGCTTCTTGTATGCAGAAGGATGGATCCTGTTTTCAAATCCATTCTGTTAGTCTGTGGGATCCACAGGAGGCATGGACAAGGAGGAGGGAAGGTTTCAGCTGGTGTTCTGTTGCATGTTCTAGGGACAGACTTGAGGACTGGGTCTTGTGTAACTGAGAGAGTAGAGAATGTTCATGGGCAGGCTAGCCACTCTTCTGGGCAAGCATGACCTGTGGTTGAGCAGAAGGTGGTCACCCAAGTTGTGGGTTGGAACACCAGGAAATTGTTTTAATAGAGACATTTGAGTCTGGTGTTTTCACTGTAGAAATGTTGAATGTTTCAAAATAGTGATTTAATTTCTTTAATAGTTATATCATTGTTCATGGTTTGTATATTTGTTGAAAGCAACTTTAGAGTCATATTTTTCTAGCTTCCAACCTGTTACATCTGCATTCATTTTTGGTCTTTTCCAGCCAAAATTCTCTCTCTCCTTTACCCCCCTTTCCTCTCCTACTCCCTCTTTCCCTTTCCATCTCCATCTCTGTCTTTTTTTTTTTTCTTTAAAGACAAATCCTTATGTAGTCTATGCTGGCTTCAAACTTTTGATGTAGGCAAGGTGACCTTGAACCCTGGATTTTGGTGTCTATATCTCCCAAGTTCTGGGATTATAGCCATGTGACATAGCAACTGGCACCTTCTTCTTCCTCTGAGCACACTTGAGAGCTTATTTCTCCTCTCTTTGTAGTTGCTTTGAGAAGTTACTAATGGCTTCCTATGGTGCTAGCTCAAAGGGATTGCCTTTTTCTTTTTTTTAACTTTCTGGACCTGTATGCATTATTTTGAGAGTTTCACTGGGTCCTCCACCTTGAGACTGCTTGCTATACTCACCATATTCCCACTGTAAATCTCACTCTCCTCTCCTTTCTCTCCTCTGGAGTGAGTATGGACATACCCCACCCCTTCTCTCTGTCTCTCTCTGTCTCTCTCTCTCTGTCTGTCTCTGTCTCTCTATGTCTCTCTCTGTCTCTTTCTGTCTCTCTCTCTGTCTCTCTGTCTCTGTCTCTGTCTCTGTCTCTCTCTCTCTTTCTTTCTCTCTCCTCTGATGTGAGTGTGGATGGTGTACCTCACACCTGCCTTCCTTCCATCCCCTCTTGTGTGAGTATAGACGTGCCTCACCCTTGCCCTTTGGCCTCTGGAGTGAGTGTGGATGCATCTCACCCCTGCCCTCTCTTTCTCGTTTCTCCGGTCTGAGTGTGGACATATGCAGCCTTTCACTATAGGCCTTTGCTCGTTTTCCTCTGTGGCTTCCTCAGATAATCTCATCTATTAGGATTTAAACACTGAGACTGGAAAGAAGGCTCAGTGGGTAAGAGAGCTTGCTGTGCAAACAGAAGCACTTGAATTTGAATCCCTACAAACCTACATAAAAAGCCAGGTGTGGCCATGAGTGCCTGTCATCCCAGGGATGTTGGGAACCAGAGACAGAAAGATCACTGGAGCTTTCTGGCTGTCAGCCTTGCTTTAGGTTTTCTGAGAGACCCTGTTTCAAGGGAATAACATGAGATGTGAAGGAGGAGGCCACCTGAAGTCCTGCTCTGGGCTCCACACACACAAGAGCACACAGCCACATATATACATGTATGTCTACCACACACACATTTTTTTTCTCTGTCTCTCTCAGTCTCTCTCACACATAGATTTCAACTTTCCTCAGAGGTAGATTTGGTTTTATGGAGCCCAGCGTGTATATAATTTTGAGGTCTATTTCCCTAAAGAAAAGAGTACAAAATTCCATATAGAGCCTTGCCTTGGAAATGAAAGGGTTAGAAGTTCACTAAAATTACAGTGTGCCTTCATTGGTTTATCTTTTAGAAAAACTGTTTTATTCAAGATTGGTAAATTAACTTTACAAATTAAATTTACCTGACTCATAGTGAGACTTACTATGCTTTGAAATTTGCACATCTATATTCCATACTTTTAGGAGCAAACATAGGAAGACAGAAAATATCAGGTTAACCTGGACCACATAGAAAGCTCTAGGCCAGCTGGGACTTCATAATAGTATTATTCTGTCTCACCAAACCAAACCAAACCACCATGGACAAACTAAACACGACCAAAATGAATTGACATTCATCCCACCGAGAGGCATTGACTGTGACACTGTTTTTGAGTTTGAGCTTTATAAATATTTGACCAATGGAATCTTCTGGAAGTACTATGGTGCCGCATTTAAGCTGCAGGAAGTGGTTTATACTTCAGTTGTACTTTTGGCCCCTAGATATCTTGCCGGGGAAATGGTACCAAACCATGCAGGAAGCCCACATAGGATGTTCTAGCTAACAGCCTAGCAGAGGTTGACACCTAGTACCAGCTTACCTTCCTGTGAGTTGGCCATCTCAAAGGGAGCCTTCTCCTTCCAGGCACAGGGCTTTGTGGCCAGCAAAGGGAAGTAATATGGGAGTCACCCAAGATACTCTTCCTAATGCAGATCAGGGTGTCTATGACTTCTGTTTTCAAACCTTCATTTGGGAAGCTATTTTTTTATACAGCAGTCAATAGTAGAATAATGCATAGACATTTTATCTTACTCCTTTTCCTGATGCTAATATAATTCATTCATGATGGTACCAGTAACATTGCTACCCACACATTAGATAAGAAATTCTAATTTTCCTCCTTTCTTTTTTCTTCTTCCTTTTCAAGACAGGGTTTCATGTAGCCCATGTTAGCCTCAAACCTACTATGCAATTAGAGATGACTCTTAATTTTTGATCTTTCTGTCACATGCCTCTACTTAAGAGCTGAGATTACAGATGTGTCCCACAGATGTGTCCCAGTATGACTTTCCCACTATCATCCGTCTTATGAATCAGCAGGCTGTATGCTTTCAGATCTTAACTCTGTGTACTTCCATCTGTTTCCTTTTCGCTATCCCTCTGTGGTGGTGACCTATATATCTCAGTGTTTTGTTGGACCCTTAGTGTACTTTCCATACCTGTCCTTGACTCACTCAGGAAGGCTCTCTGTCCTACTTTAGCAATGCTCACAGATCCCAGACTTGTCTGAGCAAATTCCTTTGATCAAGAGTTAAAAAATAGTTCCTTAATTAAACAGCTAAGGATATCATGCAGGTAATGTGTGTCTCTGTTGAAGAAATCTGGGTTTGCAGATTTAAAATGGAAAGGGGACTAAGGATGAGTAGCATGGGTAGAATTCTGTGGCTTAGCTTTCAGGAACCCTTGAGGTCTCTCCCAGCACTGCATAAATCAGACATGATAGTGCACACCTGTAATACTAGAGATATAGGCAGGAGGATCAGAAGTTCAGGATCAGCCTTGGTGACACAGGGAATTTGACTCCAGCTTAGGTTACATGAGACCCTGCCTAATAACAAACAAACTAATAAAACTTTCAGCAGGAAGAATGAGCATGAGGTTATAGTCTTAAGTGTTTTCCTTCTGTGCCACCCTATTTCACCTTAATAACAACCATGCCAGAAATACTTTCCTGAGTAATGGTTAAAGATCAAGTTGGCTTTTAAGCAATGAAAAATGCAACAAAAGAAACAAACAAAAACCAAAATAACCTAGGAATCATATTGTTGAGATTAGAGGGGATCCAGTTAGCACAATTTTAGTACCTAGATAAGATGCATTGTGAGTTAAACAGAAATATAAGACCCAAGGGAAGAAGATAAGTAAGTTATATATGCATGCTTCTGAGCAGTAAAAGATTCTGTTCTATGCCCACTTGTTTATTATTTTTATTTTTAATTTATGTGTATGTGTGTGTTTTTGTGAATATATGCCACTTGTATATGGGTACCTGCAGAGGCATAAAGTGGACATTGGATCCCCTGGAACTGGGCTTATGAGCTGCTTGGTGTGGGTGCAAGGAACTGAGCGCAGGTCCTCTGGAAGAACAGTGAGGACTCTGCAGGCCTGAGCCTTCTCTCCAGCACATCTATGCCAATATGAGACTAGATAGATAACATTGTAGCAGCTGCTGTACTATATTGCAATGACACAGAAAACACCATAGATGATACTTTTCAAAATTCTAAGAGTTCAGCAACATTATAAGGTAGACTAATGTTTGAAGGCCAGTTGGATGGAACTGCCACTTTGAGATCTGGTTTCAATGACAGAATTCATTTTCAATTTTCACACATCTGATTTAATAAACAATGTGAACATAACTACAGAAATCTGTCTTTCTGTCATCCAAATAAAGCTTGAGTGTGCATATTTCATACCCAAGGTTCAGATTCTGGATATTTAAAAACCACTCATACCTGACAAGACTGCACAAGATTTTTCTGAAAAAATGAAAACCAAAACATTGTCATTCTCTCTTACTGCTTCTTCAAGATAGATAAACATTTTTTTTAAAAGATGAATTTAGATACTGTTTCAAAGATGAGCATCTTTTCGAAAGTTTGCCTTTGGTTTTTCTGGTAGTCGCCTTGTCTTTGTTTCATAGGTAAAGACACTGATGATCTGAGTTGAATACTTGAGACACACATGGTGGAAGAAAAGAATCGACTCCCACAACTTGCCTTCAAAAGCCCCTCTCTCTTCATAAATATAATACATAAGCAAATGTAATTAAAAATAGAAAACCGTATGATTAATATGTCAACATTTAATGATGAATATTATTTGAAGTGGTAAGTACTGGACAAGAGTAACTTTTCTGCAATCCCAATATAATTACAGAATTGTCTGGGACTTGTCTAGTTAATGGTGTGAGGTAATGTTACCATGGAACAAGGATCCAAGCAAAGAATCTTCCCTGTTCACTTTCCACACAAGCTCTTTCCACAACAGTGCTCTCCTTGCAGTGGCTCTAACACAAATTCCAAATCAGCAAGGAGTCATTTTGATTTACAAAAATCTTTATCAGGTATCATGGCAACAGTTGAAGTGGTAAAAGCAAAAGAAGGCAAGTGACTTCACAGAAAGGGGTGTCATTTCTACTTTTACGGTTTAAAATTCTCTTCTTCAGGCATCTCAGAGGAGAAAGGGTTGTTTCTGACTACATTCCCTTGAAAGAAATGTGGAGGTCACGAGAGAGATTATGTGTTTTTCAAAGGACTTAGAGAGATTTGAGAAGGCTTAGTTTTGTCAGAATTTAGTATCAACTCTTCTTTGGGAAGATAAGAAGGAAAAGAAGCTTGGGAGACTTCTGCTCCTGTAAAAGGATCCTGTTGTGGTCTGTGGATATAGTTTATTTGGTAGATTACTTGGTCACCCTACATAAAACCATGGGTTCAATCCCCTGTTCTTCATAAGACTGGATGTGGTGGTGTACCTCTGTAATCCCTGTACTCCAGAGGCTGAGGCAGTAGGATCTGGAGGTCAGTTATGCCTAGCTACATGGGCAGTTTGCTAGCTTTGAATATGTTTAGACCCTGTATCAAAGAACCAAGCCAAACGAATCAAAGGCTATCCTCTAAAGGGTCTTACTGCTAGGCGGTTGGGTTGAGAGTGGGAAGAGTCAGGTCCTTTAGTAGATACAGCCCTGATCCCATTTCTTTCGCACTCCTAGATGCAAAGGTGAATCTTGGGTAGAGAAGCAGGAAGCAGAACAGGTTGGGTGACTGCTTAGTCTGTTTTCAACATTTCCTCTATGAAACTATGAAAGATGGGTGCAGCCTGACATTTCTTATGCTAGTAAACTCATTGATCCCTGCTTCTATGAGTCTTTGGGAGCAACTCCAGAACTTTAGGATTACTGTAGTCACTCCTCTTACTTGTCCTTCATGATATGACTAAGGGAGAGTTTCCTGAGCTTGTCAGCTCTGGCCAACGTGTCATTATTGCTTGTCTGTTTAGATCTGCTACCATCTAATTACATAGAATGACTTACAGTTGTGAGAAGAGGGTGAGGCTCCTTCAATTTCCCCTGGTGATTTCAACAGTTTACCTCACTGTTAGGGTTGCTAAATGTTTTGCCAAGTTTTAAGGTTAATCTATTATCATCTTGGGCTTTTGGCCAAAATACAGCCTTGAGAGGATTTATTTCTGCAGACAACAGGCTGCTTGGATCCAAAGAATGAGTAATTTACTAGGTGGTCCCAGAAGCCATTGTGATTATGATGTATTCTTCCAAAACCATTTGGTGGGGATGGCTCTCTTGGTAAAAGTGCTTGACTTGCAAGCACAAAGAGCTGAGATTGATTCCCAGAACCCACATGGAAAAAATTGGGTATGCTGGCACTAAGTCTGTAAACCTAGTGCTGGGCAGATGGAGACAAGCCATCATCCCTAGCCAGGCAGCCTAGCTTATTTGTTGATTGCAGGCTAGTGAAAGACCTTGTTTCAAAAACAGGTGGATTGTGCATTAGGGATGACATTTGAGTTTGTCCTCTGGCCTCCAGACACATATACATGCATGGCATGCATGTATACCCCAACATACATGTGTACACCATACATGAACACATGTACACATCCACACAGGTTTATACAAAATATTCAACTGATTACATAAAGCTTCTGCTGCTGGCATTTGATGGTCGAGAGTTTATGGTTTCTTCCCAAGGCACACAGACAAAGGGTCTGGCAGAAACAGAGTGCAGCTGCAAGTAGCTCTGTAGGGTTTGCCTGTGCAGTGCTCACAGCCAGGGGGAAACATGTATTTGTATCTTTTTATAAGTTCCCACAGTGTATTCTCTTTGCATGAAAAGTTGACATTCTTTTTGTTTGGACTAGAGGATTCCAGAAATGTCGTTGACCCAGACAAGACTGAGGTGATAAAATCTATTAACCTTGATGGAAGGCACTCCTGGGTCTGGCACTATAAGCTTTATAAAGAATTTTTCTAAAACCTGCACTCATGTGGCTAATATTAGCTTCATTTTCTAAATTAGGAAGGGAATTCCCGGGAAGAGATAGGGAAGAGCCCGAATCCCAATTGTGTAAAGTCAGTGTCTAAAATGGAGGAAATGTTACAGAATTAATTGGGAATATGAGTCGATCAAATTTCTTGCTTAGGCAGATATGGGGCTTGACACAGACAAGCATAGAATTTTAGTGCATGAAGAATGTTTTAGTTTTTGCCTATTAGTTATTGTTTTTGTTCATTTTCTAATGAGAGAAAATAAGAAAGGATTTAGGTAGGTGGGGAAGTGGGAAAGATCTGGGACTCTTTGAAGGAGGGGAAACAGAATATTTTATATGAAAAAAACTGTATTATCAATAAAAAAGAAATCTGTGAGGCAAATGCCCAGCAGACATTTTCACTCATGTCCTTAACTGATACTGGTGTGGAGCTTATTAAGTACTCCTCGTGGGTTACCTGTCATATATATGGCCTTTTGCTAAAATGGAGGTGTCATTACCCAGTTATATTCAAGTAATGCAAAGTTCTCTTGCTGTCTGTCTGGGGAGTCTCTCTTATACAGGCTTGAAGAAACAACCTGGAATGGGTGCCTCTTGGAAGCCCTTCCTGAAAGTACTATTAATCAGCTTGTTCTAGACATTTCTGTTTGTAAAGCATCCATTATAGACATATCACTGACTGTGTTGACTTGTTAATTTGCCAGTTGCCTTCTGTAAGACTGAGACTGTGACCTCAGGCCAGAGGACTGGCTTCCCTCCCATCGAATTGTTCAGTAGTAATGGCAGCCTGGCTCGGAGTAGCAATTCAGTACATATTTTCTCAGTGTGTGAATTACTCCAGTGATTCCGGTAAAGCAGAGTTCTTTTTCTAAGTCATTTATACGTTTAACAGGCATAATTAGCTAAGTATCTGCTCCACATGTATAATGTAATCTTTGTGAACCTGTGAGAGCCATTTCATGGCTAGTTCATTGAGAAAGATGCTCAGAGATGTTAGATTGGAAACTCAGCTGGTTACTAATGTGCAGCAGAGAGTGGAGTCTAGCTGGCCTCACTTTCACTTCTGTTCATTCTCTGCTTTCCACTGAGTCCTGTGTATAAGCAGAACTTACCCTCTGTCAGTGTCTTAATATTTTTTTCCTTACCAGCATATACTAGGGCCTTGTAGCACCCTACCCCCACCTCAGTTGCCACATTGATTATACACACACAGCAGCTTTGACAGATCTTGGTTCACATCACCTCTTAGTATTTTGTTGGAGAGAAAACTTGTACGTGTTGTGGTTTGAATGGGAACTGTCCTACACGGGCTTATGTGTTTGAACATGAGTGCCCTAGCTGTGTTTTGGTGTTATGGAACATTTAGGAGGTGGAGGTTTGCTGGAGGAAATATGGCAGAAGTGGGAGAAGAGGGCTTGAAATTGTATACCTGGGACTCACTTCCTGTCTATCCTCTGCCTGCTTCCTGACTGGGAATTCCCTATGATGGCCACATCATGTTCTTGCTGTACCTTCCCGGTCATAAGGAACTGTATCCCTTCTCCATAGGCCTAAATAATCCTTGCTTCCTTGAACCACTTTTGTCAGCTATTGTGCCACAGCAATAAGACAAGTGACTAATCCAACATTTCAGACATAGTAATACCTACAATGCGTTTAAGCACTCTACATGGGACATATACATAGACTCTGAAATGACTTTAGACTTTGAGACTTTAAGCTTGGGACAGTCCAGGAGAAACCCATGAGCCTCATGTGTGTGTCAGGCAGGTAGATCCAGGTATGTTTATTCTGATATAACAAATGCTGAACCGTCTATGGTAAGGTACCAGTCTCTCAGTATAGAAAGTCCAGCAGTGCACAGATGGAAGAGTGTCGCTGTGTGAGCTTTGCTGTGGGGAGGGACAGCTCCTCTCAAGTCATGTAATCCTTGGATCTAAGAGAGGCCAAGGTTCTTGCTACACTTGGCTACTCCATGTAGTGATCATAAGACCAGCTTGGTAAGTTTTTGTTGAAGAAGCAGCATTCATTATAATACAAACCAGTGGAAACTCTATCCTAAGAAGACGCATATTAGCCGGGCGGTGGTGGCGCATGCCTTTAATCCCAGCACTTGGGAGGGAGAGGCAGGTGGATTTCTGAGTTCAAGAGTTCGAGGCCTGCCTGGTCTACAGAGTGAGTTCCAGGACAACCAGGGCTACATAGAGAAACCCTGTCTCAAAAAAAACAAAAAACAAACAAAAAAAAGAAGACGCATATTGCCATAGAAATACAGATCACATATAAAATTACAGTAGATTATGCCTAACAAGCTTGATCAAGAGGCCAGCCTTGGGAATGCAAAATCTGCCTGAGAGTCTAGACATTTTAGGCTAGAGAAATGCCTCAGTCAGTAAAATGTTTACTGCATAGTTATGAGAACCTGAATTTGATGCCTAGAACCCACATACCAAACTCAGGCCAAATGAGGTGGCTTACACTTGTAATTCTAATGTTGGAGAGGTGGACCCAGGCATATCTGTGTGTGTTACTGGCTAGCCTAGCCTACCTGGCAAACTCCAGGCCAGTGAGAGATCCTGACTCAAAGCAAAAGCAGCAGCTGCAGGAGCAGCAATGAAAACAGCAAGGACAACCACCACCACCAAGATGGAGGGGACTGAAGAAAGAGAGTAGAGGTGGATCTCTGCTTTCTACACATAAGCACATGCATATACTCATGTGGACCAAGTCTAGTCTTCCTTTACAGAGATTCTAAGCAGTATGGTAGAGACCAATCAGTGAGATGGCAGAGTGCATATCCTGCAGAACAATTTCATGTGGCATGCTATATTACCACACCTTGTCCCACAGCTAAGCTGGTAACTTCACAGGGAAAAGCTTCGAACAGCACAGGGTGACATGACAGAGCCTCCCCCCTCATGCCCAACACATAGGTCTGCTTGACTGTATTTTTCTCTTCCCCTTACAGGGAAGTCCCACCTGTATAATCTCACACATACCTGTTGTCCTGTTAGAAATGGGTCTGGTGTCTCAAGAAAATGACCACCCTACAGTCCTAAATATATCAGTAATGCAAAAGATGTTTCTCATGTAGAGGATGCTTAGCCATGCCAAACTAAGGAAGAAAGCACTGGGTAGATTCCTGTAGAGACTTCATTCCTAACGCAAATTGGTCCTCTGCCTAATTTTGAATGGTCAGAGCTTGCCATCATGTTTCTTCATGATTGGCTAACTTAAAGCAATGCATTTGAAAAGCAGAATGTGATGTTGAGCACCAAGTACAAGCATGTGCACATATTTTAATCTCAAAAATTGCTGACCCTGGAGAAATTTGAATGTCTGCCAAGCAGCTTCTTTACAATTTTTTTTAAAGGAAGTTTTGTTTTATTTAACCCTTTGGTAGAAAAGTCAATATGTTTTCTTTACATTTCCCATACCGTGTGTGAGGCTCAGCTTGTAGGCTAGACTTCTACAGTGTAGCTAAAGGGAACCAGACATATATCTGAAGGTAGGAAAGGGAATAGGAGAACATCAATTTCTCTTAACCAGACATAAAAGGACATTTTCCTTATCAAACCCATTAATCCATTTATCTCAATCAGTGCCAGGTATCTTGACAGCTGGGAGGAAGGGCCAGTGTCCTTCCCTAGGAATGCAGGGTCGTGGTTGCTGAACGGTATTCTGAGTAGGATGCTATTTGGGTTTGAAATGGGTAATTATAGAAATAATGTGGAGATAGAGACAAAACTATTGATTGTTTCATGTCCTAAAGGAGAATTAACCTTGTCAGGTGAGATGGTACATGCAGGTAGTCAGTCCTAGGTCTCAGGAGGTTAAGGCAGGAAAGGAAGGAGTTCAAGGTTATCCTTAACTATGCTGTGAGTTTGAAGCAAGTACAGACTACATGAGGCCATCTAATAAGAAAGAAAAAGAGGAATAAAGAAAAGGAACAAAAGAAGGAGAAAAAGAGGTTAAAAGAAAGAATTCTTTAAGACATTTTACTTTTGGATACCTGGGGCACCGCCAACTTCCCTGAGCTGCCTGCTATCCCTACTGAAACCCCATTCATGTACCATCTGCATCAGACTTGCTGATCCGCAATGATATAGCCCAAGGATACCCATCAGAGGCCTGCCACACAAGGTTAGGCCCACTCTCAAGACCAACTATCACAGGAGCTTCCAGGGACTAAAGCTACCCATATGACTAAAGTCCCCCAAGAGAACAAAAATCAACAAAAGTCAGGGCAATATGATGCCTTCAGAGCACAGCTACCCTTCTACGGCAAGCCCTGGATATCTTAACACAAGCAAAGCACAAGAAAATGACCTTAAATCCAATCTTATAATGATGATAGAGGCCTTTAAAGAGGAAATGAATAAATCCCTTAAAGACATACAGGAAAATACAGTCAAACTGGTAGAGGCTTTTAAAAAGGAAACAAATAAAACCCTTAAAGAAATATAGGAAAATGCAGTTAAACAGGTGAAAGAAAGAAATAAAACAGTTCAAGACCTAAAAATGGAAATCGAAGCAGTAAAAACCAAATGATGCTTTCCCCACTTTCTATCCTATCAGATTTAGTGTATCCAGTTTTACATGGAAGTCTTTGATCCACTTGGACTTGAGTTTTGTGCAGCGCAATATGTATGGATTTTCTTGAATTCTTCTGAATTCAGACATCCAGTTAGACGAGCAGCATTTGTTGGAGACGTTTTCTTTTTTCCATTGTATGATTTTGTCTTCTTTGTCAAAAATCAAGTGTCCATAGGTGTATAGCTTTATTTCAGGGTCTTTGATTCAATTCCATTGATCAACCTGCATGTTCCTATATCAATACTATGTATTTTTTACTACTATTAATCAGTAGTACAGCTTGAAATCAGGGGTGATACCTCTAGAAGCTCTTCTATTGAACAGGATCATTTTAGCTACCCCGAGTTTTTTGTTTTTCCATATGAAGTTGAAAATTGTTTCTTTAAGGTCTATAAATAATTGTGTTGGTATTTTTATGGGACTTGCATTGAATTTGTAGCTTGCTTTTCGTAAGATGGCCAGTTTTTTGCTTGTTTGTTTGTTTTGTTTTGTTTTTTTACTATGTTAGTCCTACAGATCCATAAGCATGGGAGGTCTTTCCATCTTCTGATATCTTCCTCAATTTCTTTCATCAGCGAATTGAAATTCT
This sequence comes from Grammomys surdaster, assembly GCF_004785775.1. Taxonomy (NCBI): domain Eukaryota; kingdom Metazoa; phylum Chordata; class Mammalia; order Rodentia; family Muridae; genus Grammomys; species Grammomys surdaster. Next base: position 7,208,694 of record NW_021604564.1, on the reverse strand, counting down.
TGTCATACAGGTCTTTGACTTTTTTGGTTAGAGTTACACTAAGATATTTTATATTATTCATGTCGATTGTGAAGGATTTAGTTTCTCTAAGTTCTTTCTCAGCCCATTTATCATTTGTATAAAGGAGGGCTACTGATTTCTTTGAGTTAATTTTACATCCAGGAGGAGAGGCTAGCCATGAAAATGTGGAGAGAGGGACAGAGCGGGAAGAAAGAAAGGGAGTAAGAGAAGACAGGAGGAAGAGAGTAAGGAAGGGGCAAACAGCCCCTTTTATACTGAGTCAGGCACACCTGGCTGTTGCCAAGAAACTGTTGCGTGGAGCCTAGAAAGAATACTAACAAGGAGAAGGGACTGTGGGAGAGGGGACCTGGAGGGGAGACAGCGATTGGGATGTAAAATGAATTTAAAAAAAAAGAAAAGAAAAAGAAACTTATAGTTTCATTATATCTTACTCATAGTGAATAAAGTTATTTCTTACTAAGCCAAAAAAAATAAAAAAATCATTTTACTTTTATTGTATTATATCTGTGTGTCTGAATGTGGCTTTGTGCATGTGAATGCAGGTACCTCAGCAGATCAAAGGCATCATGTTTCCTGGAGCAGAGTAACAGGAGGTGGCAAAGGACCCCTGTGAAATGGGCATTAGGAACTGAACTTCTCTCCAGAAAATCAATACATACTCTTATCCTCAGCAATCTCTCCAGTACCCCAAACAAAATTCTTAATGTTTTAGTTACTACATTTGTGGATCCATGAAAATACGTTCATGCTATGAAGTTTTTAAAAAGCATTTGCTCATTTATAAATATATTGGGTACAATTGTTTTTATTGTGAAACATTTTAGGTATGTATTTATTGTGTGTGTGAGTGCTCCTCAGTATGCTACAGTTTGTGTGTGGAGATCAGAGGGTAACTTCTGGGAGTCAGGTCTTACCTTCTACTGTAAATGTCCTGGGGATGGAACTCAGCATCAAACCTGGTGGCAAGTGCCTTTACCTCCTGAGCCATCTCACCAGCATAAACATGTCATATTCAAAAAAAATAAATACATGTCATATTCATTTCATTAACAACATGCTGTCATAATCAGGAAGGCACACATTGTATCATAGCACAATTTAGGACTGTTTAAAATGTCTATGGTATTACATTTTTTGGGGGATATCATGAGTTGTTTAATCAGTGCTTTGTCTTTAGAACTCTAAGATTTCCCTCCTTTAAATATCAATAGAAACATATTGCTTTATATCTCCCTAACATACATTCTTAGGATTGATAACTAAATGTGCAATTGCCAGGTACATAAGACTAACTTATAAAAAATATTTCATGAATAATGAATCACCACATCAGGTCACTGGTTTCTATTGCAATGGTTACATTTTTAATTTATCATTTTTAAGGTAAATTTTAAGGTAACATCTTTTACCTACCTCATATAGTAAACTTTTTAATAATTTGTCATTGCAGTTGAAATATGTGCACACGCATTTGCATAAGTTGATCTCATTCACAGATTTTGCATTTACCCATTTACCTACTCATTAAAAGTTATTTGAAATTACAAAATCAGGCTTTTTAAACAATTTTTCTTTTTTATTGGATATTTTATTTACAATTCAAATGTTATCCCCTTACCCCATTTTTCCCCAACCCCCTGCACAAAAACCCCCTATCCCATCGCCCTTCCTCCTGCTTCTCTGCGGATGTGCCCCTACATACCCCCCCACTCCCACCTCCCCACCCTCAAATTCCCTCCCATACAGTGTCCAGCCTTCATGGGACCAAGGATCTCCTCTCCCACCTATGCCCTACAGGACCATTCTCCCCTACATATACAGCTGGAGCCATGGATCCCTCCCTAAGTGCTCCCAGGCTGGTGGTTTAGACCCTGGGAGCTCTGGTTGGTTGGTATTGTTGCTCTCTCATGGGGCCACAAAACCTTTCAGCTCCTACAGTCTTCACTCTAACTCCTCTATTGGGAACCCCATGATCAGTTCAATGGTTAGGTGTGAGCATCTGCCTTTGAATATGTCAGACTCTTGCAGACCTCTAAGGAGACAGCTATATCAGGCTCCTGTTAACATGCACTTCCTGACATCCACATCAGCATCTACCTTTGGTGACTGTACATGGGATGGACACCCAGGTGGAATGGTCTCCAGATGGCCCCTCTTTCAGTTTCCGTTCCACATTTTGTCTCCATATTTGCTCCCTTGAGTATTTTGTTACTCCTTCTAAGAAAGACCAAAGCACTCCCACTTGGTCTTCCTTCTTCATGAGCTTTATGTGGTCTGTGAGTTGAATGTTGGGTATTTCAAGCTTCTGGGCTAATATCCAATAATCAGTGAGTGAATACCGTGTGTGTTCTTTTGTAATTGGGTTACCTCACTCAGGCTGATATTTTCCAGTTCCATCGATTTACCTAAGAATTTCTCGAATTCACTGTTTTTAATAGCTGAGTAATACTCCATTGTGTAAATGTATTACATTTTTTTTATCCATTCCTCTGATGAAGGACATCTGGGTTCTTTCCAGCTTCTAGCTATTATAAATAAGGCTGCTATGAACATAGTGGGGCATATGTCCTTGTTATACGTTGGAGCATCTTCTGGGTATGCCCAGGAGTGGTATAGCTGGGTCCTCAGGTAATGTTATGTCCAATTTTCTGAGGAATCACCAGACTGATTTCCAGAGTGGTTGTACCAGCTTACAGTCCCACCAACAATGGAGGAGTGTTCCTCTTTCTCCACATCCTCGTCAGCATCTGCTGTCACGAGGTTTTGATCTTAGCCATTCTGACTGGTGTGAGGTGGAATCTCAGGGTTGTTTTGACTTGCATTTCCCTGATGACTAAGGAGATGAACTTTAGGTGCTTCTCAGCCATTCGAGTTTTCTCAGTTGAGAATTCTTTGTTTAGCTCTATACCCCATTTTTTAAAAGGGTTATTTGGTTGTCTGGAGTCTAATTTCTTGAGTTCTTTGTGTATATTGGATATTAGCCCTCTATCAGATGTAAGATTGGTAAAGATCTTTTTCCAATCTGTTGGTTGCCATTTTTTTCTATTGACAGTGTCTTTTGCCTTACAGGAACTTTGCAATTTTATGAAGTCCCATTTGTCAATTCTTGATCTTAGAGCATAAGCCATTGGTGTTCTGTTCAGGAACTTTTCCCCTGTGCCAATGTATTCAAGGTTCTTCCCCACCTTCTCTTCTATTAGTTTCAATGTATCTGGATTTATGTGGATGTCCTTTATCCACGTATACTTTGAGCTTTGTACAAGGAGATAAGAATGAATTGATTTGCATTCTTCTACATGTTGTTCTCTAGTTGAACCAGCACCATTTGTTGAAAATGCTGTCCTTTTTCCACTGGACAGTTTTAGCTCCTTTGTCAAAGATCAAGTGATCATAGGTGTGTGGGTTCATTTCTGGGTTCTCAATTCTATTCCATTGATCTTCCTGCCTATCTCTGTACCAATACCATGCAGTTAGGGTCCCTCCTCCCCACTATTGCTCTGTAGTACAGCTTGAGGTCAGGGACGGTAATACCTCCAGAAGTTCTTTTATTGTTGAGAATAGTTTTCGCTATCCTGTGTTTTCTGTTATTCCAAATGATTTGAGAATTTCTCTTTCTAACTCTGTGAAGAATTGTGTTGGGATTTTAATGGGGATTGCATTGAATCTGTAGATTGCTTTTGGCAAGATGGCCATTTCTACTACATTAATCCTGCCAATCCATGAGCATGGGAGATCTTTCTATCTTCTGAGATCTTCTTTGATTTCTTTCTTCAGAGACTTGAAGTTCTTATCATACAAATCTTTCACTTGCTTGATTAGATTCACACCAAGGTATTTTATATTATTTGTGGCTATTATGAAGGGTGTCATTTCCCTAATTTCTTTTTCAGTCTGTTTATCTTTCACACAGAGGAAGGCTACTGATTTGTTTGAGTTGATTTTATAACCAGCCACTTTGCTGAAGTTGTTTTTCAGGTTTAGGAGTTCTCTGGTGGATGTTTTGGGGTCACTTAAGTATACTATCATATAATCTGAAAATAATGATATTTTGACTTCTTCCTTTCCTATTTGTATCCCTTTGACTTCTTTTTGTTGTGTAATTGCTCTAGCTAGGACTTCCAGTACTATATCGAATAGGTAGGGAGAAAGTGGGCAACCTTGTTTAGTCCCTGATGTTAGTAGGATTGCTTAAAGTTTCTCTCCATTTAGTTTGATGTTGGCTACTGGTTTGCTGTATATTGCTTTTACTATGTTTAGGTATGGGCCTTGAATTCCTGATCTTTCCAAGACTTTTATCATGAAGGGATGGTGAATTTTGTCAAATGCTTTCTCAGTATCTAGTGAGATGATCATGTGGCCTTTTTCTTTGAGTTTGTTTATATAGTGGATTACATTAATGGATTTCCTAATATTGAACCATCCCTGCATTCCTGGGATAAAGCCTACTTGATCATGATGGATGATTGTTTTGATGTGTTCTTGGATTCAGTTTGCTAGAATTTTATTGAGTATTTTTGCATCAATATTCATAAGGGAGATTGGTCTGAAGTTCTCTTTCATTGTTGGGTATTTGTGAGGTTTTGGTATGAGTGTGATTGTAGCTTCATAGAATGAATTGGGTAGTGTTCCTTCTGTTTCTATTTTGTGGAATAGTTTGAAGAGAACTGATATTAGGTCTTCCTTGAAGGTCTGACAGAATTCTGCACTATAACCATCTGGTCCTGGACTTTTTTTTTGGTGGGGAGACTTTTAATGATTGCTGCTATTTCCTGAGGGGTTATGGGACTGTTTAGATGGTTTTTCTGCTCCTGATTTAACTTTTGTATCTGGTATCTGTCTAGGAAATTGTCCATTCCATCCATGTTTTCCAGTTTTGTTGAGTATAGGCCTTTGTAGTAGGATCTGATGATATATTTTTTGAATTTCCTCGGTGTCTGTTGTTATGTCTCCCTTTTCAGTTCTGATTTTATTAATTTGGATACTGTCTCTGTGCCCTCTGGTTAATCTGGCTAAGGGTTTATCTATCTTGTTGATTTTCTCAAAGAACCAGCTCCTGGTTTTGTTGATATTTTGTATTGTTCTTTCTGTTTCTACTTGGTTGATTTCAGCCCTGAGTTTGATTATTTCCTGCTGTCTACTCCTCTTGGGTGTATTTGCTTCTTTTTGTTTCAGAGCTTTTAGGTGTGCTGTCAATTTGTTAGTGTATGCTCTCGTCAGTTTCTTTTTGTAGGCACTTAGAACTATGAGTTTTCCCCTTAGCACTGCCTTCATGGAGTCCCACAAGTTTTGGTATGATGTGTCCTCATTTTCATTAAATTCTAAAAAGTCTTTAATTTCTTTCTTTATTTCTTCCTTGACCAAGTCATCATTGAGTAGAACGTTGTTCAGTTTCCACGTGCATGTGGGTTTTCCATTGGTTTTGTCATTATTAAAGACCTGCCTTAGTCTGTGGTGATCTGATAGGATGCAAGGGATTATTTCAATCATTTTGTATCCGTAGAGGCCTGTTTTGTGACCAATTATATGGTCTATTTTGGAGAAGGTACCATGAGGTGCTGAGAAAAAGGTATATTCTTTTGTTTTAGGATGAAATGTTCTATAGATATCTGTTAAATCCATTTGATTCATAACTTCTGTTAATTTCAATGTGTCTCTGTTTAGTTTCTCTTTCCATCATCTGTCCATTGCTGAGAGTGGTGTGTTGAAATCCCCCACTATTATTGTGTGAGGTGCAATGTGTGTTTTGAGCTTTAGTAAAGTTTCTTTTATGTATGTAGGTGCTCTTGCATTTGGAGCATAGATGTTCAAAACTGAGAGTTCATCTTGGTAGATTTTTCCTTTGATGAATATGAAGTGTCCTTCCTTATGTTTTTTGATTACTTTTGGTTGAAAGTCAATTTTATTTGATATTAGAATGGCATCTCCAGCTTGTTTCTTGGGACCATTTGCTTGGAAAAATTGTTTTCCATCCTTTTACTCTGAGGTAATGTCTGTCTTTGTTACTGAGGAGTGTTTCCTGTATGCAGCAAAATTCTGGGTCCTGTTTGTGTATCCAGTCTGATAGTCTGCATCTTTTTATTGGAGAATTGAGTCCATTGATGTTAAGAGATATTAAGGAAAAATGATTGTGGCTTCCTGTTATTCTTGTTATTAGAGGTAGAATTATGTTTGTGTAACTATTTTTTTTTGGGGTTGTTGGAAGATTACTTCCTTGCTTTTTCTAGGTTGTAGTTTCCCTCCTTGTGTTGGTGTTTTCCGTCAATTATCCTTTGAAGTTCTGGGTTTGTGGGAAGATATTGTGCAAATTTTGTTTTGTCTTGGAATATCTTGGTTTCTCCATCTATAGTGATTGAGAGTTTTGCTGGGTATAGTAGTCTGGGCTGGCATTTGTGTTCTGTTAGGGTCTGTATGATATCAGTCCAGGATCTTCTGGCTTTTATAGTGTCTGGTGAGAAGTCTCGTGTAAGTCATATAGTTCTGCCATTATATGTTACTTGACCTTTTTCCCTTATTGTTTTTAGTATTTTTTTCTTTGTTCTGTGCATTTGATGTTTTGATAATTATATGATGGTAGGAATTTCTTTTCTGGTCTAGTCTATTTGGTGTTCTGTAGGCTTCTTGAATGTTTATGGACATCTCATTCTTTAGGTTAGGAAAATTTTCCTCAGTAATTTTGTTGAAGATATTTACTGGCCCTTTAAATTGGGAATCTTCACTCTCATCTATACCTATTATCCTTAGGTTTGGTCTTCTCATTGTGTCCTGGATTTCCTGGATGTTTTGGGATAGGAGCTTTTAGCATTTGCTTTGACAGTTGTATCAGTGTTTTCCATGGTATCTTCTATACATGAGATTCTCTCTTCTATCTCTTGTATTCTGTTGGTGATGCTTGCATCTATGACTCCTAATTTCTTTCCTAGGTTTTCTATCTCCACAGTAGTCTCCCTTCGAGATTTCTTTTTTGTTTCTTTTTCCATTTTTAGATCCTGGATGGTTTTGTTTAATTCCTTCATTGTGTTTTCTTGCAGTTCTTTAAGGGATTTTTGTGTTTCCTCTTTAAGGGCTTCTACCTATTTACCTGTGTTCTCCTGTACTTCTTTAAGATAGTTACTTATGTCCTTCTTAAAATCTTCTATCATCATCATGAGATGTGGTGTTTAAATCTGAATCCTGCTTTTCTGGTGTCGTGGGGTGTCCAGGGCTTGCTATGGTGGGAGAACTGGGTTCTGATGATTCCAAGTAACTTTGGTTTCTGTTCTTTATGTTCTTGTGCTTGCCTTTTGTATCTGGTTAAGTCTAGTGTTACCTGCACTCACTGTGTTTGACTGGAGTCTGTCTTTCTAGTTATCTTGCTTATGTCAGAACTCCTTAGAGTCCAGATGTCTCTGTGATCTCGTGATCCTAAGCTCCTGGGTGGAAGAACTCCTGGGACTCAGGCCACCTCTGGGATCCTGAAATCCTGCTTCTCTGCGTGCAGTGGTTCCTCTAGAGTGGCTCAGGATACAGTGTCTCCAGAAGAACAAACCAGCTAGGTGTCTGCTGCTCTGAGTACAGTGGTTCCTCTAGGATGGCTCAGGATACAGTGTCTCTACAGGAGCAGACTAGCTAGGTGTCTGGCCCAGCCAAATGACTAGGCTAGGGTGGGGGTAGGTGGGGGATGGAAGGGCTTTAAACAATTCTTAACAGAATCTTTTATAGCTCAGGCTATCCTTGAGTTGAATATGTAGTCGAGGGAAACCTTGAGCTCCTCATCCTTCTTCCTCCATTTCCTGAGTGTTAGGATTATATAAGTATTTTCCTACCACATCTGGCTCATGTTGTGTTGGGGTTGGCTCTCAGGGCTTTATGTATCCCTCTATCAACTGAGCTGCATCCCCAGACATTGCTATCAGACCTTTACAAGCATACCGGGACATTCCCTCATTGAACTCTACATAAATAAGTAAATGTAATCAGTAAAAAAAATTAAAAGTGTCCTTTCCATATTAACAAAGGATATAACAACTTGTGTGTGGTTTCTATTGCTTCTTCATTTGCTCTTCCTGCTTACTTCAGGACAACAATGCTACACTAAATATAGCCCTCTATCTCTAACCAGGGTCCTGCAAGCAGGGCCCTGTCTACTCTCAAGTATCTGATAGAAGAGCCGCTTCCAGTGTTCCTAGTTGCCTTGCTTTCTGTTTATGGAGAAACCTAGCTCTGAAGTCTCCTAGGAATAATGGCTTACCACTGGCTAACTCAGTGTTTTCTGAGCTGGAGAATGAGGAGCAGTGACAACTCACCTTGACTTGCTAACAGATGGGATTTCTAATTTCGCCTGTAGGACTGGCTTGATGCTTAGCTTAACTTGATAGAGTCATGGTCTCCTGCTGTCTATTGCTTCTTCTTTCTTGTATCTACATCCCCTAGATAGTAATGCTTGATTCAGACTGGAGCTCTCATGAAGTAACTGCATACTGGCTTTGGCACTGCAGATTTGCTTCCTCAGATCCTAAAAGCGACACATTGACTTTCTACCTCTAGTCACTGTCACACATCACCTTCTATGTTAGGGAACAAATTAAACCCTGGGTTGCTCAGGTTTCTAAGGTCTTGTAGTTTCTACAGTCTCTCAGCTTCTAATGCCAATCAATTCTGTTAAGGAACATCGTATTTAAGAAGAGTGAAGAGCTGGGGAGATGGCGCATTTTGGAAATCACTTGTCATACAAGCTTCTAAGGACCTGAGTTTGGCTATGTAAAAATCTAGAAATGGCTGTGCCAGACCATAAACCCACAACTGGAAAGGCAGAGACAGGCTGATTCCTGGAATTCACTGGCCAGCTAGTCTGGCTGAATTGCTTCAGCCTGAGACTCTTTCTAAAACTAAGGTGGAGAACATTTGAGGATGACACTTGCATTGGTTTCTATAAGCATGTATGCACACACATGGATGTACAACACACATGTGTGTACTTCCCCACAGAGAACACAATTAAAATGAGTATTTTTATTTGTATGTATATTTATATACATATATGTGTATAAATATTTAATATGTATATATTAATATTTTCATTGTTTGTATGTAGCTTCATTATTTTTATTTATATATTTATATTTCCACATTTTATTTATATATATATTTTAGATACATATATACATATATTATAATATAGTTTTTTCATTATTTATATTTTCATTATTTTTAATTCTTTGAGTGTATATGTTCATTCTTGTGTGTAGGTATAGGCACATGTGTAAAACCAGAGGCCAATCTCAGATGTCAGTCCTTAATTTCCAGATTGTTTGAGATAGTCCTTTTTCTTTTTAAGTGCATCTGCCTAGTTAGGTGAACATTGAGCTTCTGGAGTTTCCTTGCCTCTCATTCCCTTCTCTTCATGGAAGCTCTGAAATTACAGATTTTGGAATTACAGATGTTGCTGCTATTGCATTTGGCTTGACATGAGTTCTAGGATTCAAAGTCAATCCCTCATTCCTGTTTGGCAAGTGTCTCATCCTCTGAGCCACCTTCATAGCTCTCATTATGGTAAGCCCATCCATAGGAGACAAAATGTTTCCCTCTGTGAGCAGCCATGCAACCATTCAGTTTAGACCCCATACGTATAGAACAGCCATAATAATAATAAGCATTTTCTGGCAAGAGCATATTTATAATCCTAGAGATAGGAAAGGTTTGATATGCTCTCCACTCTCTCTCCTTGTCTTCTGCACTGGCCAAGATTTCAGACACAAACGTTCACATGTTAATGTTAAACACTTTCAAATCATTACCCATGTGTCATCTAGTAAATGATTCTGATTTATTCTGTTCTCTAAGGCCCTGGGAATGACCAGTACGTCAGGGGCACATTCAGGGTACTAGACATTTCCTGGAGTCCTGTTAAATATCAGATTCCTAAACCATCTAGTCACAGATGATAATGTGACTGCATGCCACCATGCTTCTGTGAATTGCTTCTAGGTTCTCATTTGGCCTGGATCAACCATTCTGCTTATTATCAGACCTTCTTGACCTGGACACTGTACTTGGTTCCTTGAGTAGTGTCTTTGGGGGGAGCTGCCTCTCCTTTATGTTCACAGACTCACTTGCTCCTGCTGACCCTGTACACTCTGTCAGTGAGTAGTACAAGGAATCCACTGTTCTGTGAGGTCTGCACATGGTATTATCATCTTTCTCTTTCATGCTCCAAAACACTAGAGAACCATTTGGCATTTAGCAGGTGTTTAATAGATGGCCACTGAAGGTGTGAGTGACAGGTTAATGAATGGTGAAAGACAGAGTGGTCATGAGAAAGGTTGTTGCCATAGGAACTGGCCCACACAGTGTCCTTGGTGTGGCACAGAGCACCCACATGGAGTGTTTACTCAGGTTGTGAACACCTACCTCCTAGAAGTTCAGTACTCACTTGGCTGAGCAATACTGAAGATCGCCTGAATAGTTGCTAGAGAATTAAACAGTTTCAGCTGGAGGATCTAGTAGTTGCTTGTCTTCATAAACATTTGGGTAATGTACACCTGGCAGTGGCAGGTGGGTAGGTGTGACCTCATGTGCACACTTTTCATGTGACAAGTTTTCCACAGTTGTTAAATACTAATTATTGCAAAGGCCCTAGAAATAATAATATTGCTTTGAAAATTAAGATTCTTTGTCAAGGTCATGAAAAACAAAACTATCTCCAACAGATTCAGTAGACTAGAGGACTTTACACCCAAAGCAACATCACGTGCTTTGGAGCCCAGAATAAAGAGAGGACAAGATGGTAAGTGAAAACAGGGCAGAGCTCAGACACATTCTGGAGTTCAACTACTAGTGACCCAAACATGTCAGCTTCCTAATTTTGGCAGCGGTACACGCCAAAGTTAAGTTGCAAAATGGGGAGGAAGATGAAGAATGTGTGAACACTTTCTAATTTACTATTTTGATTTTTCTATAAATACACAATTATTTCAAAATGAAGAGTTTGCTTAAAAAAATAAGAATATATATATATATATCTTTAGCATAGAATAGAGTTTATTCAGGGCATGGGGAGGGGAGTCAAGAGGGTAGCAGAGGCTGAGAGAGAGAGAGAGCGCGCGCAGAGAAGTAGAGGAGTAGAGGCTGGCCATGACCATGTGGAGAGAGGGGGAATGGAAGGGGGAGGGGACAGGGGACAGGGGACAGGGGAAAGTTAGTGGGCAGGCTTACCTGGCTGTTGCCAGGTAACTATGGGGAGGAGCATACCTGGATGTTGCCAGATATCTGTGGAGGTGGAGTTTGGACAGAACACTAACATTCCCACGTTTTGGTTTAATTAAAAAAGAAAAATTAGAAAGAGGTGACAGTGAAGCAGGAATAGGGTTGTCATGATATCCAGCTACTTCCTGCTGGCATTGGGGATGACATGTCTCTAGGGGGAACCTAGAAGAATGGGTATTGGGGATGTTTGTCTGGTCTTAGGAGAGTTGGCTGTTTCCTGCTGTCCAGGGTCTATGGAGCCATCTGAGGATAGGCCAGAAGGAACAGGTCCAGTAGAAGCAGCTGTGTGTGTGACAGAAGATGGAGCATCTGGAGGTTGCTTCTCTGGAGCTATTCTGGATGTGCCTGGACTTGACAAGATGTAGGGAATAAGATTAAGTACATCTGGGAGAAAGAAAAATTTTCTAAAAATTTTCTACACTTGAAACCCAGAGGGATCCCATCCTTTGTAATAGGTAGTAAGTGGGAACTTTAGGCAGATGTACTTATCTATATGGCACCTATTTGGTCCATGAGAGGCAGATCTGAGTGGGTTTCCTGTAGCTTATAAGTTTACAAAAGAGATAACAGCATGAGTTAACAACACAAGCAGTCTTTAATCTTTAAGATAAGCCTTTGCTGGATCGTATAGTGGAATGTTTTTTTAGAGTTAGGCAAGTTTATAGGAACTCAGATAATATTAGGACAGTGGCATAGCAAGAAGAGAAAAAATATGAAGCACTTAGTTGGTGGCAACTGAGTTTAGGTAATGAGGTAACAGATAATATCTGTGAAAGCTTAGCTGTCAATGTAGTCAGAAGTCTGAGAAAGAGTAAACAATAATCTACCAGTTATATATTATTTTAAAAAGCGACAGAGTCCACTAGCCAACAGTTCCCATGGTGGTCTCCATACTCTCTTGGGTGAAGTCAGTTTGGCTTACAAGTGCAAAGGACACAGGGCTTTTTTTTTCTGTGGAATGGATATGCGTGACATGAGAAATGACTTACCTTGGTTTGACTTAGCTAAGTCATTTGACTCAGAGTACCCAGTTCAGTCTACTACATTTGTTTGCATACAATCAAGGCTGTACCTTCTAGGAGTCTGATGTCGAAGTCTTCTGAAACCACCTTGGGTTAACTGTTAAAGGCTTTGGGAATTCTGTCGGCCACAAACAGTTCTAGGCTAGGCTAGTGAGTGTGGATATCCTTTGGTAGCCAGTCTGGTGCAAACCTGGAGACATCCCAGGGAGTCACGGCACCAATGAAATGATGGAAGGAACCAATGATAGAAGGGGATGTCTGGCATGGAAGCCCATGCCAAGTCATCTCTTCCCCCCGAGGGACCAGCCACACGATGGTATAGCATAGAATAGAGTTTATTCAGGGCATGGGGAGGGGAGTCAGGAGGATAGCAGAGAGAGAGAGAGAGAGAGAGAGAGAGAGAGAGAGAGGGGGGGGGGGGGGGGGAGGGAGAGGGAGAGGGAGAGAGAGAGAGAGAAGTGGAGGCTGGCTATGACCACATGGAGAGAGGGGGAAGGGAAGGGGAGTGTGGAGGGAACAGGGGGAAGCTACAGGCAAGAGATCAAGGGAACAAGAGCTCTGTATTTCTTTTTAAATAATATTTTTATATTTTGAAAACACCATACATGAATACAATGTCTTGTGATCAAACCCACCCATCACTACCTCCCTCCAACTAACTCCTCCTAGTGCTCCTATGCCACATCTATCTCCCAACTTCCCAACTTCATGTCTTCTTTCTTTCTTTCTTTCTTTCTTTCTTTCTTTCTTTCTTTCTTTCTTTCTTTCT
>NW_021604564.1:7134261-7195631 GCF_004785775.1 Grammomys surdaster | reverse complement strand
TCTTTCTTTCTTTCTTTCTTTCTTTCTTTCTTTCTTTCTTTCTTTCTATTAATAACCCCCTGAGGCCAATTAAGACTGCTTAGATGTGCATAGGTGTGGGGCCATTCACAGGGCCATAGGCAAACTATTATCTGTCATGTTCTATTTTATTTCTTCCTAATCCATAGTTAAGTGATGGAGAATGCTTCTGAGAAGAGGCAGGAGAAAAGGAGCCTTTGTGGCTTACTTTGTACTGGGAACCCTGGTGTCTTATAAATCAAATCCAAGCATAACAAAGCTATCTAAGAGAAAAGCACTCAATTAGGAACAAACAAATATACAAAAACAGAAAGAGGAGATGAAGCCTGGTCACTTATAATCCCAGTGAAAGGGGGAGCAGGAGGATCAGGAGTTTAAGGTCATTCCTGGCTATGTATGAGGTCTGGGCCAGTCTACATTACATAATAACCTGCTTTAAAACAACAAGTATTTGCTTTGAAGGTTTTATTATATATAGTGGGGATTTTTAAAAAAAAGATAAAGGCATTTTCTTTTAAATTGCTTTCTTTTTTAAATAGTAAAATCTAACAACTCAAAGCTTGGTAGAGACCTTGTTTCAAGAGAAAAAAGAGATGGAGGAAGAGGAGGAGGAAGAGGAGGAAGATGAGAAGATTGGTAATGCTCTCCTACCTTTAGAGCTCTCCCACACTTGCTTGGCTTTGGATATTTCTGTGCCGAATTCAACAGTTAAGACTTTGGTGATGGGAAAGATAATGCTTTTTATTTTTCTCTTTGTGTATGTGCAGCTGTGTGTCCATGCACATTTGTGTGTATGTGAAATGCATGTTTGTGTGCATCTGAGAGAAGGCCTGAGGTCAATCTCAGGTTTACATATCTTCAGGAGTTACATATCATGTTTTTCTTAAAGACAGAGTTTCTAACTGGGATATGGGGCTTGCCAGTTAGGCTATGCTAGTTGCCCAGTGAACTCCAGGATCCACGTGTCACTGCCTACCCGGTGCTGAGATTTACCAACCATCATACCAGACTATTTACTTTGGGATTAGGGATTGAACTCAGGTTCCAATGTTTACACAGCATGCACTTTCTCTGAGTGGGCAGTCTCTATAGCCCCACCAGGGGACAGTTCCTCAATTAACCCCTTTATTGATGATCAAATATAATATATTTTCTGAAAACATTAACTTTTTGCGTTTGTCATGTGCTGTAGGAGAAGGCACTGTAGAGAATTCTGCAGCCATTCATCAAGGCTTGAGGAGATGTGCAAATATTCTGTGTACAGTCTGAGAGGGACTCTGAGCTCATATCACCATTTGTGAAGTGTGATTAGGCAGAGAATGGAATTTTACACTGCTTACCTCCTCTGACTTTTTCATTTGCAGTTCAGCCTTAGCTCATCGGGTACAGATCGGTTTACATCCTTGAATGTGGTGAAACCAACCTGGGGTTCTTTGGAGCTCTTAATTGCTGTGTGATTTGATATCACAGTGCAGTGAAGCTAGGCAAGCTAATTGTTTTCCTGACTGAATTTCATCCCTCCCCCATTCTGCCTGGAGGAGACTATTAAGCAAAAAAGAAAGCAGGGAAGTCTCTGGGCTGCACATCATTCCTTTCCAGCAACATCATTTGTGATGGGTAGCAGCCTCGTCATCACACAGTCGATCACGATGAGAGATAATTATAATCCTTAAGTGATTTCAGCTTTGGGTAGTTAGTAGCGGGAGCAAAATGAGGATGGGTGGGTGTGTGAAAGACAAATATGGTTTACTCAGCTTTAATGTTCTCTTGCAGCATTTCAGAAATAGAAGAAAGACATTTCTCTGTGTGTCTCGCTGGGGAGCTGAGTTATAGTTCATGGCTACATTGTGTGATGTGAAACACAAACTCGACTAAAATTTATGGAAACAAATTAAATATTTGATTAATCACTTTAAATATTGATCAATTTATATGGCTTCCTGTACATTGCCTTTTTCCATAGCAATCAATAACATGGGTGATGTATAAACAACATCTTCTGCAATAAATAATTACATTATGTAATCCGGGTTAAATTTAGAAATTGCTGTTTTATTACATTTCTTCCTCATAAAATGTAGTGCCAAATAGTAATTGACACTGAGTTAGAGGTTTATAATGTTTTACTTCAAACTTAATCCAGGAATTCTCCCTGGAGCAAGGATAGGAAGCAAGGAGTACCTGAGCAGAGAGGCAGGGAGGGAAGAAAAGATGTGATTGGTGGGGAGGGAAGGCAGGACAGAAATTGAGAGGCCAGGTATAGCAGATTGTCTCTTTTAGAACCCAGTCAACCATTGTGATGGAAATGAACATCAGGCAAGGCAGAGCTCAGCTGCAAAAGGCTGAGACTGGAGCCCAGGCCCCCAGGAGGGCAAACTGCCTCTGACAATAAGATGGGAGATTTATTATGAAGAAACAGAATGCTCTTTCCCTCTCCCTGGTGTTTCTAAAGCACTTAGCCTGCCAGGAGAACTGTGGCTTATGTTATCACTAATCACTTCCGGATAGTCCCTAGTTGCTTTGAGACTAAATGTCTGCTGGTCATGAATCAATTATCTCCCTACCCCCACCCCAAGGATTAGCTGTATTCATCTTTACTTAGATAATTCAATCATCTCCAAGAGAAACGGAGGCGTTCTAAGCAGCTAGAAGCAGAGCCAGGGACCGTAGTACACCCTTGTTTGCTCAGGAAGGACACCCTTATTCTAAAGGAGAAGGTAGTAGTGGGACTGTTTGCAGCACAGTTATCTGAAGGGGTCTTCCATTGAAAAGTATGCAGTAGCTGTATTTAGAACATTCTTTATAAACCCCAATTAATATGGACTCAAAATCATAGCACAATATATACTGGGAAAGGGTAAGAATACGATTCAACATTTTGACATTCATATGACTCAGCAGGTAAAAAAGCAAGTCTGGCAATGTGTGTTCAATCCCCAGAACCCATTGGAAAGGTGACAGAGAAAACTGAGTCCACAGAGTTTTCCTCTGGCCTCTGCATATGTGTCCTGAGATATGTACAGAACCCCCATCATGTACATATGTGCATGTTTTACACACACACACACATGCACACACACATGAATATACATGTGTGAGCATGTGTGCTTGCCCAATACTAATAAAGAAATATAATAATTTTAAAAGGCATATTTGGCTACATTGAGTTTTAGGCCATCCTGGGATACACTAGTTTTTAAAATTATTAAATTGAAAAAAAACCTCTCAGTATTTTAGCACAAATTGTAACTTGAAAAATTAAGATTAATTTGGAAAGGGGCAAGAATCAAAGACAGCAGCTAAGTATGAATTGTTTCTGCAAAACTGTTTTCCCCGCACGGTTCAGAAAGAAGGATTATTTCCTATAGTGCCTGGCCACATCTCTTCAACCAGCTGGAGTGATGTGAGAACTCCAGTATCAGCTCGAAACCCTCAAGCCCAGTGAGCTGTGTCTATGATTAACCTTCTCTTGTCTTCAGGCTGTAATAAGTTTTTTTTTCATTTTTTCGTTCATCTTTCAGTTTGGCCTCTTCTGCCAGTTCAGCTCAAAATCTTTCCACATCAATGAAACCCATTCTTGGGTATTTTCTTCCTTCCTTGAAATTTTGTTGCAAATGCCAAATGCTGTGATTATAAGGATGCCTTATTTTTTTATTTTTCTTAAGCAGCTTGTCTTGTTTTTTTATTTATACTTTAAAAGACTATTTTGCTTATTTATCTTCTTGGCAAACCAAGGAGTTTAATTAGGGTTCCTTACAGGAGCATGGGTGGAAAGTCATTTATAGGTATAGGAGAGTGTCAGTGGCATATGATATCAGTGGCTTTATCACTATGGAAAATGCCGCCGTCTCTCCTAGCAACCACTAAACTGCCTATAAATTCTTAAAGAGGGGTGGGGCCAGGTGAGACTCTTCCTCTCACTCACTCTATGAGGGGATTTTGATGGGCTCAGTTTGTATAGGTCTTGTGCAGGTAATCCCAGCTGCTGAGTGTTCAAACATGTAATGGCTAAGCCATGCCCAGAAGTCATGACCAGAAGACATGACATTCTATGCCTTCCTTGTCTCTTGTGTTCCTTCTACCCTTTATTCCATAATGGTGTCTGAGCCTCCACTGAGGTGGTAGAAAATTCAACAATTACTTACTGCCCGCTGACCATTTGTGAGTTTCTGCAATAATTCTTGCACACTGCAAAACATATATTGTCTTTTTATCTGGAAGTCAGCTCTAAGTGAGGCAGTCATATCATGTGGTTTCACTCACAGCCTGATTACTGATAAACATACAGACAATTGCTGTTGAATTCTTGACTGGGTATTTGACTCAGAGACATGAAGATCTATCTCTCCAGATCTTTGTAGCCTGGCAGAGGACATTTTCTGATGGCAGATGTGACTACAGTAGGAGAAACATAATGATCATTTATCATTAAGACTGATATCTCTGCCTTGGCTTGTGGTAAAATGTTCTTTAGTCTGTTGGTAAGGATCAAACCAGGTGACTTCCTTGCTAGTCAGCCAGAATTCTTCTCACTTAATTTTTCTTCAGCTAATTTTCTTTTCTTGAGTATCTCTTTCCTCTGTTAAGTGCTTAGAATTGGCAATAGTCAACAAATCTAAGTCTTGTTAGCTCTAAGTTACTGGTTTAGCAGCTAAGAGTTGAACCACTTAACAGGGGTAGCTTTGAGAGGCCCTGTAAAGCAAAATCACTTAATATGTGTAGGCATGGAGTAGATTGGGTGTACCCAAACCTTAATGGATGGTTTGGAGCTAGTCATAAACCAGGAAAGAAAGCAGACATAGAGTCTAGTCATGCATGTAAAGGCCTCTGCTTAATAGGATACAGTTCAGATTCACATGCGTTTGGGTCTGTGACTCACAGGACAAAGGGTGAGCTTACCCTTGTTTGGATTCATGACTGATAGGATAGAGTAGTTTCATGCATATCTTGGTCTATGATTGTCAGGATTCAAGTTCATGGATGTCTGATTCTATGAACACAGGGTGAACTCATGCATGAGTGTATACACACACAATAAATAAACAAAATATAAATTATCATTAAATGGATTTGATGAAATACTAAAAAAAATTGACAAAATAATTTACCTCCCAGTTAATCCTGTATGTGTGTGTGTGAAATGGTCTCCTGTAGTCTCATGTATTTCAATACTTTGTCTCCAGGTGGTAGCTCTGATTTGAAAGTTAATGAAACCTTTATAAGGTTGGGCTTTATTAGAAGAAGTGAGTCACTGGGGGTGGGACTTGAGGGATTTTTTTTATAGTTTGGCCCCTCTCTTGACCATTCTGTGTTTCCTCAGACCTGCTGCCATGCCCCCTACTGTGACAGACTCTACTCTTCAAACAGTGAGCAGAAATAAATTATTCTTTAAGGTGCTTCTTGTTGGTGGAATTTGTTCACAGCATGTGAAGAGAAACTATGTACAGAGAAAACTCATCTTTCCCCTGGCAAGGCAGATATGCAGCAACAAAGGCTAGTGAGTCTTTAGTCCTGCATCTGTGTGGGAGCAAGGAATGAAGAAGTTGGCTTGGAGGAAATCAGACACATTGCTAAGTGATAACAGATATGGAAAAGGTGGCTGGGATCAGGAGTCAAGAAGTATACACAGCTCAAACTGTAGGAATTTTGGGTCTCGGTTTGAGCTTAATATTGAAAGAATCCCACTGTCCCAGGACATATCTCGGGAGGGGCACATTCCTTAGTCAGAGGACACTTGCTGAGGTGAGGAAGGCCCAGAGCACAAAGACAGACAAGGGAGGTCATTGCCACCTCATTTCCCAAAGACCAATCAGTTTAAAAGTCACACTGTTCTGCCAATCATATCGTGCCTAGTCACTGTTTCTCTATTCTACCCCTTAAACTGTATAAAAACTATTCTTAGTTCCAGCTCAGGGTTCTCTTCCTGCTTGCATGCGAGTGAGCCCCAGTATACTGGAATCATTAAACCCCATGTTAATTGCAGTGAGTCCCAACCGTGAGTTTCTGTGGGAGTTCGTCCTCTGGTTCTGGATCTTAGAATCCAGCAAAACCAAGAGCTCCTACTGAGCTGCAGCTAAGCTACCTCTGAAGGTAACCAAGAGTACATGTGCACTGGAGCGCACAGCATTCTGCTACATAGAGGGTACATGTTTCTCAGTTGGTCTGATCTGGTCTTTCTCTTTTCTTCCTTCGTTTTCTCCAGTATTTGGGGAGTAAGTCTAGGGCCATGTACATGCTAGGTAAATGCTTTACCTCTGAGTTATATTCCCAGCCTGTTTTCCTTCCTCCCTCCCTCCTTCCCTCCCTCCCTCCCTCCCTCCCTCCCTCCCTCCCTTCCTTCCTCCCTTCCTTCCTTTCTGTTAGTATTCTGTCTAAACTCTACCTCCACAGTTATCTGGCAACAGCCAGGTATGCTCCTCCCCACAGTTTCCTGGCAACAGCCAGGTAGGCCTGCCCACTATAAAAGGGGCTGCTTGCCCCCTCCTCCCTCTCTTATTCTCTTACTCTCTTAATCTCTTGATCTCTTGCCTGTAGCTTCTCTCTGCCCCTCTCCCCTTCCCTTCCCCCTCTGTCCACATGGTCATGGCCGGCCTCCTCTGCTCTCTCTCTCTCTCTCTCTCTCTCTCTCTCTCTCTCTCTCTCTCTCTCTCTCTCTCTGTCTCTGTGCCTCTAGTACTCTCCTGGCTCCCCTCCCCATGCCCTGAATAAGCTCTATTCTATGCTATACCAGTGTGTGACTGGTCCCTCAGGGGGAAGAGATGTCTCAGCATGGGCCTGCTGAGACATCCCCTTCCCCCATACCTCTCCACACACCCACAGGACATACTCTTTATCTCTTTATCTTTTTATAAACACAACTCTTCCTTCCTTCCTTCCTTCCTTCCTTCCTTCCTTCCTTCCTTATCTTCTTTCTTTCTTTCTTTCTTTCTTTCTTTCTTTCTTTCTTTCTTTCTTTCCTTCCATACAGGCTTGATAAATTAGTAGTGCTGGGGTTATGTCTTTCTTACACTTCTATTGTTGTATTAAGGTATTATGTCCAAGGCATTATACACAAGAAAGATTTTGTTAAGACCTTATAGTTTCAAAGGGTTAAAATCTCTGACCATTATGGTGGTGAACATGGTAGCAGGCAGGCAGGCAGGCAGTCAGGCAGGCAGCAGGCAATCAGGCAGGCAGCAGTCAGTCAGTCAGGCAGGCAGCAGGCAGGCAGGCAGGCAGGCAGGGTGCTGAAGTGGTAACTGAGAGCTTACATTTGATCCATCAGCATGAGGCAGAGAGACTAACTGAGAAGCACCATCCCACCTTCACCCCCCACACCCCAATCCTCCCCAAACAGTTCCATCAACTAGAGACCAAGTGTTCAACTATATGAGTCTATGGAGCCATTCTTATTCAAACCACCACACCTGCATTCATTTTGTAGCCCAGGTTGATCATGAACTTTCAATTTTCTTGTTTTAGCCTTCTAGATACTGGGTTGACAGACAAACCTATGTCACCAGTCTCAACTATCTGCCTCGACTTTTTTTTTTTCTCCCTTTAGGTTTTCTTGACACAGTTTTTTTTCTGTGTGGCTTTGGCTGTCCTGGAACTAGCTGTGTAGACCAGGCTATCCTTGAACTCACAGAGATAGATCCACCTGCTTCTGCCTCCCCAGTGCTGGAATTAAAGGCATGTGCCAGCACTGCCTGATTTATTTAACTAACTATTATTCACGATTTCATAGGGCTTTAAATGCACCAAACGGCCAGCTTGCAGACATTTATTTGAAAAGAAATATATGTTATAATGTAGCTAGTGAATTTATAAAATGATGGAAGGTGTGGACACATTAAATGAAATTTGTCCCTTGGAGCCTAAAGCCACAGGCCTTTTTGCATTGATTGGAAGGAGTGCCAACATTACATGGCAGGCAGTACTCACCAAGGGCAGGGCAGCCTGGGAAAGTAATAAATTCAAGACAACTCAACTGGTAGTTAGTATGCTTACCAAGGTTTCATGAAACTGTGGGTTCAATCACCCTCATCACATAAAAAAAGCATGGTAGTACACACCTGTTATCCTAGCAACTCAGGAAGTAGAGGCAGAAGAATAGGAAGTCCAAGGTTATCCTTGAACAGTAAATTCGAGACCATCCAGGGATATGGAAGACTCTGTTTTGAAAACAAACAAATAAACAAAAGAAACAAGACAAATCTTGGGTTAATACTCTTAGGAAGGTGCATATGCTTGTAAGAATACCCTCTACATTCAGCACTTGGTCCCTCAGGCCATCTCTTCCTCATCTACATGAAGCTGAACTTGATTAGATTTTCTTGAACTCCAGACCTATTATGATTTTTGTGACAGACTGAAGGAGACTCTTACACTCTTCTACAGAGTATTTCTTGTCAACTCCCTTTTAAGTTTAGGAAAGCACCTTGGGTTTGAATTATACATAGATAGGGAAGTTTCCACTTTCTAAAATGTTTACTGTACAATTTTGTGTCTTACTAAGTTCTTAGGAACTGAAGAATGCCACCGACTTTTACTCAGCTATGTCTAAACTTCATGCCTGGAAGACAAGGTTTTTATACCTCCACCACAGTGCTGATAGTTTTCTGTTAACACTGAGTGGCAGGTTCTTGTCAGGTGCTGGTCCTTTAGTGGGCTACTGCAGTGGTACTCATTCTCCTATTCATCTAGGCACAGATCTCATCTCTATTTAATGGGATGCCATTTTCATTCATTTGCTTTAGGTATTCTCCATCTCTCTGGGCTGCTCCTTTTACAGAGTGTCTGGATATTTTTGTTCTTCTTCCTTGCTTAGCTCAGGTGGTCTTCCTTAAACTCCAATTATGTGCCTGTGGCCTCTTCTCTTTCATCTGACCAACATTGTACTTATTGAATAGGGTGTATCAAGCAGGCCGGATTGTCCCAGCTCTCAGACTGTGCAAATATCCTATGAAAGAATCTTTAAAGTTCCAAGGGTTGTAAAAATTAAAATAACAACAATAAATTGTTCAAGAAAGAACATTAAATGAAGTAGCCAGTTCTTTAATTCCACCAGAAAGCAAGAGTGAACTTTGACCAGGAACTGCTTTGCAGCTCTGTGAAGGACAATGAAACTCATTAAAATGACACCTTAGAAAAAATTCTCGGCACTAACTACGCTAAAGTAGTGCAGGTTTTGTTTTTCACAGAAGCTATTTTAAGAATAGATTTTTTTTTCCAGTCAGTTTTTTTCTCAGTGAGGAAATGGGGGTGGAGCAGAGTCTGATTTCTGAGAGACAGCTGGTTGCCAATTAAACAGAAATACTATAAAATCACATGTGGGTATTTTCCCATAAACACCAAGGAAAGAAAGTCTCCAGGAAAGAAGTTATTGAGGTCAATGTGATGACTAATCTTGGTTGTCAACTTGAATACCTGGGAGGAGGAACTTCTGTTGGGGAATTTCCTTCATCACACTGGCCTGTGGGCATGACTATGTGGTATTTTCTTGATTGCTAATTGATGTTGAAGGGCCCAGCATGCTGGTGGCAATGCTACCTGTGGGTAGGTGGGCCACCTTGTACAACAAAGGTAGATATATGAGCAAGCCAGGAAAGCAAGCTAGTAAGCAGCATTCTTCCATGCTCATTGCTTCTGTTCCCACCTTCAGTTACTGGCCTTGACTTCTCCGACTTCCCTCAGTGATGGACTATGACCTGTTGAAAGTTGTAAGCTGAAATAAACCCTTTCTATCCAACTTCTCCCTGATTATAAATTGTCAAAGGTATAGCCCAGCAAATGGAAGGTCTTCAATAAACATTTGGTAGATGAACGACTCAGCATAGGAATGAATGAATCAATCCCTGAGGGCAGAGCAAGCCCTTTCTTTTAATGCTGAATAATTTTCATCCCCCAGCTGTATCACAGTTTATTCATTCATGTACCCAAAGACAATTGGTTGCTTTCAAATTGAGGCAATTATGGATAAAGTTTATATAAACATCAGTATGCAGACTTTTGCATAAATGGAAGCATTGTTCACTTTTGGATAAATACCAAGTAATGTGATTGCTGAATTAAGTTATTAAGACTATGTTAGACCTGGTGTGTTGGTACTCACCTGTAATCCTAACACTCAAGAGGCTGAGACAGTAAGTTTTGAAATTCTTGGATATTTTGGGCAACACAGTAATTTTCAGGTCAACTTGGACTACACAGCAAGATTGTATCAAGCACAAAAACATGAGTTTCAGAGATAATGGCTTAGAAGATGGAGTGCTTGCTGAGCAACCATGAACTGTTTTGGATTTTGGCTGTTCTGAGAGTTGTGAGGCAGTATCTTGTTTTAATCTGTGATTTCATAATGATGTGTGATTTAGTACATCACATGGTGATGAAGATAATGGCACAAATCACTAAAACTCAAAAGTCTGTCTTATTGCTTTAGGTCCTGAAAACCTGCAGGAAAAAGACAATGGTACTGTAGGATAAGACACCATGCACTTACTAATGAGGTTGTATGATATGCTGGTGAATTGATTGACTTATCTTCTAAAGGTCTCTGACCAGAAGACTCAACAGGAATGGAGGGCATGGGGATAAGATGAGCCACCCTCTAAAGGAGCTCAGTATTAACATAAGAGTCACAGAAGGAAGGAAATGACGAAAGCTAAAGACACCAATACAAATGGAGTACTGAGGGAGAAAGGAAAAGCTTTCTCTTGAGAGACTCTGAAGTGCATCATGGGAGAAGTGGGCTTGGAAGGATGGATGGGAATGGTAAGAAGGGTAATTATTGGCCAAAACACTAAAGGCAAAGACTTTTGTGTTTTACTGAAGTATCTAGTACTTCTCAAATACAGATGAAGAGAGAGAGAGAGAAGGGGAAAATAGACTGAGAGAAAGAAAGAAAGAGAGACAGAAACAGAGTTGAGAAGGAGAAGGGCAGGCAGCGGGAAAGAGAGAGGGACAATTAGGAACACAAATTCATGAACATTAAGTTACCTCAAAGCTGTGATATGTATCTTAAGTGTCCCCAAAAGGCCTATGTAAGAGGCCCGATAACACTAGATGGCACTCCTAGGAGGAGGTAGAACCTTCACATAGCCTACTAGGAAGAAGCTAGGTTCTTTGGGGTGTCTTTGAGAGGGGTAATGGCTGCTTCTTGTTTCTGTTCTGCTTCTTGTCCTTGTTAGGTGAGCATTATTCCCTACCATGTGCTCTTGCCACAGACAGACTCATGGTAAGAGGCCAACATGTCACAGCTAAATGGCTCTGAGGATGAGCCAGAATAGGAGGTTCTCCTTTTAAGTTGTCTCTGATATTTGTCACAGTGACAAGAAGCTAACCCTGTTTATGTTTTTGATGTTTTTATTTTTTGTTTGTTTTGATATTAGAAATAGGGCCTCATGTATCCCACGCTTGCCTCAAACTCCCCATGTAGCAAAGAAGGCCTTGAACTTCTGATCTTCTTGTCTCTACCTCCCAAGTGCTGAGATGGCAAGTATGAACCACTATTCTAAGGATCAGAACCAGGGTTTCTGATATGCTAGACCAGCTCCTAATCAACTGAATTAGAGCCCCAGATGAAACCATCCCATTTATGTCTTCCCAGTTATACAGGAAGACAGATGGTCTTCCTTTCAGGGTCATTTGGGTTGGGATTTATGTTACTTGTTATGCGAGTTATGCTTACTCAAGATAACATTGTACTGGAAAGAGTTTGGAGTCAGAATGCTGAAAAATTTAGACAGCATTTCTAAGGCATATGTAGCCACTTAAGTGACTTGGTAAATCTTGAAATTATTAAAGTATCTATGAGATTGAGCTAATGGCTACATGTAGGAGATTTTATAGGAGAGAGAAGACACAGATGAGGAGTGACCATTTCCTGTCTAGGGTCTGCATACATGCCATGAAGCTAGTTAGCATCCCAAGTTAACCAGAATCTCATACATTAAAATATAGTATTAATCTTTGTACAACTGAGAAAAAAGTCATTTGTGGGCAAGTTCCCATTTGAGATAGAACTGATTTGTATAAATACAATTTTTATTGTAATTACATGTGAATGTATTTATATACTTTGTATATATGTTAAATATTTAAGCATTTGCGTATTCTTTCTCAGTTATCCTGTATCCATATACAGGTAGAAACGGGAACTAATTTCAGTAAGGTTCTTATGTGTAATAAACATCTTGTCAGGAACTTCTGTGTTTAGACTTCTAAAAGTTTCTAGGTAGACATCTCATACTTCATAACAGTTTAGAAAATACACAATAAATCATTGATTATCTGGACTCTACAATTCTTACTCTGCTACTATGAACAATTTGATCCCTTTCTGTAAGCTTAGGGTTTGTTGACTGAATGGAGAGGGCTGGAGTGAGAACCAGTAAAGCACAGGTAAGCACAGCAGACAAGGCATTTCCTGATGGTTACACTAGCAGACAGTCTCTGCTGCTTACACTGGTTATTGGGAAGCCTGCAACAATTGAACACATTTGATTCTTTGGTGTGTGGGCTTTCAGCCTTCCCCAGTTGGTGAGTGGTATTCTGTGCATCACAGTCTAGTTTGATTGGTACAGATGCTGTGGACATATTTGACTTTAAAAGGATAAAAGCAAAAGCAGATGCCTTTTGGGATATTTGAAATACAAAGACATGGTCTTTATTGACTCACAGGTATGACATGCAAAAAGATTCTTGAGATTAAAGAACAGAATTGAAATAATGAAGTATGGAAAGGATGAAGAGTGACAATTCAAACGAGAGATGAACTTTGATAATTGTGTTTTCTCTGGTTTGTGCTGAAAACCAAGGCAACTTCTTTTGTGCTGTTTGCTTACTCTAACTTTAACCTAACAAGTTCAATAGTCTCTGTTCAAACATAAGAATGACCCAAGCCTGTTATGTTTCCTGCCTGGCCTTTCTAGGGACCCCTCCAATAATTCTGATGTCAAGGCCAAGTAGTAGCTTTGTCCGGTCTTGTGCTACATTTAAATATTTTATTTTGAAATAACTTAGAAAATTATTTCTGACTTATAAAGAAAACTTACACAAGTAGCGGAGTTTCTAAATTGTATTCATTTATCTTCTCTTAATGTTATTCTCTCTCTCTCTCTCTCTCTCTCTCTCTCTCTCTCTCTCTCTGTGTGTGTGTGTGTGTATGTATGTATGTATGTGTGTGTGTATGTATGTATGTGTGTGTGTGTATGTATGTATGTATGTGTGTATGTGTGTATGTATGTATGTATGTATGTATGTATGTATGTATGCATGTATGCATGTATGCATGTATATGAGTGTGTGTCTGTGTACTTACTGTTTGCATATTGTACTCAGAGGACAACCACTGGTACTGACTAACTTACAGGTGCTTTTGACCTTAGGTTTGAGACAGTCTTTCATTAGCCTGGAACTTTATGATATAGGCAAGGCTAATAGGTTTGCCAGCCTCCAGGGCTCACCTGCCTCTCCTTTCCATTTTCCAATTGCTGGAATTATAGGTACATATAATTCTCCCTGGCTTTATATCATAGGTGCTGCGATCTGATCTCAGGCTCTCTGCTTGCAGAACAAGCACTTTGTAGATTGAGCCTTCTCATCAGCATGTAGAGATAATTGTTGAGTTAGTGAGTGGAGGGGTGAGTTGATGTATTTGCCTCTGCTGCTTTGGTTAGCAAGTGTCTTTCAAGTGATGTCTGTGCTTCAACCTGACTTGGGTGAGAAGAGACACCCTGACCTCTTTGCAGAAAAGAATAAACAAAAGGTCAAGCATGGCTTTGACTTTTTGATCCTAGTCAGATTGCAAAACCATACTTTTTGTGTTGCAAATGTCATTTCTTACTCTGCAGTAAGTGCTGAGTTGAATCATTTCTTGGTAAAGCCAACCAAATGCAGAATATTCTCAGTGGGTTCATGTTTATAACAAACTCATATTCCCATTGCAATATCTACCTCCCTCCAATCTTTCTCATTTTTACCCCACTCTTCCTAGGGCATGGTGGGGGCAGATATTCTTGTCTTCCATCCTTTGCAGCCCTCTCCTTCTTCACTGATAGTGCGTCTCTTTCTTTAAATCCAGAGATGCCCTCTCTTGCCTTCTGAAAAAGGAGAAACCTTGTCTGTTCTGAACACCAGTGTATGGAGCCTCCCAACTTCTCCTGAGGGCTCTTTACCTGGACCTTGTATAACCCAAGGTGGCACTTCTTTATACACTCATAACTA
Source organism: Grammomys surdaster (assembly GCF_004785775.1). Lineage (NCBI taxonomy): Eukaryota > Metazoa > Chordata > Mammalia > Rodentia > Muridae > Grammomys > Grammomys surdaster. The sequence goes on along the minus strand of NW_021604564.1, from coordinate 7,181,408 downwards.
AAGAAAAACAAAAGAACTTTCTACACTTACATATTCTCATTTTGATCTCCCCAAAATGTGACTTACAAATACTTGAATTATTGGAGGATTGTTAAGATATTATTTCAAAAATAGATTCTTATGTCATTGAGACACAAATGTGCTTGCACACTTCTCTTTCCTGGATCATGTCTGTACACAAGTTCATTGGCATGTATGACATACCATTGGCTTTTCGAGATTCGATATTCTCAGTTTCAAATATTTGCTGATGACCTCAAAGATTCATGATGAGTAGCAATTTATTCTTCTGCTTAAATGGACTTGAATTCTATACTGCCCATGAGCGACTTAGCTGGTATGTGTGTGTTTAGGTGACTGCTAGGACATGCTGTCTGGGATTCTAGGCAGGTTCTACCATATCTGGTTTATGGTGCTGGAGACAGAACCCAGGGCTTCAGGTGCTAAGCAAACTTCATATCAATCGAGTTACAGCAACAGTCTAACAATGCTATTTTAAATAAAACAAACTTTCTTTTGATTCTGGCACACAGGATTAAGAGCCACAGTTGGGTTTCCTAAATGGAAAAACTGCCTTTGGCCACTGCTAATGTGTATCCTGGCATGTTGGGTTGGAGTGGGAGGGGGTGGGAGACTGAGAGGCTAGGGAAGAATGGAGAGGGGGTCAGGCCTGGATTATGAAGACCTGCCTGCTCTGTCCGATTCCTGACAGAGACATGCAGAAGTGGCTATTCCCAGCTCTAACCACCCCCTTTCCACCTGCATTCCTGCAAATGTTTATACAGGTATAAGGGCATCCTCATTTCATTTCGTGGGATGATTTTTTGAATCTAGACCTTCTATCCAAGGAGCACATGAGACTATGTCAAAAGCTTCTTTCAGTGAGTTCTGTTGTAGCACACAGTAGAATTTCCCCAGTTAAATGCAGCAAAATGAAGCAAACTGTGCTAATCTGCTGCCCCTACTGAAGAGTTCCAAAGAAGAGCAAGAATGGCTCTTACTACAGTTTCAGACTCCAGTTCTAGTGATGAATCTTGATGTGCTACTCAAAATGAATCACTAGTGGTTTTTTCGTCTTCAAATTTCCCAAAGCTCTCTGTACTCTGGGACACTGCATAGACTTTTCTCTACATGGGTAGACAGTTCGAAGACCTGAGGCACAGAAGAGTTCAACATTCTAGTTTTTGGAAAAAGAAATGCAAACATTGATTAACTTTTTTTTGTAATAGAATTCTTTTAAAATGTATTGTTATTATTTTATTAGTATTCTACTACCACTATGATGATGAGGATTACTATTATGTGTGTGTATATATTTATGTATTTATGTATGTGTGTATATATCCATGTGCTATGGAACATGTATGGAAATCAGAGGACAACTTTCTGGAGTCATTTCTCTTTCTGCCCTGTGGATTTGGAGAATTGGACTCAGGTTTATATGACAAGTGGTGTTAGCCACTGAGACATCTTACTTACCCATGTCTTTTTGGCTGTTGAGACTGAACCTCAAATGGACCGTTTGGCTTTGAATTGACTTGTTGTTGAGGATGGTCTTGAATATCTGGCCCTGTTTCCACCTCCCAAGTGCTGAGATGATAGACGTGTACCACAAGACCCTTCTTCCTAATCCTGCACTTGACTTCTTCCCCTGGGACTGGTCCTTGTAAGGAAACTTGTTAGTTGAATTTGGTTGCTATGACTTCATGGATGTGGCCAACATTTTGGTATTGCAACATTTGACCTCCCCCACCAAAGTGCTGAAGTTACAGGCCCCTGTTATATCATCATGCCTGGCTCTGCATTCCCCTGCCTCCAAACTACATCACGACAGTACAATATTAAAACCACACTCTCAAGTTGTAAATATTGCAAACCACATTTCTACATAGCATGGAACTCCTACTGCCTTTTGCAGCATCCTGCCATAGAGTTATAAGCAGCATGCATTAAATTTCACATGCCCTTTAATTTTTTTATCTCTTCATTTGCATGCATCTATTTTATAATCATTCATTCTGGTAATAAAACCAGCAGGGTTTTAAATTGAGCTGAAGTCCCAATGCTTTGTAGGAATTTATGTTGCATAATTATGCTGTTTTCCCTGAGAACAAATAATAATGTAGGACTTAGCATTTCACTGCAGAGAGTCAAAGTCTTTCTCACAGCCTACTGGTGCTGTACTAGAGAGATGGCTCAGTGGGTAACGTGCTTGCCACACAAATGCAAGGACTGGAGTTCAGAGCCCCAGAACCTACAATAGTATAAAAACAGAGCAGGCCGGGCAACCTGCGTGTGATCTTCAGCTCTCATGAAGTAGAGACAGTTATTCCCTAGGGCAAGCTGTATGGAGACTAGCTGAATCAGTGAGACATCCTGCCTCAGTAAATAAAGTTGTGAATAACTGAGGAAGACACACACACACACACACACACACACACACACACACACGAATTTCATATATATGAATTTTATTCATATATATATCTATCTGAATTTGATATTGGAAGAAAGTAGTTTTTACAAGTATCTGACCTCCACAGGCATGGCCCTCCACTCATATGAGTAAGAAAGAAGTTATCTGGTGTTTGTTATTGACTTATTGTGAGGGAACAATTCAGAAAAGAAAGGGAATGTAAAAGTAACAAAGAACATGTAAATTTAGTTGCTGTGATAAAACACTGACCAGAGGCAGCCTGTGGAAGAAAGAGTTTGGTTTGGCTTATGGTTCCAGAAGGGTAAGAGTCCACTGTGGCAGGAAGGCTTAGCATTGACCAGCAGGCATGATAGCCAGAGCAGGAAGCTGAGTGATCTTATCTTTAACTACCAGCCTGAAGCAGAAAGCAAACTGGAAGTGGGGTGAAACTACAAATATCCAAAGGTCACCTCTGAAGTATTTCATCCAGCAAGAGTACATCTTCTAAACCTCTCAACTAGTGCTATCCACTGGGAATCACTTCTTCTGAGCCTATGGGGGACAAGCTTATTCAAAGCGCAAAGCACATTTTCTTGAACGTGGAAGTCACTCAGGTAGGTGGTTCTGGTTTAAAGTACTTTGTAAGCTAGTGTTAAATTATCTGCCTGGCCTATTGTCTCTTTTGAATTGTCTACTGGGCAATGATGTTTTTCTAAGCTCCTTAATGTGCTGTGGACAGGCTTGAGGTCCTGTCTCGATGTTAGATGAACACCAGTTTCTTACAATGTTAATGCCTTCTCAAAAAAACAGAACAGTCAGAGACAAAAAGACTGACACACACAGACAGACACACAGACACAGACACACACACACACCCAGACACACACACACACACACACACATACATACACACACATACACAGAGAGAGAGAGAGAGAGAGAGAGACAGAGAGACAGAGACAGAGACAGTGACACAGAGAGAGAGCAAGTGAGAGGGAGAGTGAGGGAGAGTAAGTGAGAGAAAGAGACAGAGAGACAGTGAAACAGAGACAGACAGACACACACACACAGACTCTCTGCACAATATCCCAGTGGAAAAATGAGAAAGGACCTTTATCTAGCAGATTCATTGAGGCATGTGAACCTCAGAATCCAGACTTCAGGGCTGTGCCGGCCTGCCTGGGCTAGCTTTAGACCCACCATGCAGAGAGGATGACCTTCAGTTTCTGATGCTCCTGCCTTTATCTTCCAGGTCCTGGGATTGCAGGCAAGTGTACCTACATCTGCTCTATGGAGCACTGGAGCCCAAACCAAAGACTGCCAGCTGAGCGCCTTCCTAGGCTACCAGCTACTAGTTTGGGGATTTGATAGGGAGCCAGGCTAGGGCTGGGCATAAGTTCAAGTCTCAATAGTGCAGGATATGAGGATCGGTGGGTGTTGGGAAAGGAGAAGGATGGAGATCTGAGTGATGGAATACCTCAAGAGAGAAGAATAAGGGAAGTGGCTTATTAGTTTTATGTTTTAGTGTTTTAAAAATTAGGAAAAGTGTCTAGTTCATAAAAAGAGAAAGTGCATTTCTTCTGAGCATTTCTTGGACTTTAGTCCATGTTGTCAGTTATCGAAGTGTTTCTTAGACAAGGAGCAGCTAAGCACTAATTCACACAGAGAAAGAGACTTGGCAGAGGAAAGGTTGATCACGGAACGAACCCAGGATCTAATTGTAGCTGTGAGTGGGAAATGAAAGCTGCTCTGGGCATCTTTGAGAAGTTATCATTTTTAAATACTTTCTGATATTTTCCTTGACCAGTGTCTCTGTGCACTCATCTTTCATGTGACTCAACATGACTCCCAAACCCCAGCTTCTCAGTCCAAGCTGTGAGACCCAGTACCCTCTGCAGCTAATGCTGTTCACTGGGATTTCAAGAGAGGGCTTTTACTGACTGCCAATCAGAAAATGAACAGGCTAGCCCAGGGTTAGACTATCTATCCCTCAGCTGGTTGCTTGGAAGACTTGTGGAAGGGACCCTGAGGGAGACAGGCAATTAAATTATATACTGGTACATAGTTTTTTCCTTTTAACAATTATTTAAGACACATTTTAACTTTAAACGCATTTTGATCATATTTTCCCCTGCTCTAAGTCCTTCCAGATCCTCTTGCCTTTCCAACTCACTGAAATTTAAGTTCTTTGTCAAAAGAGAACAAGCAAAAGCCCCAAACCAACACTCTCCAAACTAATAACACAAAGTAAAATGCCCCCAAAACAACAAATGAAAAAACGAACATACAAACAAAAACACTACACCAAATTGTAACCTAATATGTGTTTATATACACATACAAACAAATACTGGAATTTATTATGTGTTGGTCAACTACTCCTGAACATGAGGCCTATCTGGAGTAGTTGACATACCCAGTAACACTACATTAGAAAAACTGACTTTCCCTCTCCCAGCCGGTATAAGTTTCAGTTTAGTTGTTAACCTTTACCCTAGAAGCTAAGTATTCATTCATTCATTCATTCATTCATTCATTCATTCATTCATTCATTCAAAAATACAACTAAGTAAAATGTAAGATAAAACAAAACCTATGACATTTAAAGTTAGTCAAGTTAAACCAACAACAGAGGGATCCGAGCCCAAGAGAAGGCACAAGAATCAGAGACATAGTTGTTTATGCATTTAGAAATCCCACAAAAACATTAAACTTGAAGCTATAATATATGCACAAAGGACTTGATACAGACCTGGGTGGGCACTGTGTATGCTGCTCCAGGATCTGTGGGTTCATATGATCTTTGCTCACGTTGATTTGAAGGGCCTTGTTTCTTTGTGTCCTCCGTCCCCTCTGATTCTTCCACTCTTTCTGCTTCCTCTCCTGTGCAGTTACCTGAACTTGGATAGTAGGGATTTGGTGGACAGAATGCCCCAAGGTCTCTCACTTTCTTTGTAATGTCTGGCTATGGGTCTCTATATTTGTTCCCATTTGTACAAAGGAGCTTCTCTGATGATGGCTCAACAAGTTACTTGTGGAAAGGACGCTGATGGAGACAGGCAGTTAAATTATACATGGTTTTTTACAATAGGTAGTGAGTGAGTTTGTGATCAGTCATTATCTGTTTATCTCTTACCATAGGAGGAAAATAGTGAAAGGCTATCATAGTTCCTTTTCTTGTTGCTGTGATAAATGCCCCGACAAAATTAATTTTAGGAGTTAACTGTGTTTTGGCCCACAGATCAAGGGTAGAGTCTGTCATGGTTGGGGGAAGTTCTCATAGCAGGAGTTCTAGATAGGTGGTCATATTATGTGGAAGAAGAGGGCAGCATAGGGTGAGAAAGACCAGGGGATTCTGATGCTCAGCTCACTCACTCCTTTTCATGCAGCCTGGGACCCAAGCCTATGGGATGGTGCCACCCACTATTACCTTGGGTCTTCCTACCTCAATGAGTTTGAGTAAGATGCAGAGTACTTGCCTGGTATGTGCAGAGCTTTAAGTTTGCTTCTCAGTATTGTATAATGTGTGCCTATGACCATAGCACTCAGTAGTCAGAGTAAGAAGGGTCAGGAACTCCTGTTTGTTCATTCTTGAATGCATTATAAATTTAATCTCAATAAGAAAAAAGTTGAATGTAAAGTACACATACTTACTACATACTAGAATATTGTTTCTTCAACAAGATATTCTTCAAATAAGCTTAGCCTCATGGAAACTAATTGTATTAGCCTTACTTATTTCCTCTCATGCTATCCAGTTCTTGAACATTTCAACATAGGTAACTCTAGTTTATAGGTTGGTGTTCAAGGCTGATTATTCTTGGGAAAGGTTGTTGTAATTTAAAGATTTATTTTATTTTTAATTATGTATATATCATATGTGAGTGTCTTGTGTAAGTGTAGAATGTGTTTTGGGGTCCAGCTGTGGTTCCACACCCTCCCAGGGTGCCCAGACTCAGTTGTACACTGGGCTGGAAGGATGAAAGCAGAGCCCAGAACTGGTGGAGTTTGGTAAGATCCTTCTCCAACGATCTTCAATGAAACAGCTCTCTGAGACAATCTTAGCTTCTGCATATTTCTTTTTTTTGGAGTGGGCTTATTTCCACACACTTTATTCAGGTTGAACCAAGGATTGTATAGTTTTGGGGAGGGGGGTAAGAATATTGAGGATGAGCAAAGGTCACTGGTTGAAGGCTCAGGTACAGAGATGTCACATTAGCATGGAGAGGCATTCCAAAAATCTCAGGTGTAGTGACTGTTCCTCAGGTAGGCAGGGGGAAGAAACCAGGATCCCCCAGGTAGAGAAGAAGAAGCAGCAAAGGGAGTCCACCATTTTGCATGGAGCTCAGGGCTTTCCCATAATGTCAAACTTAGACCTTCGCAGCAAGGTTTCCTAACATGTAGTTTTGTGTATGCTTAAGTACAGTTTTCAATGGAGGCTAGGTAAAGCCATTGGATCCCTTGGAGTTGGGATAAGATGCCTGACACAGGTCCTGGAAACTGAACATGGGTCCTCTGCAACAGCAGTAAGTGCTGTCAAGCCATCTCTCCAGGCCCCTGTTGCTACAGTTGAAGTACATACAGGTCACAGAAAGTTAGAGACAGGTATTCAGTACAGACTGACAGAAATGGACATTTTGTGACCATCATTCAGTTATTCTTTGAACAAATATTTGTTTTGCACAATTAGAAGTTTCATAAATATTAAATAACTTACTGCAAATTACTAATTAATTTTTATTAGTGAATAGCTAAATTTGCAAAAAAACCAATAAACTTTCCACTTATGCATTTCAAATTGAACACATTTTAAGAAGATTAAATCAAATTACTAAACATGCTAAAGCAATTGTTTTCTAGTAGGGTCATGTGGAGATAAAATCTGCATAACAAAGAAAAGAATAATATTGAATTATTTACTTCTATTCAAGTTTAAAGAATTGTATCTGCTGATATGTTTCCCAAAAGTATAAAAACCCAAATCATGGGACTGAAAAGTTGGCTCAGTGCATAGGATGCTTCCTATGCAAACATGAGAATCTGAGTTCAATTCCCAGCACCTGAGATAAAGCCAGGTATGGTAGAATAATCTGTAATTCCAGTGCTGTGGAGAGAGAAGGAGAGGACCTCTGGGGCTTGCTGGCCAGTCAGTCTACTGAATTGATGAGTCCTTGTCTCAAAAAATAAAGTAGACTGAGGGACACACCTGCTGTCAATATGCCTTCTGCATGCATACACATATTCATGTACACTTCTACTACCAAGAACATGTATACATGTGCCTGAATCTACACACACACACACACACACACACACACACACACACACACATACACACATACACACACATACACACACACCTCTGAATCATTTTGGTTAAACAAAGCTCTTCTTCTCCCTTTGGTCAACATCATTTTCATAAACACACATAGGTGGGAGAATTACTTATATAGTGTAACCTTGGCTCAGACAAGCTCCTCCCACTTTCGCAGTGTTTGTCTTATTGGTGTGTGAATGTCTGGAAATTTCCAGTTCTTATTATTCTATAAGATGACTATACTTCATTCAGGTCCTGCTCCACTCATACAAAACAAATTTACATAAAAACCTTTATCTTGGTTCTCCAGAGAGAAAATGTGAGGGTGGAGATGTTCAGTTCTTTGTTACCATTAACTTTTGGAGGAAGGGAGCCCTTGAGAAAATATTCCCATAGTGGAGAAACTGGAAGACAACATGAAGGGTGCCATTTGCTCACTATCCAAGTAACTTGACTTCCAGATCCACAGGCACCTACTCCATGAGATCACTCTGTGATGCTTCCCTGCATTACAATTAAATACAGGGCAAGCAATTTGCATCTTAATGGAGTTGCATTGTGAACTTTGTCCCCATATTATTTTCGTGACCCCTGAGAATCTTCCTTCTTAATGGGTTTCTGGGTCATTTTCTCCTCCAAAATCCATTTATAGGACTGAAGTCCTTATATGAAATTATATCTGTCTTTAAATTATTAAAAAATTTAGCAAATGCAGAAATTTTAAATTAAAATTACAAGCAATCCAATTTCCCAATGACATTTACAGTTTACATTTGCTTTATAATCTCCAGTGTCTCTTCCCTCATCCCTCAGGGCTCCTTAAAATAGCAATGACTACAGAGGATGCATATTCTAGAGAAGCTACAACATTCATCATGCCAAAATTCTCTGTCTACCCAGAAGTATCCAAACAAGACCTGTACAACTGCTTTTTCTCTTGCTATGATAAAACACTTGACCAAGGCAACTTATAGGAGGAAGAGTTTATTTGAGCTAATGGTTCCAGAGGTATTAGAGTCTATCATGGTGGGAGAGCAGCTGACAGATACATCTTTGTTTGTTTGTTTGTTTTGTTTTTTAAAAATAATTTATTTTTTCTCAAATCGTAATTCATTCACACAGGGGTTATAAACACAGGAAGGCAGGATGTGGGGAAGCAAATGATACTGGAGTATGGGTGTTCAGGGGGAATACAGATATCTTTCAGAACAGGGTATCTGCTGGGTGAAGGTTCAGGGGACAAGTCACTATGACTCTGCGTATGACTCGATTGTCCTTATCTAAGTTGGTATTGTCTGCCAAGGCTACCTATTTACAAGGTCTATGACTACTTAGGCTTGTAAACTTCCACAAAAGCTGCCTGATTACATTAGCTTATAGCTATCTTTTTTAATGTTTTGCCACTGAGAACCAAGACTTGGTGTTAGTATACATGTATGACAGGCCTATTGCTGATTTTAGGCCTATGGCTGATTTTAGGCCTACAGTGTGTAAGCAGGGCTGCCCCTGACATCTCCTCCCTTCCCTAAGTATAGAAGGGCTGTGGCAATTCTAATCTTTCGAAGGCGGGGATAGAGGCCTGACCTGTCCAGTACTTGAAGGGGACCTTGTAATGGCTGACGGATACATCTTGAATAACAAGCACCAAACAGAGAGAATAAACTGGGAATAACAGGAGGCTTTGGAAACCTCAAATCCCACTTCAAGTCACAAACTTGTTTGAGCAAGGCCAGTCATACCTTCTCAGTCTATCCATACAGTACTACCAACGGGGGGGAGGGGGGCAAATGTTCAAATGCCTGAGACCTTGGGTGATATTTCATTGAAACCCCATATTTGAAAAGTCAGGTTTGAGATCATGTATACCTCCAGGTCTTAGTCCACAAACAACTTGCAAACAGTGAAAGTTGGCAGTAAGGAGGATGCAGCTCAGTTGCCAGAGTTTTTACCCAGCATTCTCAAAACCCTGGTTACATTCCTTATGCACCAGGCATGACTGCACACTCCAGTAACCTTAGCTCTTGGAAGGTGTAGACTGGAGGGTGAGAAATTGAAGGTCTTCTACTATATAAGATATTTGAGGCCAGATCAGGGAGCCACACATGACTCTGCAAATGCCACTCCCCTTTTCTTCCTGGGTTCCTGATCACAATGAAAAACACGTGATTTCAATATATATAGCCCTAAAGCAGTAATACATTTCAGCCTTAACAGGCCAGACAATAAGTAGAGAATAAACAGAGATAGTTGCTATAGATGTAAGACTCTGTCTTACAAAACTAAAAATGAGTGCTGTGGAGATGGTCTAGTTAATAGAGTGCTTCCACTGCAACCTTGAGGGCCTGAGATAGATCTCCCAGAAGTCACGTTAAAAAACTAGTCATAGTAGCCAGGGCTTGTAATCCTAGCACTGTGGAGATAGAGAGAAGAAGATCCCTGGAGCCCCCTGTCTAGTTTGCCTAGCTGTTGCGGTAATATTTTAAATGGCGCCACCTGATATTGCTTGTTCTTAAGCAGCTGCCATGTTCCTGACTAGGCTAGGCCTGAGGTCACGAGCAGCATCATGTTCTCACTGCTGCTGCAGCTCAGGTTGCCAGCTCAGGTGGGCAAGAACACAGGCCCTGCCACCCACAGGATGCCAGTGTGGGAGATGGCTCTGCCAATCTTCCACGATGTCTCCACAAGGTTAGGTTGGGCCCAGACCATTCTGCCATCCACACAGTACCCAGAAGAAATGAGACTCTAATGCTTAGATTATCAAAAGGCTTTATAAGTTTGATAATGCTCAATAAACAAGATGCCCACACAACTGGAAGTGTTAACTAATTAACTAACCTAGATATAAGTTGTTACCTAGGACTGCTCTTGGTGCATGCATGGTCATCCATGGCTCCTACATCTCTGCTCCTCCCTAGCTCCTCCTCTTCCTTGCCTTACTACTCTTCCTCTCCTTACTCCTCCCACCTCAGCTCCTCCCAACTTGCAAGGAAAATATGCCGCTAAAGCTAGCCTACTTCTTGGTGAGTTTCAAGCTGATTGGAGAACCCTTTTCCAAAAATAGAGGTGTTGAGGAAAGACATCTGACGTTGAACTCTGGTCATCACATGCATGTGCAAGCAAATGTGCATATATACAGCACATGTATACAGAGTGGGGAGGGATAACCAGACTTCTATTCCAGGACAAAGAAAAGAAGCAATAAAGTCACTCATGTTGGTATTGTATGTAAGAAGATAACATCTGTAGCAACTACCTCTGTTTATTCTCTGCTTATTGTCTGGCCTGTTCAGGCTGAAATGTATTACTGCTTTAGGACTTCATATATTGAAATCATATGATTTTCATTGTGATCAGGAACCCAGGAAAAAAAGGGGAGTGGCATTTACTGAGCTATGGCACAATTAAGATTATACGTTTTCATGTCTCTTTGGTTTGTTGTGTTTTGTGAAAGATGTGTCAGGTCTCTATTGTTTTTGTTATTTTTCAGTTGTCCTAATCATTTCTCTCATTTGATTTCAGTTCAGCTTTCATAAAGGAACTGTCTTACCAGGTGGTTATTATGTTTTTTCCCCTTAAAGCCTTTTAACTCTTAATTTAAAGGATGTCCAAAGAAATCATTGTTTTGATGTTTACTTGTAGCATATTGATGATCCCACTGAAGGGGGCCCATGTGTTACCAAAGCTCATTTCAGCTGATTTTCCTGCTACTCATATCCAAAAGATAGGATGTAGGCTCAGCTTTTCAAAATCTTTCATTTCCCCCCTCTGTAACTTAAATAGTAAAGAAATTATGAGAGATGAATATATGTCTAAAAACAGTAGTCTAAACAAGCATAGAATGTATACTGGATAGTTTTATGTCAATTTGAGACAAACTAAAGTCATCTGAGAGGAGGGAGCCTCAAGAAAATGCCTTCATAAGATCAGGCTTCATGAAAGCCTTTAGGACACTTTTTTCACTAGTGACTGATGGGTGAGGGCCCAGGCTATTGTGGGTGGTGCCTTCCTTCGGCTGATGGTACTGGGTTCTATATAAAAGCAGCTGAGCAATTTGTGTGGAGCAAGCTAGTAAGCAGCACTCCTCCATGGCTTCAGCATCAGCTGAGGTTTCTGCCCTATTTAAGTTCATGTTTTGAGTTCTGTTGGTACTGAACAGTGCTTTGGAAATATAAGCCAAACAAATTCTTTCCTCCCCAAGTTACTTTGGTTATGGTCTTTTATCACAGCAATAGAAATCCTATCTAAGACATAATGCTTGCTTAAACTTTTAATTTTCATGATTTGGATTTTATTACCACTATATTTTAATACCCAAGGTATTAAAACTAATGAGAAAGAGGAAGAGCAGTTGTAGAGGTCAAGTGGGGAAAAATGTCAATGCCACCTCCATGAGGACTAATAGCCAGTTCCCTGTTTGTCTTAGGGAAGTGATACATGTACCACCTCATTACTAAATGGCTAAATCTGTTCTGTTCTGTTATACAGACATGTTACCAAATGCCTCCTGAGTACTTATGTTTATTCCAATAGATTAGTGCTGTCCTTAGCATTAGCTGGAGAAACCTCTCTCTACAGTTGACCAGTGGTCAATGAAGAGATTTCTAACTTGTCAGAGAGCTGATGAGAACAGTGCTTAGCTCTAAATAGGACAGCTATATCTACCCCACCCAAAGCTCAGGGAACACTGGAGTTGTGTGGGGAAACATAAGACCTGCAGGATGGTGAGGAGTGCTCTCTTGACATGGCTGACCAGTGCATTTGGAACTCACTGAGGCTAAAGCTTCCTGCACAAGGTCTAAACAGGGCCAAGCCAACAAGATTGGTCAACATTCCAGCAGGTCACCTGAATCAGGCTTGGTCAATTATACTTAATTAGAAAGGAAGGGGAGGGGGAGAAAAAGAAAGAGATATGAAGGTGGGAAAAGGAAATGTTGGGGAGGAGCTTTGCGGGGGAATGACAGAGGAAAGTTCGGCATGAATATGATCACAAACCTGTCAAGGAATAAATAAAATATATTTACAAAACATTAATAACACAGACTTTGTTCTACAACTTCCTTTGTGAGACTTGGTGCTGTGTGCATTGGTATGTGTGCATCTTGTTTCTACCAACTTTCTTTCAGAAGGGACCTGAGTGCCCTGACCTATTTAGAGCCACCATCTCACCCTTGACAAGTGTTCTCAGAGCCGCTTCACTGACTGGCATAGTGATGTTGGTTTGTCTGGACCACCTTCACTTTTTACTCCTGGAATTTTCCAGACTGATTGCACAAAGGGGAGTAATTTACGATGAGGTGACATGACATTACTACCTTGACAGTCAGGCCCCCAGGAAAGCCTTCATGTTTGCAAACACTTCCCATCACAGTCAACCTCACACACTGCCACAGAGGCATTCCCGATAGCCTCATTAGATGCCTCTACCAGTTTATAGCAAGCATTCAAAAGAACTGATGACGTTCCCACACGTTCTGCCTGCCTTACTTTTTCTGTTTCCTTTGTTCCTTCTCCCTTACCCCATATCATGTAGTATTCATGCATGTATATGTCGGTACTCCTGGAGGCCAGAGGAATGTATCAAGTGTCCAACTCTATTACCCTGCCTTATTCCCTTGAGACAAGATAATATCCCTTGCCTGATCTCAAGTTATTCTAGCTTCCAGAAAGCCAGGCCATTCTCCTGTCTCTATCCCTAACAATTCATTGGCTGCTCCTGGCTTTTTACAATGGTGTTGGGAAGTATGCTTTTATAATAGGTACTCTTACTCACAAGCCATTCTCCAGCTAAGCCTCCCATTTTTAATGGGATTGATCAAAACTCTCTTGTGCAAGGGCATTGTGTCCAGGTAGAGGTCCCCTGAGCTTTTGTCTTTTTCCCTATAAAATGGGGCTTCTGCCTCTCAGAAGAGTCTGAGGGTTTAGAAGCATGTGTGAAAGTACCACCAAGATGGCCTCAGTACATGTAAATTTTTGTTCTTTCCCTTGGAGACATTTCAACCTCAAGTCATTTCCATAGCATAACCCAATAGAAGAGCTATGTGGAGTCCTCATGAGAGACAGTATGGAGATACAATATAGAATCCTCATAGATGACAGTTGTTTCTAGAAGAACACCATAATGTGTGAAAGTCATCTGAGACCTGGGGTTTCAAAATTTAACAAGGATAATAATAATAAATTGTAATAAAATTTAAGCTGAACCTCAGCTTAAAATACAGTCTGCTTCACAAATAGAATGTAGCTTTCAAGCCTTCTTTGCTGTACGAAGTCAGGCAGACAGACTGAGGATGTGTACAACACACACTAACATCTATAGCTGCACATGCATGTCTCCCATGCCATTGCCTGCTGGAGGCACAATTAGAGAGACTCAATCGTACACCCATCTGTACATCTACCTCCTATGCCACAGGCATCTGGGAGTTGCTCAGCCATAAGTGGCCCAACCACCTCACTCTGATCCTCTATGCCAAGAAGGGCTCCATTGGTGACTCACAGAGACATCCCACTACCAACATCTTCCTTCAATTTGCATCCTCCAGAAATGCCCTGCCAATACAATAGCCAGAGGAAGGTGCATTTGTGGGAGTAGCCAGGCCTTTTCTATACCATGCGATCAAGCAACTCAAAACTCTTATCTTTGGCTATGCTTTAGTACATCTGGGAAGGGGAGACTACATCACCACCATCTTTCCTGAGAATTGGCAGAGCTTGGATAAAAACATGGTCTAATTAGAAACATAGAGAATTGGTAAAATAATTTTTGCTATGCCTGGAAAGCTATTTAGAAAATAGAAGCGATAATGGGACAATGGCCTTTCCTTAAGGTTGTGGAAGCCTATGCACATGTTACTACTATGACAGCCTTTGAAGACAGAAGAAAAATGGGGTGATTTGATACTGACCTGGGAGAGTTTGCCACTTCTGGTTTTTCACTCTTTTGTGTGCCAACTTGGTTCCTACTTTTTTTTTTCCTGCCCCTTCCTCAGGGAGGGCTCCACTTACTTGCTAGAGTGTGTGCTTGTGACCTACAATGTACTTGTGCCTCTGTGGTAAAGAAGCACAGAGAAACTATGTGGCTTTCATCCAGATCTCGGCTTTGCATCCCCTCTACTGTGACATTGAACAATTATTTATATCTGTTTCACTTTCACACATGTAAAGTGATGTAATAAGGGAGTTGTTGCAAGAATCAAATACAAAACCAAATACCAAAACTAACCCAAAGCAGCAGCAACAACAACAACAACAACAACAACAACAACAAAACATCCCCAAAAATTAAACCAACCAACCAACCAACCAACCAACCAAAAAAAAACCCACAAAAAAACTCTAAAAACAATAAATCCAACACTTTTAAAGATTCACATAGATCCATGCACACTGAATAATTCAATAAATATAAGCATAAAATGTCCTTCTCATATCAAAGTGAATGGTGAGCTTCTTGGGAGTAGGTTGTCTTACCCATATTTCTGTAGACTCCAAAATCTGTTGATTGTTTAATGATTCATCAGATGCTGACCAAGAGAAATATCTGACTTCCTGAAGTTCCAGAAGTTAGTGAATCAAATCTGATGTGTAACTCTCCACAGAAGCCATGTAAGGTTAGGCATAGGGTGAAGTGACACAAGACTCCACCCATGGAAGGCTCCATCTTGTGAAACTGCAAATACATTTGAAAGGAGTGAGCCTCAACAAGAATATTGAAAAAGGAGTACCTTGAGAATTATACGGAATCCTCGTAATAAATTGTTGACAAAAAGTCTTGGCTGCTTGACTACAATTACCAGCTCCATTATGTTTTTTTTACTGGATATTTTATTTATTTACCTTTCAATGTTATCCCCTCTCCCATTCTACCCCAAAGCCCCTTATCCCTACCACACTCCTCCTACTTCTATGAGGGTGTGCCCCCATCCGTCCACTCATTCCCAGCTCCCTGCACTCAAATTCCCTAACGCTAGGGCATCTAAACTTTCAGGGTCCAAGGCCCTCCTCTTCCACTGATGCCTGACAAGGCCACCCTCAACTACCTATAAAGGTGGAGCCATGAGTCCGTCCCCCCCCCTTTGTGTTTCCAGGCTGGAGGTTTAGACCCAGGGAGCTCTGGTTGAGTATTTTGATACTCCTTCTAAGGAGGACCAAAGCACCCATACTTTGGTCTTCCTTCTTCTTCTTGAGCTTCATATGGTCTATGCATTGTATCTTAGGTATTGTGAGCTTTTGGGCTAATATCCACTTATCAGTGAGTGCATACCATGTGTGTTCTTTTATGATTGGGTTACCTCACTCAGGATGATATTTTCCAGTTCCATCCATTTGTCTAAGAATTTAAGGAACTCATTGTTTTTAAGAGCTGAGTAGTACTTCATTGTGTAAATGTACCATATTTTCTATATCCACTCCTCTGTTGAAGGACATCTGGGTTCTTTCCAGCTTCTGGTTATTATAAATAAGGCTGCTATGAACATAGTGGAGCATGTGTCCCTGTTATATGTTGGAGCATCTTTTGGGTATATGTCCAGGAGTGTTATAGCGGGGCCCTCAGGTAATACTATGTTCAATTTTCTGAGGAACTGCTAGACTGCTTTCCATAGTGGTTGTACCAGCTTACAATCTCACCAACAATAGGAGTGTTCCTCTTTCTTCATATCCTCACCAGCATCTGCTGTCACCTGAGTTTTTGATCTTAGCCATTCTGACTGGTGTGAGGTGGAATCTCAGGGTTGTTTTGATTTGCATTTTCCTGATGACTAAGGATGTTAAACATTTCTTTAGGTGCTTCTTGGCCATTCGAGTTTCCTCAGTTGAAAATTCTTTGTTTAGCTCTGTACCCCATTTTTTAATAGGGTTATTTGATTGCCTAGAGTCTAATTTCTTCAGTTCTTTGTATACCTTGGATATTAGCCTTCTATCAGATGTGGGATTGGTAAATATATTTTCCCAATCTGTTGGTTGCAGCTTTGTCCTTTCTGTATAATCCTCAAGGGCAAGGTATTGTGGAAGAGGCCCATGGAACTTTAAAACGATTGATGAGATATGCTGTTGCTGAGATAAAGAATGATGCTGACCTATGAGCTTGCTAAATGCCCTGACAAGGGTGACTGGGAAGCTGTATTGGACATATGTTCCTGACCCACCTTTGCTTGCCTATATCCCAGATGGGACAAGCTGCCTTGCCTCAAGATTTTAGACCTTGTGGGACAGAGAATCAAAAAGAGAAATTATAATGTCTCTTGTAATTTTCTTAAAGCTGACCAGCTGTTAGGACTCAATCATATACTAGAAATCAATCCAATATTGGAAATAACAGTCTACATTTGGAAGGCTGGATCTAGATATTTTCAGAGACATATTTGGAGGTTAGCTGTAGTTCACTATGATGTTATGATAGCAAGAGATAAATTTGGGACAGGATTTGGATTTCCAATAAGGGTTAGTGCATGTTTTAAGACTCTTTTAATTGTCAAGCTAAAATTGTTTTTGTCTCTTCTACAGTATTTATTGTAAGTTGCATTGACTGTATAATTTCCAATTGTGTTAGTGTGTTGAATCCTGGCATTTCTGTTATGGGGGGTCTATCAGCCAGCTTTTGTCTTACTGCCCTGAGTATTAGAAAATTTTGATTCTCTGAAAAAAGCTTGAAAGTGCTGGAAGAAGTGAGTTAGGCTTTAAGCAGAAGCAAGAGGGTAGCGTGCTTGATTATTGCTGGTATAACAGCTTTAATTTCAATAATTGCTAGTACCACTGCTTCTGCAATAGCATTGACACAAGGAGTTAAGACAACTCTTTTTGTTAACCATCTAGCCAAAAAAATTTACTAATGTACTGAGTATACAAAAGGATTTATGTAGGTATCTGGAACAACGGATGATGCTCTATAACCTATTCAACTTATCTGAAGGAGGTTCAGGGTTCAAGAGTTAGGAGCCATCCCATGTGTCATGACAAATATCATTGGAGTAATGTTACTTTGAAAATTTACAGTGATTCTCAATATAATTAGAAAAAAGTTTAAAGACACTTGTAGGGTATTTGGCATAATCTTAACATCTCTCTGGGTGTGTTAACTTTGCATAGTGAGATTATGAATTTAAAGAATGCTGTTCTGTTGAGCTTTGATGCTGCAGATAATGCTGATAAAATTATCCATGGCCTGAGGTCAGTATTTCCATTTCAGTCAAACCTATGGAATGGCATATATAGCTTGATCTGGCTAGACCTTCTTGTCCTGGGAATACTTTTATTCCTGCCCATGTTGTTAAAGCTTGTCTCTAACTACATCAACAGGCTGGCAGCCAAAGAATGTGACTTGAAACTGATAATGGACCCTCAGACAGAGTTATTAATTTAACAGGCTGGCAAGCCAAGGACAGGTAAGATTCTGCACAGAGCCTTACCAACCCAAGACAGAAGTGCATTGCTTATGATAATGCATATTCCATGATGGATAAGGAAGGCTTTCTTGTCAGAATGACCTAAGAAAGGCTCAATCTGGTTTATACAATAAAAAAGGGGAAATGTGGAGAGCTTTTGGGGCGGGCTGGCAGGAATCTGTCATTGGCCAACGGCAAGGAAATGGACTGCAGGCAGGAATCTGACATTGGGCTGGAACAAAGAAGTAATTTCAGGAAGAAATCTTAATCCTATGCTAGAACAAAGAAGAAATTTCAGGCAGGAATCTAAATCTTAGGCTAGAACAAAGAAGTAATTATAGGCAGAAATCTAAATCTTAAGCTAGAACAAAGAAGTAGGCTTCAGACATGAAAATGACTTTGGGCTTGGACAGGGAAGTAGGCTCATATATTTTGATCATTTTGATAAGCCCTTAGAAATAGTGATCACAGGAATCTGCTTATTGTTGTGCATGTTTTTTGATTATCTAGGTTTTTGTCTTCCTTTTCCCTGGACTATTAGCATCTATTGTATTGCTACTTCCTCAACCTAGAACTGACCTTAATACTTGCATGTAATTTAAACAGTATAAAGGCAAAAAAAGAGGAGGAGGGATAGGAGAGGGGATTAATGGGTAGGGGGAATGGGAAAGGGGTATGGCATCTGAAATGTAAAAAAATAAAATATTGAATAAAGAAAAAGAAAGAGAAAAAGAAAAAGAAAAAGAAAAAGGATTTCCTTGCTCACTAGTAAGCACATAGGGAAGCAGACAAATGCTATTGATAGAACTGTGGTCTCAGGGCAACAGACAGCATCCCAAGCTGGCAGAACTTGGAAACCTTTTCTCCATGATGCTGGTATTGCAGGTATGAAAGAAAAGTGGTTGAATGGGGCCTATAGAGTTTTGTACTACACTTCTAGAGAGCTGCTGAGGCTAGGACACAGGTGGCAGGATTGGATTTCTGCAAGGAGACACAAAGAGGCCACAATGTGAAGCTAAATTCGCAAATTTCAACATGTTCAAGATGTCAGAATCATGGGAAGTCCATTGGAGAAAGTTTCAAACACAGAGAGAAGCTAGGTAAAGAGAGAGGCAGTGTGTGTTGCAGGTAGCAGAGCTGGAGGAGTTGCCCTGTGCAAGAACTATGGAGCCCAGGTAATTGTATGATGAGCTCGAGAAACCGCTACAAGATCTGGGGAGCTACAAGATCTGGGGTTTGCCCTGCTGAGTTTTTGTCTTGCTCTGTTCTGAGTTTCCTTGCGATTTTCCCATTCCTACCCTTTGGAAGGAGAATTGCTATTCTGTTCCACCATATGCTGAAATGATTTTTTACTTACAGGCTATCACAGGTAAAAGTTTACCTTGCATCTTAGAAGAAACTTTGCACTTCTCAACAGTATTGGAACTGTTAAAAAGCACAGGGACTTTTGAAGTTGGATTAAATACATTTTACACTATGAGATGGCCAGGAGCCTGTGGTCACAAGTAGAAGGTTATGGGTTAAAAGTGGTCTTTTGGGGTGTCAAGTTGACAAAGGGTGGACTTATGAAATTTGACAGAATCAAGAATCATCTAGGAGATAAACTCCTGGACATGCCTGTGAGGAATTTTCTAGACTGGACTAATTGAGGTGGGAAGACTTATCTTAAATGTGCACCATCATCCCATGGGCCAGGGCCCATATTACATGTAAGTAGGACACATGCTGAGCTCCAGCCTTCATTCCTCTAAGCTTCCTGACCATGAACACAATGTGACTTATGCTGCCTTATGCTCTGGCTGACACAACTTTTTGACCAGGATGCATGCTTGAGCTGTGATCCAAAATAAACCCTTTTTCCCTTAAGTTGCTTTTGTTAGAATTCTTCTTCAGCAACAGAAGTAACAGAGGTCAAAGGCATAAGTAGTTAGTGTTAGCTTTATACTCTCTTGTTTGGATTAAGGGTATAGCTCAGTTAGCAGAACACTTAACAGAGCAAGAATCACAAGAGAAGCCCTGAGTTTAATCTCTAATCCTGGAGGTGGGGAGCAACCAAAAGGGTGGCACTTCACTCTTATTTCTTTTTTTCTCATGGATGTCTCTTTTGTATCTTTAAAGTTAATTCTTTCTAGATAATGATATCTTTCTTGATACCTCCTGGAAATCAACTGGTGTATGTAAAGAAAATAGCTTCAGCATCCACATTATGCATCAGAACATGGGCTAAAAGTGTTTTAAAGACTCACATTGATATATCCTTGTTAACCAAAATCGAAAATTTAACCAAATGGTTCATGTTAGGGTTTTACCCTTGTTTTGTGGATTTTGAAAAAGGAATAGCTGGGTGGTGGTGGTGCACGCCTTTAATCCCAGCACTTGGGAGGCAGAGGCAGGCAGATTTCTGAGTTCGAGGCCAGCCTGGTCTACAGAGTGAGTTCCAGGACAGCCAGCACTACACAGAGAAACCCTGTCTCAAAAAACAAAAACAAACAAACAAACAAAAACAAAAAAAAGAAAGAGGAATAAAAATGTATATTTACTACAATAGTATTCATAGAGAATAGTTTCACTCTAAAAAAATTCATGTTTTATGAAGTTTCTTCTATTTCTTTCTTTTCTTTTGAGAAAAGGTCTCACTATGTATTTCAGGCTCAGGTCAAACTTGCAGACCTCCTGCCTCACAATTATGAATGTTACAGTCATATGCCATTATACCCAGTTTATCGTGTGTGTGTGTGTGTGTGTGTTTTTAAAATGTACTATATTATTGCCTCATGGTACCTTTAGTGAAGACACCAAATGCCGCTTCTTTGATTAGACACTCACATCCTATCATTGCTTGGTCAAGAGAAATTGAAGATAGAAAGCTACACTTCAAACAGTGCCTCTACTCTTCCAAGTCCCCACTCCCCATTTCCCCATGACTACAGGTTCCCCTATAAGTCTTTGGGCTGTAGGTTCAAACCTTGGCATGTAGTAAAAATTGTTGTTTCTTTAAAAACACAGAAATGTTATGTGAATATGTTTTTGTTTTTAATCCCAGGTGTGTGATACAAGGCTGATTCAGGTTGCTCACAGTAGCAGACTATGATTTGTCTCATGCTCTGGCAGGGGTTGTGATTCTGAAAGCTGAAGATGGATTACGTTTAGAATTCTGTGGACTCTTGAGAGGCTATAAAAATGCAAGAACTCTGAGAAGGGAGGCTTCTCTCCTCTTGCTGCTGCTGCTGGTTCCTGTAGTTTGTTGAGTGGTCATGAGAAAAGAGACAATAAAGATTGGACTCGCCCCAAGGAACCCAACATCTCTAATCATCAGGAAATATTCTAAAGAGATCTATGCCCTCTTTTCCCTCTAACCTTCTTTCTCTCCTACCTAGTGATGGGGGGTTGGAAGGGATTGGTGTGGTTAGGGGTGATAGATATAAGAACCCAATAAAGTAGCCAACATTGGAGTTGTCTATTCATGTCACAGAGGTCAGCAGCATTTTCTTTCTTCTTCTTCTTTTTTTTTTCTTGATGCAACCAGCAAGAGGTTTAATGATTCCAGTATACTGGGGTTCCTTCACATGCAAGCAAGAAGAGAGAATCCCGAGTTGGAGCTAAGAATAGCTTTTATACGGTCTAGGGGGTAGAACAGAGAAACAGTGACTAGGCACAATATGATTGGCAGAACAGTGTGACTTTTAAACTGATTGGTCTTTGGGGAATGAGGTGGCAAGGACCTCCTTTGTCTGTCTAAGTGCTCTAGGTCTTCCTCACCTGCAGGTGGGTTCCCTCCCCTGTGGTCTGAGGAATGTTAATCAGCCTCTCCCTTCCTTCTCTGAATGTTAATCCAGCAAGTGTCCTGGGATATGTCCTGGGACAGTGGGGTTCTTTTAATCTTAAATTCAAACCAAGACCCAAAAGTCTTACATTAAGACCTGAAAGTCTTACATTCCCTCCTTTTTCTTGTGGGTGATTCCAATCCTGGAATCACAAGCTGTCATTTAACTTTGGGTAAATGCACCCTAAGCCCCACCCTCTAAGGCTGCATCTGGGACATAGCTTAGATTTAAGTCTCTTATCTCTGACATTTTGTGTAATCTCTACGCCTGTGCCTCTAGGGTGGGGATATCTCAGGAGTCAAAGCAGCACTTTCTTGAATCTTAAACTTTGCTGTTTCTTTTTGTGTATGTGTGTCCATGTGTGTGTTGTATATATGTGCATGCATGTATGTGTGCCAATAAACTTTGCTCATGTGTGCTCAGGTGGAAGCTCTGGCCTCTGGCCTCCATATGATACACTGGAAATCTTCTATTGTTCTCTACTTTATTTATTTATTTATTTATTTATTTATTTATTTATTTATTTATTTGTGTGTGTGTGTGTGTGTGTGTAGTATGTGATTGTCAGGGTCCTCATGTGGAAGTTAGAGGACCTTTTTAAAACATTTTTCTTTCTACTTTTACTTTTACTCTTTACATATGGTGTATCTTAACCACAGTTTCTCCTACCTCCACTTGCCTCAGCCCTGCCACATTACCCTCTCCCCCACATCCGTGATGAGCAGAGGATAAAGGTCCCAAGTACGGGCAAAAATCGTTAGAGATATGCCCCACAAACTCCCACTGTTAGGAGTACCACAAGAATAGCAAGCTATATAACCATAACATATATGCAGAGGACCTAGCTCAGATCCATATAGGGTCAGTGATTGTCACTTCAGTTTCTGTGAGCCCCTATAAGCCACATTTAGTTGATTCTGTGGGTAGTGGTTTTGTGACGTCCTTAGCTCCTCTGGTTTCTAGTATATTTCCTCCACCTCTTCTTTGGATTCCCCCTGGCTTTGTGTAGTGTGTGACTGTGGATCTCTGCAGCTGTTTACTCCCATTAATTGCTGGACATGTCTTTCTGGTGACATTTAGGCTAGGCACTGATCTATCAGTATAGCAGAATGTCATTGACTTTCATTTTCCAGTTGTATTTGGTTATGTCCTGGGTCAGAGGATCTTTTTCTAAGTTGTGGGTCCTGGGGTCCAAACACAGGTGTTTAGTCTCAATGGCAAGCACCTTTACCTGTTGAGTTGTTTGTTTCTCTAGACACTTCAGACTAAGGCCAGTAAGAACACAATGATTTCCTTCCCCTCTCTGTGTCTTTACACTTCTGCAGAGAATCTTCATAGGATAGTTTAACAAGGATTCTTTCCCTACCAAATACCTATAATGTCAGAGCTTTCTCACATTTGTTTGTTGTTAATACACTTGCACCTTCCTAAACAAAGTTGCTCTTCTTTCCACATCTTAACTCATTACTCTCAGGAAGTAGTGAGAGCTTATCTTGGCCAGAGCTCTTGAGTCCAATATACCATCTGCCTCCTTCTCCTATTTTAGTCATCTCTATGTTTGATAGAGTCACAGCCTCAAACCGTTAGAGTTTAATGGGACACTTGGGAGCAAGCCAACTCCATCATTTCATAGATGAGAAAATTGAGCCTTAGGAAGGGATGGATTATAATTTGTCTACTCTCCTCGAGCTAGTGAGTTAGGGGCTTGGATCATAGTACTGGACTCTTTATTGAACCATGACAACATGCCCCACCCTATCTACACTGACACTGATCAACTTTTTAATTTTCCTTAACACATTCTATATATGATTTCCCTAGAAAGCATTAACATTTCTGCAAAAGATTTAAACATCCTGGTTTTCTGGCTTTCTTTTCTCTTATTGTGGGAGTCTATTTGGATTTTGTTTTGGGTCTGAATTAGGTTCTTAGACCTAGATAGTTTGGGGAAATGAGGCTAATATTCAGCCAGGAAATGATGGAAATAAATTGTGCCATGTTCTGCTTGGACAGTCAGCAGCAATAATTCAAACTCTAGACTAGATGGAAGACAGATACAACATGGATCCTTTCTGAAATGAGCTCCAGATTGACCTTATGTGGGCCATTTCTTTTTTAGAGATCTCTTGCCATGTGGAGAAAAAGGTAAGCACACTATTACTGCTTTTAAATATGTAAGGGTTAAGAGTGTTATATCTTTTATCAGGCCAATTTCCAGATGAAGCACACTTGCAATGGAATTAACTGGAAGAAATGGATACTGATATTACAATAATCTAGTAGTCTAGTTAGACAGAGCACTATAGTAAAAAGGACACGCTACTGTTTCAGGAAATGATGCATCTTAGCCTTGATCAGGGTGTATTATCCTCTCCTGAGGTCAAATGTCAGCTGATTCAAAACAGGATGGTACAGTTTATTAAGTAGAGCAATCACAATAATGTCATTTAAAAAATACTTAACTAAGCTGGGGTAGTGGCTCAGTGGGTAAAGTACTATGGATCTGTCCAGAACCCATGCAAAGATGGATACGGTAGCATGTGTGTATATTCTTGGGGCTTCAACAACAAAAAGGGAAGTGGAGACAGGAGACTCCATAGGTGTTTGTGCGCAGCCAGCCTGGTTATACAGTGTTGAAAAAGAGGCCTTGTATCAAACAAGGTGTAACTTTCCCATGTTTTGTGACATGTGTGACTCTTATCCCCACATCATACAGGATACATGAACAGACATTGATTAAAAACAAACAAACAAACAAACAAGACAGAACAATACAACTAACCCTGTGGATATGAAAGGAGAGTTTTCATTCAAGTTAAAAGATACAGTAAAAGACATAGACTATTAACTATGTAACTAACCAGTTTTAGAAATCTGCCAGAAGCCAGGACCCTCGCCCTTACCCTCACCCCCTACCTTTCCCCACCTGCACAATGTCCCCTGCAGCTTGGCAACTGCAAGATCCTGCCTGGCAGCTGCAGATAGACTCAAAGCAGTGTACCATATCTTCTGAAGAATAGCAGGGAGACCATTACTCAAAACAGTGTACCATATCTTCTGAAGAATAGCAGGTAGATCATAATTCAAGGCAGTGTACCGTGTAGACCATGAAATGTTTCAGGGCACAGGCCATGAAGATTCTGTACTTTTCCACCACCTGGCCCCTCTTACCCCCTCCCCTTGTAAAGCATACTATAAAAAAGCATTTCACGTTCAAATACACGACTCTTGACAAGCAAATGCTTCCTTGAGTCCTTTCCCTCTTGTGCCCATTCTTCTTTCAGGTTGCGGTCTTCCTCATCCCCACAAATAACTAGGACCCACAGGTCGGGTCAAGTGGTGCCCAACGTGGGGCTCGAGGAATGGACCCCTCTGGACGGATCCTCACTGAGAAGTGTGCACGACATCAAGATTGAGTGAGACAGTGATCGTCGCCCGCGGCCTGTCGTCCTCGGGTAAGTTTCATTTTCATTCCGTCCCATAACGAATGGGCCATTCTTTGTCTAAGGAGGCGTCCTTCATAAAGAACCTCAAGCATGCACTCAGAGAGAGAGAGGAATAAGGGTTAAGAAAAAGGATCTTATAAGCTTTTTTGTCTTTATTGATGAGAAGTGCCCTTGGTTTATGATTGATGGTCCTACCATCCATCCTAAGAAATGGCAGAAGGTAGGTCATGAATTAAATGAGAAAATTAAAACTGAAGGTGATGCAACTGTTACTGCAACAATCTTTTCCTTTTGGGGCATTATTAGGGATATTATTGAGGATGCAGATAAAGATACAGGGAAACGACAAATTTTATCCACTGCTGAGTATTATCTGTCACAATATAGGCTTAATTCTACCTGCCCATCTCGTCAGCCCTCTAGGCCTCCGTCTCAGGCTTCTGTTTCTTTCACTCTTATAGACATCCCCCCTCCTTCTGATCAGCCTCGCCTCTATCCAGATTTATCTTCTCCTGATTCCTCTCCACTGGTTTCTCAGCCTCCACCTTATAATTCTTCAGCAGTTTCTGATTCACAGACTCCCTCCTCCACTCACTTTTGCAACCCTGTGCTGCAAAAATCTGCTTCCCCCTGTCCTGCTGCTAAGCGTCATTTTTCTTCTCATTTGCCGCTCTCTTGACAGACTCCCCCAGCTGCTCTTTCCGACCCAGAGCCTCTGGAATCCGGTGATGCTGTCATCCTTGAAAAATACAGCCCTGACTGGTCTCCCCTTACGGCATCTTCTGCTCCTTTTTCCATGCTTGCCTTTCCAACTTTCCCTGCCACTTTGCCTAACTCTCTTTCTGACATGCGGGACCGCCTCTCTTCTCAGGTTCGTGAACTGACAGACATTCTCCACCTCCAAAAGCAAGTTTTGTGCCTCTTGGTCCTTTGTTCTTCCTCTGTTCCTTCACAAGACTCCCTGCACTTAGCCTTTCCTGTAACCTGATCCCAGGATCCCTCTTCACAGACACCCGCAGTTGCAGCTTCTGACTTTGAGTCTTGATAGACTCTACCACTTCCTCCTGCCGTTTGGTCGGGCGCTCGGCACCCCTCCCCCTCCTACGAGTCCGCCATACCTCCAC
The DNA here is from genome assembly GCF_004785775.1 of Grammomys surdaster. Taxonomy (NCBI): domain Eukaryota; kingdom Metazoa; phylum Chordata; class Mammalia; order Rodentia; family Muridae; genus Grammomys; species Grammomys surdaster. The sequence goes on along the minus strand of NW_021604564.1, from coordinate 7,154,899 downwards.
CTTCTTGTCTTGCTCCTGCTTCTTCTTCTCATCCCTCCCGCAAGCCTTCCTGAACACCCCGCCCCCAGTCTGGGACTGAGGCTGATTCCTGTGAGGACGAGCCCAATTCAGATATTGAAAATGAAATCGAACCTAATTATCAACAATGCTGGATTTGTTTTTCACCTACTCCTCCTTTCTATGAGGGGATAGCTATCCTCTCCCCTCCCACTTTTACTAATGATGGCAACAGACTCCTTGGGACTCATTTGCCTGAAGGAGGTCTTACCCTTAGCTCCATTTCAGGAATAGGCCTTTGTCTTTTGTGACCCTCCATGCTCCCCTCTAGGGACTTGATTCTGGTGTGTAACCAGACAATGATTCTCAATGATACCTTTTTATATACTCTGGCACCTAATGGTACATATTTTGCCTGTGCTTCTGGCTTGACCCCTTATATATTTAATCCCAGTTTTTTACATTTTAAAGATTATTGTGTAATTGTTACCATTCTTCCACATTTTTTTTAATACATGATCCAGAGTCCTTCCTTAATATTATAGATCAAGGATCTTCTCTAAGAACCAAGAGAGAACCCCTTACTGCCCTCACCTTGTCTGTCATACTAGGAATTAGTGCCATCGGTACAGGCACGGGTATAGCTTCCTTGGTGACTTCCAATAATCATTATGCTCATTTCCAATCCCTCATTGATAAAGATTTAAATAATTTGAGGGAAGGAATACAAGACGTTAAGGACTCTATGGCCTCCCTTTCTGAGGTGGTGTTACAGAACAGGAGAGGACTTAACCTTGTCTTCCTTAAGGAAGGGGGTCTCTGCATGGCCCTCAGAGAAGAGTGTTGCTTTTACTCGGATGAGGCAGGCCTTATCCAAAATAGCCTGGACAAGGTCAAAAGGAGTTTAGAAGAAAGAAAAAGAGCCAGAGAACAACAAGAGTCATGGTATCAAAACTGGTTCTCTACCTCTCCTTGGCTCACCACCCTGTTGCCTAGTATATTAGGACCCTTTGTTGGCATTCTTTTGCTTCTTTCGTTTGGCCCCTGGGCCTTTAACCATCTTACAAATTTTGTTAAGAACCAGGTTGATTCTGCCATCAAGAAGCCGGTCAAAGTTCATTACCATCAGCTGAAAATTGAAGAAGATCCAGAAGTGACTCTGCAGGAGACTGACACAGCTGCCAGCTCCCCTGCCTTCCCCTATGGTCGACCCCTAGATTTCCACGCCCTCCAGAAGGGTTCCTGGTATGCCTGGCTCTGCCCTCATTTCTCTCATTAGAGAGCCTAGCCTCTTGATCACCCCAACAAAAATTGGCTTTTTCCTAAACCAAGGCCGCCCTTGATGTGGCCTGCTAACATTGGGGAGCCTTCCTTTATGACAATATTACACCCCAAACTGACAAATGGCTGGTAACTTGAACATATACAAGGGACTAGGATGGCTGTGAGTTAGCCCAATGATGGGATTATTGTAGGTCCACTTCCCAGGGACCCACCCAATGCAGCCGAAAAGGAGTACGTGGTGCTGGGAGCGGATGCAGCCTACATGGCCTAAGACAGGGCCCTCACCCTCCTTTCACCCACCTCGGGGTCCCTTGACGTTGCCCATCGTCGATAGCCTAAAGCCTTCGACCATCGACATGACTCATCTCACATCAATGTTTTGGGGTTGTGAATTTGTCCAAGACCCCCCCATAATTAGACTTCCAAATTCAAAATTCACATAGTTGGGATTGATCACAAGACGCCTTCTCTACTAAATGGAGAAGGGGGAGATACCAGAAGCCAGGACCCTTGCCCTTACCCTCACCCCCTACCTTTCCCCACCTGCACAATGTCCCCTGCAGCTTGGCAACCACAAGATCCTGCCTGGCAGCTGCAGATAGACTCAAAGCAGTGTACCATATCTTCTGAAGAATAGCAGGGAGACCATTACTCAAAACAGTGTACCATATCTTCTGAAGAATAGCAGGTAGATCATAATTCAAGGCAGTGTACCGTGTAGACCATGAAATGTTTCAGGGCACAGGCCATGAAGATTCTGTACTTTTCCACCACCTGGCCCCTCTTACCCCCTCCCCTTGTAAAGCATACTATAAAAAAGCATTTCACGTTCAAATACACGACTCTTGACAAGCAAATGCTTCCTTGAGTCCTTTCCCTCTTGTGCCCATTCTTCTTTCAGGTTGCAGTCCTCCTCGCCCCCACGAATAACTAGGACCCGCAGGTCAGGTCAGAAATCCTCTAAATTTCATTAGCCTTTTTCCATGCAAAATGTGATATCATTTTTAAAGGCTCCCACTATTAGAGACACTTGCCAATATTGTGGGTGTATTCTTACAGGCCAAAAGACATTTGGCCCTTGGAGGACAACATTCCATCTTTGCTACAGCAAAAAGAAGACAGAAAATCTGCAGTCTGATATACTGTGCCAGGTGCCAGAGGGAGAAATTCCAAACTCTCTTTTAATCCAATCGACACATGCAATATTTATTACAGATCAGCAAGAGTTCATTACTTCATCAATAGGCTGAGAGATTAGATGATTTCTTTTTCAATTGGATAACTGGCTTATAATAATGGAATTCTAGATCAGGTGCGAAGCAACTAGCCGCCTTTTTTTTATCCCACAGTTGGTGCAGCAAACAAGGCTCTTAAATTAGCTGAGGAACAAGCTGGAAGAGCTTGCCTTCTGAATTATTTCCAGCAATGGGTTAGCTACTCACTGGAAATTATACAGCAAGCATTTAAAAAGCTGCCTTTGTCAGATATTCTGTTTTGATGGCTGGGATTTAAGTCCAAACAAAGTTAAGCCAGCTCTGTGGAGGTGGCTCTATTGTTTTCTTCCACAATTTTCATATTCTCTCTATATTACTCAAGTACTCATCCTTAACAAGCTGCAGATGTTGCCTCAGGGAAGGACAATTGAAACTGACTGTGTATACTTTCAGTAATCCTGTGATATCTTCGGGATCTCTACAAGTAGAGTCTGTATTGAAAACGCTTGACAACTGTAAGATACCAGTGCTCAGAGGGCTTGGCTCCAGGTTTGATTCTTTCCTAGCAGGCTGAATGTAGCCCTCCTAGAAGATTTGTTGAGGGGTCATGGAACTCACAGGTGGAGGGGGCATCCATGGTCTTCATTTTTTAATTCACTCACTTTGTGAGGGAGTTAATCAGCATCTAAGAGTTTCCCCTCACTGTGTGTTTGTTCCCTGCTCTTTTAGACACCAGTAGGGGTTGAACCTAGAGCCTCATATATTCTCAACAAGTACTCTACCACTAAGCTCCAGCTACCTTCCCCACCCATTCTTTTTCACTTTTATGTTCCAGGGTGAAGGTTAGTTTTTCTCAGCTTGAAACAAATTAGAGTCACCTGAAAAGGAGGTTTACTCCTGAATAGAATTGCCTCCAACAAACTGGTCTGTAGTCATATCTATGGAACATTTTCTTAATTGTATCTTGATTCAGGAGGGCACCAGTTCACTGTGAATGGTGCTACTCTTATGTAGTTGAGCCTGGGATGTACCAAAAACATTTAGATAGGCAAGCCAGGGAAACAGACCATTTAAGCAACATACTTCCGTGGTCACTGCTGTAGATCCTGACTTGGCTTTCCTCGGTGATGTGGGTTGCACCTTATAAGGCAAATAATCATTTTTTCTATCAAGTCGCTTTTGATCATGGTGATCATCACAACAACAGAAAGGAAATGGGTTAGAGTCATATGTACAAACACACACAGTTACTGTGAAGAAGAAACAAAACGCTGTGTCTGCCTTCCTCATGTGTAGACAGAGGGACAGGGTCTTGCTTGCCAAGTCTCAGCCTTTGTGTAGGGCAGATTGCTTCTTACACTGATCACAAAATAAATACTTGACATTTCCTGCTAATATTCTATTTTAATATGGTATTAACCTGTCCAAAACACAGTGTTTAGAATCTAAATATTTGAATTAAAAGCCAAAAAGTTATATGTTGGGTGCCAGTCTTCTTCTATATTTTATATGGTCTAATAAATGTTAATGAGGATATAAGAAATAATTGAAATGAAACACTTTGAGGTAAGAGTGTGAAGAGTCAGGGATGGTGGATTATAGCAGTTGTAAGAATTATCTGGAGGAAAAACATGGAGCTTCTTTGTAGCGTTTGCCCATACTACTTTCTGATTTTAGATGCTGGAGCCATGTTTCATCAAAAAAGAGCAAGTGAGTGGGGATTATTGGGCTCTAAGATGCTTCCAGAGGTAAAGGTGATTGCTGCCAAGTCTGACAACCCTTGTTCAATCCCATGAAACATGGTACAAGGAGAAAATCAACTCCACCACACTATTCTCTGACTTCCATGTGATTGATGTAGTATGTACACTCCTAAACTAATAAATAAATGTAATATTAAAATCTAAAAATAAAAAAGTTTGGTAACAACTAGTGCAGGGTGTATGTAGGAAGTCACCCAGAAGGCATGGCGGTAGCTGTTTGACTTCTTCTCTTTTTTCCCTTGCCATCTTCTGTGGGAAAAAATATTGGGGGCTGCAACAGTGGAGTCTGGGGACTTCCACGCTGTGGGTGGGTCCCACATGCACGAGGAACGTCTATGGTTCCAGCGGCCTGGAGGCTTTGGCGGCGGCAGGCCCCAATGACACGAGGAAGTCCTTGGTCCCAAAAGGGTTTATTGTCATGGTGGATGGTAGATGAATCTGGAAGTACCCCTGTAAAACTCAGGGCAGTCTCGAGTTATTAGGGAGGGAGAAAGGGGGAGTATCTGGGGAGTATCTGGGGAGGCATACTTAATTTGCTCCACCCTCTGGCCTTCATTAGTTTGTAAATCCCCAGGGCCTGAGGCCCCTAGTCATGCTCTCTACCTGTGCATTTTGGGAGGGGCTGTCTGGCCCAAGTGACTGAACAATGTAATTCTATGGAGACTAGACTGCTTTTCAGGACCCTGGGTTCTGGGGGTGTGCTGAACTCCTGCTGGTTCTCATGCAGAGTCTCAGGGTTCTAGGCAACGCCCAGCCATGACCCAGAATACCCTTACGCAGTTCCACAATCTTCCTTTCCTGGACTCAAGCCTAGAGCTTCACACATGCTAAGAAAAGACCTCTACCACTGACCTACACCTTCATCCCATTTTAATTTTTGTTTTGCATCAGGTCTCTCTGAATTGTCTAGAATGACTGTGAATGTGTTCATCCATTCTCTGTTTCTGAGTAACTAGTATGACAGGTGTGGAACACCACCCCATCCCCCACCCCCATCATCTTTGGAAAGGTTTAATGGGGATTGGGTTTGGTCCAGAAATAAGTTGTAGTCTCAGAAAAGTGTTTCTGGATTCAAACAGACATAGGTTTGAATCTAGACTCTTACAGTTTGAGGTGGCCTTTTCAATACCATGGAGGTTTCCATGTCTAAAAACTTTATTTAGTAGTGAAAGAGATTTCACACAGAAACTATTAGGCAAATGTGTACGTGCAGTAGATTGTCAACACTTGCTAGTAGGATAGTGATACAGCTAGATGTGCTGGCTATTCTTGGGGGCTCTAGACACAGTGGTATTCTGTCATCTATTTGCTTCTATACAGGGATATTGATTTAGACCACTCGGTCCCTTTTCTGAGACAATCTTAGCTCCAAATATTTTGACCTATGGTCCCCACAAAGAACTGAGATATCTGAGGAGCCCCCATATTGTGAGGAATAGCCCCTGAACCTATACCAGCAGTAAAACAAAAACACAGGCTTCAAAAATGAAATTCCAGGCTGAAAACTCCATGGCAAATGAAGGCAAGGATTCTCAATAACCATGTTCAGTACAGTAGTGTAACTGTAGAACTGGAGATTAGCCCAGTCCTAAAACTCAGTCAGCCATCGACAGTGTGAAGGAGATAGGCCGCAGTACTGCTTATCCCTAGTCATTTAAAACATGGTGGGAATTGTTTCAGAAGGTCAGAGTCTATGCTGGCTGGTTTTGTATGTCAACTAGACAAAAGTTGGACGGGAGCCTCAGTTGAGAAAATGCCTCCATGAGATCCAGCTGTAAGGCATTTTCTCAATTAGTCTCAAGGAGGGGAGGACCCAGCCCATTGTGCATAAAGCTATCCCTGGACTGGTGGGCCTGGGTTTTATAAGAAAGCAAGCTGAGCAAGCAAGGGGAAGCAAGCCAATAAGCAGGACCCTCCATGGCCTCTGTATCAGCTCCTGCCTCCAAGTTCCTGCCCTGACTTCCTTTAGTGATGAACAACAATGTGGAAGTGTAAGCTGAATAAACCCTTTTCTCCCCAACTTGCTTGTTGTTCATGATGTTTTGTGCAGGAATACCAACCCCGACTAAGACAGAATCATTACCCTATTTTTTTTTCCATTTTTAACATCATAATAAACACAATGGGATATCTAATATTTTATTGGACAAAAAATAAAAAATTACAAAACTAGACTAATTTGAAAATGTCTGAAAATTTTATTTGGTAATTATGGTTAACATTTGTTGCTGGGACAAAATACCCAATAAAGCAATTTAAGGAAAGAAGGGTTTATTTGAGTTTATTGCTTGAGGGTGCCCATCATGGCAGGGAAGAGATGGCAGCTGGAGATGGCTGCTCATGTTGTATAGGAACAGTGGGAGATGGATGCGGATACTCAGCTCACGGGCTCTTTTATGTTCTCTGAAGAGTCCTAGCCCATGGAATAGTGCTGTCTACCTGTGGTAAAGTAAGTGGTGTCTCATGTGTGCAGCACCATTATTGTCTTTCAAAAGGTCATGTGGGGATGGTCCCCAAACTGGTTCTAATTCCAGATCACTGTCTATGGAGTCAAACAGACACAGGTTTGAGTCCAAACTCTTACAATTCCACATCTCCAAGATCATGGAGGTATCTGTGTCTAAGGACTTCCCACCTCAGTTAACCTAATCTGAGAAATCTCTCCCAAGCATGCCTGGGAGATTTGTTTTAGATGATTCTAGAGTCTGTCAGGTTGACAATTAGTAGTAGCTGTAACACATGTTAATGAAAATTTCTAAAGAACAGGAGTTTGTCAACTTGGATATACAATGGAAGGGGTCGTATGTATGTTGCTAAGGTGACTGGCACAAAGCACTGTTAATGTGTGTTTTTCTTCCCAGCCCCGAGCTCTGAAACTTAAAATATATTTACCAATACCTAGGTCATATAGCTAAGGCTTGTTTCCTGACAAGCTAATAGCTTAAAATAACCCATTTATACTGATCTACATTCTGACATGTGATGGCTTACCTCGGCTCAGGTACCATGTGACTGCCTTCCTCACATCTTCCCTGGCAACCTCTCCTGAGCCTGGCTCTATCCCTGAATCCTTTCTGCCTACTGGATGTGCCAGCTTCTATCCTACCCTTTCTTATAAGTCATAGTTTTTTTTAAATTGACAGGTGATGAATCCATACAGTACACAAGGTAGTTTCTTTACAAAGCACCTGTGACATGTACTTCATTGTAGACAATTCAGTAGTGTCCTGAAACCTAACATTGACTGACTTCAACATATCTCAAAATCCCTTTGCAAAAGTGCTTGGTATACAACATGTGTTTTTAGGACTTAAAATTGTACCAATTATGCCTGGGGACACAACTCAGTTCATAAATTGCCTGACATTCAAGTATGAGGACCTGGGGCTGGATCTCCACCATCCATATAATGTAATGCCAGTGCTCACAGAGAGATAGGGGAAGGGGCATGAGTCAGGGTATCACTGGAGTTAATTGGCTAGCTAGTCTAGCCAAATAGATAAACTTTAGATTCTATGAGCGACTCTACCTCAAAGAGTAGGATGGAAAGTGATAGATTAAGACATTGGTTGTTAGCCTTTGGCCTTCATGGATGTTCAAAAACATCAGTACACCCCATCTATATGCCACAATAACACAATCTCTCTCTCTCTCTCTCTCTCTCTCTCTCTCTCTCTCTCTCTCTCTCTCACACACACACACACACACACACACACACACACACAGAGAGAGAGAGAGAGAGAGAGAGAGAAGCAAAACAAAACAGCTAATATGTACCAACTAAACTTTCTTAAGGCATGTCTCTAAATTATTAATATATAATTTTTATGGAAAATAGCATAAAATAGTAATTGAGATAGACTAATTGCTTTAATATCAGCTCACTGTCTAGGACCAAGTAGAATCAAAACTGGATGAGGTTGCTTCCATAGTAAGGTAGCCGCGGAACTTTGTATGATGGCACTTCCCAGGGGGTGAGCTGGAAAGTTTACAAAAGATGAGGGCTCTTGTGACTGAGGGGAAAGCCCTGTGAATCACAGATTCATGTGTTTGGACATTTGGTGTACAGATAGTGGTGCCATTTTGGGGGTTTGTGAGACAGTCTTTGGGAGTCAAGTTCTGGTTGGCTAAGGTGGGTGGTTGAGGCATGGCTCTGAGGTTATAGTATAGCTTACTTTAGGCCCCCTTTCCTCCTTCCTGGTTCTGGGCCACAGTGTGAATAGCCTCTTCTACACTTTCCCGTCGACCCAGAGATGTTCTGTAATAGCTATCCCACCATGATGAACAGAAGTTCCTTTGAAATCATCAGCCAAATAAATCTCTCATCCCTAAGCTGTTTCCATTAAATGTCTTGTCTTAATAATGAGAAAAGTAACTGGAATAGGAGATAAATCATTTGTAGTAGTAATAGAAGGTACTAGATGCTCCTTCCATCTGTCTGTCTGTCTGTCTGTCTGTCTGTCTGTCTGTCTGTCTGTCTCTGTGTATGTTTGTGTGTGTCTCATGTAGCTTAGGCTGGCTTAAAATTTTTTATTAGCTACATAGCACCTTTAGAATTCTGAGAATATAGGCATGTGTCTTGACATCTGGTTTATGTAGTACTGGGACTCAAACCCAGGACTTCTTGCATGCTAGGCAAACACTCTATCAAATTAGTTTCATTTTCAGGCATGAATCTCATTCCCTGTCTGCTTTCCCAATCATAGGACCAAGAACCTGATGACAATTGCCCAGTGTACTTGCTACTCCAGTGGGCTGCTATGAAGTGATGAAGGAGGCACATGAATCGATGCTGGGATACTTGTATGTGGCTGGGGCATAGCATCCAGGTGCAACAGGAACCTGGCAGGTGAGCATGCAACTTCAGAGCTAGCAAAATGATTCACCCAGCATAGGTTTCAGCATTCTAGAAACAGCCAGCCATCTTTAAGTTCTTCTTAAATGCCCACTTCTTGGAGTAACAGTCACTGAAACTGATGTTTATATCCTGCCACAACAGACAAGTACAGACATACCAGACTCAGCCCAATAACCCTCCCTCAAAGAATGTTTTCTGAAGTGTTGAGAAATGTTACAGTTCTCTGTAAGCTGAAAACATTACTATTCCATTGTGCATGCTACCAGCAAACAGTACTGTTTATTGGGAGCAAAAATCACATGGTATCTGCACATTTGCATTTCTGTTTTCAGAAGACACAACACTGTGCCAGAAAAAAAAAAAGCTTTATAAACCAAATCAAAATATCAACAGAGCCTAGCTGCCATGTGGGAAAGTGGGAGATGAAATTAAGCCATAATTGTGAAAGACAGACACTCTTCTATTTACTTAGTCCCATGCTGTAATTATTGTGATTTAGGCCACAGGCTTTACTTAAATGAAAATAAAACCTCAGAAATATAAGTGTAAATGTGAAGCCAAGTCTTTAATTTGCTAATTATGCTTCTAAGTGATAGAGCAAGGCTTATCATCTGTGTGGGTGGTATTTTATTGTGTCATTTTATTAACTTCAGAAGAGGCTATGAAAATGGGGCAATATTCCCATTTAATACACGTATTTTTTTTTAAAGCCCGAAGTTAGTAATTATGAATAAAATTGAAACCCATTGCATATTTAGTTGTAGAAAATAATATATAAACTTAATTATATTTTCTGGATAGCTGCAGTTAATTCCACTCTGAATTATTTATCATTAGAGAAATGAAAACATGTCAAAAGGGGACATTTGCAAATCAGAGATATTAATAGAATAAGATACCTGAAGGGCTGGGATGTGATATCTTAACAATAACATAGTTTCATTGTCCTCATTTGTTCTCTGGAGAGGGAACAGGGGTCACACAACAAGCAGTGACAGAGCATAAACATGAGATAACATTGGCTGGTTACCGAGAATAGCTTTTATCCAGTGGGAGAAGGAATGCAGACTGGATTGTAAAGCAGTTAGGGGCCTTTCAGGGTTGTCTTGTAGCTCAGATAGTAGAATGTTGGCCGAGCATGCATCAAAGCCTTGGATTCAATCCCCACTACCACATAAATCAGGCTCAGTGTAGCACACCTGTAATCCAAGTATTCAGGAGGTAGAGGCAGGATGATCAGGAGTTCAAGGTCGTCCTTAACTCTACAGGAAGGGCAGCCTGGGCTACCCGAGTCCCTGTCTAAAGGAGAAGACATCTTTCTAATGTCAATCAAGAGCTCAAAAAGCAAAACCAGCCCTTCCTAAAGGTGTAATAGAAATAGATTGGTGATTTGATAGGGTTTAGACTCAACATGAAATTTTTGTCTGTAGGGAGTGATTTAGTTTAGGTAAACTGAGGTGGAAAGACTCATCTTAACATGAGCAATAACATTGCATGGGCTAGGATCTTGGCTGATTAAAATGGAGAGACTGAACTAATCATAGCACTCATCAGTCTCTGCTTCCTGACTGTAGATATAATGTGACTAGCTGCCTCCCGCTCTGGCAACCATGGTTTCCCTACAGAATGAACTAAACAAACCCTCTCTTCCTTAAGTTTGGTTTTCAGCATTTTAGTGTCTGCATGACTACAAAAGTGTGGCTCTTTTAGGGACTTGTGAAGCTTTTCTTATCCATCAGATAACAGCAGTGCCCGCCAACCTCAAGGAAGGGAGGGGAAAAGATGGCTGACCTTGGGACATCTGGGTCACAAGCAGCAGTGGGCCCCTGCTGCTGTAGTTAACACACAGCCTTGGGGAGGAAGAAGGCCTCTGGATAAAAGGAATTTCTTGTGGTAATCTTTGATGTGTCAGTTTTGAGACTCATGAACCACTTTTGAAATTTTGTGTATTACTGAAAGCCGGGCAGGAGTGGCAGGCCTGGGTGGGGGGATGAATAGCATTGATAATATCAAAACTCAGTGATTCCCACTTAGAAGTCTGTTCCCACTCACAGAGCAGAGCTGCTGCCATGTGTGTGTCTGGTAGGCAGTGTGGGTATGGCCTCGATGGTGGAAACACTTTGGACAAGTATTCTTAAAACAGTGATAATGAACACATCGCTATGCTTGTGCCATTGAGAAACCCAAACCCCAAACCCTCCATCTGCCTTATTTCCTGTTTTCTGAGAGTAACATTTTTATGGTAAATGTTAATTATCAAATTCACAGGATCTAGAATCTCCAAGGAAATAAATCTCTGGGTGCTTGCGTCTTGGTAGGATTTTTCTTGATTAGGTCAATTAGTTAGTGAAGACACACTTTACATGAAGACAGATCATTCCATAAACTGGGGTTGTGGGCTGACTGGAAATGAGAAAGCAAGCTGAGAAGCAGCATTTGCTTCTCTCTGCTTCCTGAGTGCAAATGCAATGTGACTTGCCACCTCACACTTCTACTGCAGCCAGAATGGACCATACCTTCAATCTACAAGCCAAAAACTAACCCTCTTTCCTCCTTAAGTGGCTGGTGTCAAGCATTTTGTCATAGCAGTGACAGAGAGAACTAGTAGAAGCAGTCAGCATGTTTACCCAGCATCAAATAGACTCCTTGAAGGCAGAGAGAGTGTCAAGAGCTACATGGTGAGTAATTTTCATACCCAGCAAGGTCTCCTCACCACTGTCAGTGCACAGATTAGGCTCAGAGGGGCTAAATCAGAAGCTCAGGGTTAAGACCAGGTTTGTTGAAGAACAAAATTACCTTTCTCTTTCCATAATAGTTTATTTTTTGAGAAATTCATACACATATTTAATGCATTGCATTTTGATCTTACCCACTCCACACTATGCCCCTCCAATACCTCTGGGGCCCATCAATCTATGTCCCTCCTGAGTGCATGCCCTTTACATACAATATTACCAATAGCTCCCTGAGTCCAGTTACTGCTATTTGGAAATGGGTATGGAATATCCACTGACACATGGGCAAATTCTAATAGCCACATCCCCAACAAAAGTAACTCCTTTTCCTTAACCAACAGTTTTCTCCCAAAGGGCAGGGCCAGGAAAGCATTTGCTCTGGCCATGTTAGAATTTTGACTTAATTTTATGCAGGCAACCATATAACTCCTTGTGAGTTAGTGGCAGCCATACCTTGTTCAGAAGGCAGTGCTTCACAGCCCTCCTCTTTGTCCACTAGCCCTTAACACTCTTTCAAACTACTCTTTCCTGGGGTCTCCTGAGCCTTGAAGCAGGGTACGGTATGGGGGTTGATGTAGAGGACTCATCTATGGCTAAACACTGAGAATCCCTGATTCTCAGCACTGTGACAAGCTACAAGTCTCAAAAGCCCCTTCTTCAATACAAAGCTAATAAAAAGCAGCACTTTTCAGGATTATTTGCTTTTTCAAATAATGAATGCCTTCTGAAATGAGGTCGCACTGTGTCGCCTGGCTTGGGGGAATCATCTGTTTTGAAATGGACTGAGCAAGTGTTTTCCTGGACATCACGTCACTGCTCAGCCAGTGGCAGAGGAATTAATTGTCCCTGAAAACTGACATTAAATTCAGACCTCATGCCAAGCTTAAAAGAATCAGGCAGCAACCTTTAGCTATTTGGATAAATACTGTTAGTTTGCAATGAAATGTTTATGTGCCTTTTAATATCAGAAATGTGCTTAGTTATTTGATGGCTTTTAGACTATCTGAGGATATACGTCTTAGACTGGTTAAGACTAATCATCTCCAGTTTATAGTGCTATAGCTTAATTAATTTGCACACTCCATATGGAATTTGGAGAAGAAAATTCTTCAAGTTAATGGCCTTGTTTTATATTTAGTCAATTGGAGGAAACATTTCACATTATGTACCTTCCTCCAACAGGACAGCAGAAGAGAGGTTGTGATGTTGATAGCTAGGGTTTACATTCTGCTATAAAGTATGTTTTTAATTCACCTGGTCTTCTTGGATGGAGGGATATTGAGGGACTAGTGTGACAGTGGAGTTTAGGGTACTTCTCCATCAAAGAAAGAGATTGTATTTGTCCTGGCAGCTATGAGGACTTCTAAAGGGACATTCATGTTTCTCTCTCTTTGGCTGTCAGACCACTGAAACAATGATTCCCCACAGATTGGAATTTCCCCAGAAATCTCATGATTAGCAAAAGAAAAGGTATGAAGCCTTTTGCCAGCTGGTATAGGAACTCGTGCCCCAGAAAGAGATTTCACACAGTTCTGACACCTTATCAGACAACCTTGCAGGAGAGAGTGGAGCTGAGACAAGGTGGGTTGGTGAAGGGTGTGACTCACCTTGAGTAGGATGCCTTATGCACATCTCTTGCCCTCTATTTAAACATCAGCTGTGTGACAAAGAGCTGAAGGTGGATGTAGGGTGGGATGAAAAAAAAAATCTCTCCATCTCCCTCTCCCTCTCCTCTTCTCCTCTCCTTCCCCCTCCCACTCCCCTGCTCCATCCTCTCTCTGTCTCTCATCTGTTTTATGGCCCTGTTGAGGATGTGTGACTGAGCAAAACTTTTTAGGGTGTTGTCACACTTGGACCCTGTTACCTCTGGCAACATGGCTGGAATCTACTGAGAAGCTTAGCATTTAAGTCAGCCTCGAGTTCAAATTCCTGCCTTGTCAGGGCTGAAAGCTCTGTAACCTTGAGTGATTTAACTGGTCTGTGCTGGTTTCTACATCTGTAACATGGGTATAACATATTCCCTCCTTAAGGTTGTTGTAAAGACTGACTGTGCTTAGTTTGGCCCCTCAGTAAAAAGAAATCATTGGGAGATTCTTACATAAGCCATTAGAAACAATTTCCTCGGGGGTGGGGGTTGGGGGGAGGAGCTGCCTGTTGTGCTCCAGCCCCTGATAAGCAGAAGAGCTGGCAAAATGTCTATCACCTGTCCTCATCTAGTCCCCTTTCTCTCTCTTTTCTGAACTATTTGTTTAGTTAATACTTCACAGGCTCCAAAGAAGTAGAAAAAAGGCTGTAAGTCCTGGGTCAGAGACAGGGACTTTCATTTTTATAGTAACTTATATTATATAAGGCAGTGCGTTGATCAGTGTCCTATTACTGTGAAGGGACACTGTGTCCACCACAACTCATTTGAAGAAAGACAGTTAATTTGGGATGGTTTACACTTAAGAGGTTTAGTCCATTATTGTCATGATGGGAAGGATGGACATGGTGATAGACATGGAGCTACCTTCTAAAAAGGTAGCTGAGAGTTCTACATTTGTATTGAAAGGCAGAAGTTAAAGAAAGTGAGCCACTGGGCCTGTCTTTAGCTTCTGAAACCTCAAAGCCCACCCCTAGTGACACACTTTCATCAACAAGGCCATACCTACTCCAACAAGGCTACATGTCTTACCAATACTACCTAATCACTCAAATATGTGAGCCGATGGGGGTCAATCTTATTCAAACCACCAAAGGCAGGCAGTGGCGGTGTGGTATGTTTCTATTTTATTTATGTAGTACAGGGCAGAGCTCCTTTTCCCTAATGGTGATCTGATGATGGGCATGTGAGCCTAGCTGGAAGGAAATAGAGAGTGTGGAAAAGGAGAAAAAGAATGGATATGCTGTAAACAAGAGTAACCAACTTCCTACCCAACCTACTGATGGCACAGAGAAAGCAGGCAAGCCTGGTTAGTACAAGTGACCTATCAGCACAAGTGCTCCCAAGGGTAAGCAGCAGAATGGTGGCTTTTCCAGCACAAGAGTTTCTGTCATTTAAAGTACCCACTTCCAGAGCAGACCTAGGTGAAGCCATTTTCTCTTTTCTTTAATTAGACAGTATCTCATGAATCCCAGGCAAGCATGCTAAAAACTGAGTTGTATCTCCAGCCCTAGAGTGGGATTTCTTTATAATCTTAAAAGAAGTTTATTGTTCACATAACTTCCCATTTATCTGTCAAAATAGACAGATGCTAATGCATCGGTAAAAATGAACCCTGGACACTCTTAGGGTAAAGCTCATCAGCTGAGCTGAGGCCAATCCATTTTTTCAAGTTTCTGAAAAATTATTTTAGATGATAAATCAGAAATGTAACTCTTTTCTGATTGACAGTAGTGGTAAGTTTGTAGCTAAGCTGGAAGACTGATGTTTCTTCAGACTTTCCTCTGCCCTCTGGTGTGCTGTGAATAGTCTTCTTGATAATAATCTTTTTTTACCAAGATACTGATTGCCTCCTGTTTTGAGCCAAAGTGTAAGTACCTTGAAATGATGTGTCTGTCCCAGGTTTATTTCTGCAGCTGTTATAAAGTACCCTGACAGAAAAAGCAATGTAGGGAAGACAGTGTTTGTTTTAGCTCATAGTTTCAGGGTACAGTCCACTATTTGGGAAGAGTCTAGGTGGTAGGAACTGAAGATAACATGTCATAAGACAGAGACATAGGATACCATGCATGCTTAGGCTCAGTTTTCTCTACTCATATGTAGTCCAGGACCCTAAACCAGAAGTTTCAGTCCTGGTAATCAATTACAGTAATGAAGACAATCCCATACAGACATGCCCAAAGTGTGATCCATGTCACCCTGCACTGAGACCCTCCTTCCAGATGATTCTAGATTTCATCATGCTGACCATTAGAATTAGTGTCAGAAGAGAGGAATGACTAGTTAAACACATAAAAAGTAACAAAAAGAAAAGACAGTACCTTGAGTCCAAATCTATACTTCTACGGTAGAAGGAAATGACCTTCTAGGTTTGAATGTGGCTTTGAGCTCAGTTAGATTTTGCTTATTTCTGTTGACACATCACCATTAAGTTCAGCCTTGCTGACTTCACTGCTTCATGCATGAGTTTTCATTAAATCTCAGAGCGTTCCAGAGAAGGTGACCTCACTCTAAAGCAGGGAGACTGAGAGAAGCTTCAGGGATGGGAAGTTCAACTCCCAGATTAAATTCCTGTAGTGATGCTGAAAACAGGGCCAGACTTGCAGGACAGACAGGGACAATGAGCAAAGAAAAGGGGAGGGGTGAAGCTGGGGCCCAAGGCCAAGTCCTCCTCACTGTACTTTGCATTTTAAGCCCCAGTTTTCTTTGACTTAGTGTGTAGGTTAGGCTTAGCTGTGTTTATGCAAGAAGTGTGAGTTCAGAAACCTGTACCATGGCCTGTTATGAGAGGCTCTGAACTCTGGGTCTAGGAAGAGAAGACATCATGTCACCATTTGACTCTCATACCTTTAAATGCACAGAAACTTTTTTTTTTATATCTTCGAGTATAATGTCATCAGCTAAAAATAAAATGTCTTTATTGGAAGTAATAAAAAGCAGTCAACATGTATTAGATGGTTGTTTTGAGCCAGAGCTGATACTAACAGCTTTTTATGTGCATGTTCATTCAACTTTCCTAACAACCTTGGGAATGGCATGCTATCGAGGCTCCCATTTTTACATATAGATACAATTGGAAGCCTAGACATAACCTGAGTTCCCTGGACCAGCAACGGTAGAATCCAGATTCAGGCACATTTACAATTCTGAGACTGAGCTAGTAAGCATTTCCTTATTGTGTCTGAGTTTTATCGCTGTGAAGAGACACCATGACCAAAGCAGCTCTTATAAAGGAAAACATTTAATTGGGGCTGGCTTACAGTTTAGAGGTTTAGTCCATTATCATCATGACTGGAAACATGGCAGCACACTGACATAGTGCTGGTAAAGGAGATGAGAGTTCTAGGTGTAGATGGACAGACAGCAGGAAGTAACTGTGTGCCACTAGGCCTGGTTGGAACTTGTCCAAGCCCATACCCTCGTGAGACACTTCCTTCAATAAAGCCACAGCACCTAATAATGCCACTCCTATGGATGAATGACATCTTTATTCAAACCATCACAGCCAGGAGCACTCAAGCTAAGTTTCAGCTGAGAGGTTTTTTGTAAAAATTATTTATTTATTTGTTTATTTATTTATTTATTTTTAATTTTAAAAATCAAATCGTAATTTTTACTTATTCACACAGGGGTTATAAACACAAAAAGACAGGACGTGGGGGAGGGGATGACACAGGAGCATGGGTGTTCAGGGGGAGTACACATATCTTTCAGAACAGGGTATCAGCTGGGTGAAGGTTCAGGGGACAGGTCACTATGACTTTATGATTCACTTGTCCTTATCTAAGTTGGTATTGTCTGCCAAGGCTACCATTTACAAGGTCTATGACTACTCAGGCTGGTCAATTTCTACAAAAGCTGCCTGTTTACATTAGCTTATAGCCATCTGTTTCAATGTTTTTCCACAGAGACCCAAGAGTTGGTGTTAGTATACATGTATGACAGGCCTATTGCTGATTTTAGGCCTATGGGTGATTTTAGGCCTTCAGTGTATAAGCAGGACTACCCCTGACTTCTCCTCTCTTCTCTAAGTATAGAAGGGCTGTGGTGATTTTAATCTTGTGAAGGCAGGGATAGAGGCCTGACCTCCAGTAATTAACTTTGTGAGACAACAGATAAATAATTTGGTAACAAAACCTATTCAGATACATTATCATAAGTTAGCTATGGAGGACCACGAAATTCAAGATGAGGTTGTTACTCTCCAGGGTATTCCCAAAACCCATCTCCACCCAACCTAAAAGAGGGGACTTCTGCCCCTAGACCGAACAGAGAGGGGGTAACCAGAATCCCCTCTGTCAGGCAATCTGAATTCTTGCTTAGGTTGTGAGGCTAAGCACTGCAAGGGAATATAAATAAAAGTTAAAAATATCTCTCTGGGTTCCCTGAGGGACAAGCCTGACTGCATAGGGGTTGATGTCAAAAGTATCACTTCTCCAGGAAAAAGACATCGAGATGGTTGTTGCCCTCATGCCTCACTGGACAACAACAGGGGGACCGGAGCCATTACAAAGTCCCTTTAATTAGTGGAGGTCAGCTGAGAGTTCTAAGACTTGATCCAGAGGCAGCAGGGAATGAACTCCTTGAGCTTTTGAGACTTCAAAACCCAACCCTTAGCTTGCAACCTCCTCCAACAAATCCACACCTATTCCAAGGCCACACCTCCTGATAGTGCCAGTCCTTATGGGCTTATTGGGGCCATTTTTATTCAAACTTTCATAGTGTCCAACTTGAGGTCTAACAAGATATACGTTAAGTGTATCTGAAGAAATGGATCAGTGGGCAAAGAACTTGCTGCACAAGGGTAAGGAACAGAGTTGGGATTGTCATGACTCACATTAAACACACTAGGTAAGGTATAGCAGCCACCTGCAATCTCATCACTTAGGAGGCAGACAAAAGGGATTCGCTACAGCAAGCTAGGCAGTTAGAGGAGATGGAAATGGAGAATCTTGGATTTAGGAGATTTCTTATCTCAGAATATAAAGTGGAACTTTTGACATTGATAGGCACACACACAAGTACATGTACCTCCCACATTTCATGCAAACATGCTTACATACAAACCTATGCAGAAACAATAATACATATTGATACAATTGTTGCAGGCAAACTCAAAGACCATATGAGGAACGACAGGTATTCTTTTCTGAAGCAAAATTGGAGACTACAGAGACTATGAAGAATTCTATCTCTGCTCTGGTTAGATTTTTTTTTTTTGAAAAATTATGTCTGTATGTTCAAATGGAAATAATCTTAGGGTAGTAGGATTACACCTGGCGATTTTGTTCTGGTCTAGTTAATACTCCATTAATGCCATCTGTAATAAAAACATTTACTAATTTACAAAATTCCAAGGGAAAATTCATCATTAATGTACTGATAGGAATTTGATTTCTAACAAGTCATGTGATGAAGGGCAGAACATGAGACCTACCTGTGACAGCCACTCAGTGCTGCCATCACTGTGTCCCACATGAGCTGGTGCCTGTGTCCCTACAGACAGTGCATGCTGTGCTTGTGTTCCTGAAACAGGGATGATATTCGCAGGTTGTCCTGTCTCAGTTCCTCCTAAGAACGTAGTGTGGATATTTCTGACTGTCCTTTTGATTTCGGTTAGAGCTGCTTGCCAGAGTCATCTCTTCAGAGATTGCTTTGTGATTTATGCAGGATTCAAGGAGACCAAGGGTCATTTATCTTCAAACGAGGAAAGAGATGAAAGTGGCCCTGTAGTAAAATTTCCTGTGGAGTCGGATGAGAGCATCAAAAAGGGGAAAAAATATCATTGTTTCATGAAAAACTAGGAAACGTGAGTCAGTTTCCAATGTCAGAGAGATTTCTCTGTGAAGAGTTCAAATTTTTTAAAAAACTCCACTGAAGATAAAAGCCACGGAAGCAGCAAGTCAGTGTCACATACACAGTGTTCCTTTTTGCAGGAGGTTAAACTGAAGATAAAGAAGGCAGTCACAGATAGCAGTTCCCTTGGCCAGCTGTAATTATTTTCCCACAACAGTCTAATTTTATTCCCTTGCTTAAGTATTTGAATAACATACCTTAAGAAGAATATAAAAAATTGCCCTCAAAATGGATGCTTCCTTAGTGTGGATATGCTTAGTGCCTTCTTTACATCTCTCACCCTCCTTGCTTTGTAGTCATTGACATCTTTGATAAATGATGCTACCCTACTGCTTGATGGGCTGTGCTAATTTTTACCATGGTTACTGTGTTTAGTATGTTGTAAGAGTCTCATTCATTTTAAATGTGGTTCACAGAATCAGAAATGTTTCAAACACTATGATGCCTGAAGGAAAAAAAGGATTGCTGTGATCAGGCCGTTCGTCACGGTGCAGGAGAATATGAGATTCCCAGCAGACAGAAAAGACATTATGGATTTCTCTCTGGCTACTGTATGTGCCATAAGTAAAACAATGGTGCATGAAGTTGAACTGACTGCCAAAAATAGATCAGGAAGAAAAATGTCTCCCGAGACAATTGGCAGTGATCTGAGCTTTTCCCATTTTACTAGGAGGCCTTGGATGGGAGTAGATCTTTTCTCTATCTTCCTTGCTTCCTTCCCCACCTTTACCTCCTCTCACAGTTTATTTCCACAGTGATGGATGGCAGACAGCCTCACAGAAGTGTAGCCCCTGTCTAGTCCAATGGAAGGCACAGGCGACAGCTGCTAGGAGAGGACTTCTCACTGAGAATTCTTAGCTTTAAAGGCTAAGAACTATATTCTGAAAAAAGTCACAATGGTGTTTGTAGAGGTAAAAACTTACTGTTGCTACGAAACACAGACTGAAATATATAAATCTGGTCTAGCCCTATTAGTAGTTGTGGGAGCTGAGGGACAAAGAAAGATTTTTCATTAATTGGCCTTAGGAAATCAAAAGATGAACTGTTCTGGCCAAGGAATTTCTCTCTCTCTCTCTCTCTCTCTCTCTCTCTCTCTCTCTCTCTCTCTCTCTCTCTCTCTCTCCCCCCTCTGTGTGTGTGTGTGTGTGTGCGAGCAGTGTGCTAGTATGATATGTAGCTTTGTGTGTATATGGTATATAATGTATCTGTGTTTGTAGGAGGAGCTAAGATGGGAAGAGTAAGGAGAGGAAGAGGAGGAGTAAGGAGAGGAAGAAGAGGAGTAAGGAGAG
>NW_021604564.1:7110213-7134161 GCF_004785775.1 Grammomys surdaster | reverse complement strand
GAGAAGAGAGAGAGAGAGAGAGAGAGAGAGAGAGAGAGAGAGAGAGAGGAAAATGGAGGCTGATGTTCACATGTCTCTAGCAGTCAAAGGTAGTTGGTATACCTAGGTTGGGTATTGGGTTACACCTCTGATTGAGTGGACATCTTGTTATTGATCATTACCAAATATATAAAGTCTTTGGATAATCTAAGCATTAGAGTCTCATTTGTACCAAGCCCGCAAGGTTGGCCGGATGGTTTTTAGCAATGTCCAGCCTTGCGGAGACATCGTGGAAGATTGGCAGAGCCATCTCCCACACTGGCGTCTCGTGGGTGGCAGGGCTGGCCGTTTCTAGCTGCAGCTCACACATGGCCTCTGGCTTCTGGCCCCGGAACATGGCAGCTGAGCTAGCAGAGCCACTGCAGCTTAGATAGTCGGCTTGACCAGTGGCAATTTAAAATAATTACTTCAACATGTGTTATATATGTGGAATGTACTATGTGTATGCTCTGTGTGTGATATGTATATGCTATGTGTATTATATTTCTGTTGTGGTTTGTTATGCATGATAAACATGTGTGGTATATGTGTGGCATTTGGTATGTGTGTGGTGTTTGCTACACATGTGTGATATGCCATATGTGTGAGTTGTATGTAGTGTGAGTAAGGTGAGTACATGTGTGTGTTGTTTGTATGGTATATGTGTATGACTGGGGTGTGTGCATGGTGTTTGTATATATATTGTATATTTGTGTGTGTGTGTGTGTGTGTGGTGTTTGTGTGTATGTTTCCCTAGCTGTCAGCCTCCTTAGGGTATACCTCAGCTTCAGAATTACATGTCCATGTTGAACTCTACCTCACAGGAGAAGAGCCATCATCAGATGCCTGATGGAAGTGATGTAAAAACTTGACAGTGTGGCCCAGTGCAACTGTTTGATGGATGAAATCAGTTTCATTGTCTCCCAGACCTGGGAAAACTCTGGTCAGACCTGTGGTACAGCAAGCAACCTACTTCCTTCCCATCGCAACTGCCAATGCTTACTGAACTCTTTGCATCCTCATTGTTTGCCTTCAAGAAATCCAGCTTATGATGCTCAATGTTGGAACATTATGTGTTAACATTTCTGATGGATGGAGCTTTCTTTAACCCAGTAAACATGAGCAAGACAGGCTTCATATCACTAGCTATAAAAAGGTTTTAAAAAGACGATCATAAAAATAAATGGAAAAAACCCCCACACATATTCCATTCTAGCTGAGATTTGCTTTTTTTTTTTTTTTTTGCACCCTGAGCCATTTTCTTCTCAGTTAAAAAAAAAAAAAAAAGAGCAACAAGTGTCAGAGAGGTCAAGACATGTCAGTGCGCTCATCTTGACATAATCAGAGGACTAGGAAAGAATTCAAAGGGAACACTTTCTCATGGTGCCACTTGGTGCTACTCACTGCTACCTGTGAATTTCCCTAATTCACACATCTTCATCATAGAGTCCTGAGACACATACCTAACAGAATGACTGGTCCTTTGTGAGTTTTCCACCAGAGACTGTTCTTATCCGTTCTTACAAAATTCAAAATGAAAATGTATTTGATGCCTTTTTTCAGAACAGATTTCCCTCTGTCTCCTCCTCCACAACCCCCTCCCTACCCCAATCCCATTCTCATACAAAGATAGCCTAGACTTCCTCTTTGTGGGAATAGGACCAAGAATGTGTGTGTGTGTTCCTGTCTGTCTGTCAATGGAGTCACATGATGAGTTACTGGAAATCAGACTCTGGAGACCAGCATCAGGATGCAGATCTGTGTTTATTGCCCATATACAGTGTTTGTGCTGAGAATTGAGGGGTTTGGGATTGGCAAACTGTTACTGTGCCCTAATGAAAGCCCTGTCTGATGAGATAACACAGAAGGGGAGTGGCAGGGAAACATCAGCTCCATGACGGGGAAAGTGGCCACCACCTTGACCTCGGTTCCTTCTTTCTTTTTTTTTTTTTTTTTTTTTTTTGGTTTGTCGAGACAGGGTTTCTTTGTATAGCCTGGCTGTCCTGGAACTCACTCTGTAGACCAGGCTGGTCTTGAACTCAGAAATCTACCTGCCTCTGCTCCCAAGTGCTCAGATTAAAGGCATGCGCCACCACTGCCCTGCCTGGCCTTGGTTCCTTTTTGCTGTTTCACCGGTGTTCCCGGTGTCATCTTAGATTTAATGCAGTGTACAGAAGATCAGGATTCTTCAAGGTGTTGCAGGAGCCTCAGGCACCTTGATCTTCATCCCACTTTTCCTTCACAAGGATGGCTTTCACATCTGCCACATTCTGTGTCTGAGGGGGATCTAACATTTTTTTCCATGAACATCCTCTCCCTAGTACAGGCAAAGGGGAAACAACAGAAGGGTGACACAGTTTCTTCCCTCTGTTTCCTTTCATTCAGTCACTGAGGGGTAGACTATCTTCTGCCTGCAAAGCTGGGCCAATGATGTTGAGTGCAGAGCTGGGGCAACGTGTATTCAGGCCAGCACTGTCTGTGTAATAACCCAGGTGTGATGTAGGGAAGACAGGATTGGGAGTCTGGAGTTGGTAGGGAGCAGCATAGCTCAGTGGCAGTACATTTTGAACCTGGGGCCAGAGCAAAGCAAAACAAAAGATTTTAAAGTTCCAGATGGGACTAGAGTCCTGAATGAAAACATAGAAGAAATTAAGTGCTATAGAATAAGAATGAGGGAACCCTGTGTTGCACACCCTCACTTTCTGGTTTGTTGGAACAATTTTGCAGCATAGGTGTGATAGTGTCACATAAACAGTGGAAAGAAACACTAGAAAAAATTGAGGCTCTGTGTAAAAGCTGGTTATGGATAAGGCCCTGACTGTCTTGATCCTCAGCACACTACAAAAAAGGAATCTCCCAGACATAGTGGCTCTAGACTCTCGTGGCTTTCAGTTATGGATTGTTTTCTTTCAAGAAAAACAAACAAACCCAACATCATTTCTATTCAGAATCAGCAGATGGGCTGTATCATTAGCTACTTTTTTTGTAGCTCTGACAAAGCCAATGAAGGATGTAGGGGTAGGGATTTTGGCTCAGACATCAAGCAGGCACAGTCCAGTCCATTATGAAAGGAGGGCAGAGGAGTGAGGTGACCAGGTATATTGTGTTCCTGGTCAGAAGCAGAGAAATGAATCCTGGTCACAGCCTCCTGTTCATTCAGCCAAGAACGCCAGTCCAAGGAATGATGCTGCTCATATTATGGAGTGGTATAACCTTGATGCTGTTTGTGAGACATGCCCAGAGATTTGTTTCCTGGGTGATGTTAGATCCTGTCAACTTGACAATCACTGGTAACTAGCTGTGGAATTGGTATGCTTTGATGCTGTGTGCTATGTGCGCTAACAGTGTTGGACCCAACACTGGACTTTTTGTAGTCATCATGGGTATAAGAATCAAGACCTTCTATAAGGGATAGTTATATGTAGACTCCCATAAAGTTGTCGTTGCTAGTTGAGAGCAAAGTGGCTGGGAAGAGAGATTGCATGCATCAAAGGCAGTTTATAATACTTTAAACACTACATTCTGAAAAGCAGAATGTAGTGCTAGGAAGCAGAGGTGAGTGATCCTGTGATCCTCTGGCTTCCTGCCTGTAGTTCCCAAGATAAAGTGACTAAAAGGAGATGGGGATCTCAGCAAAGACAGGTAGCTCCTTTGAGCCAATGAGATGAAGCCCGGAGGTTGTGAGATGGAATTTTCAAGGTTGGTGAGCTGGAGAGGGGTTATACCAGGAACTAGAGGAGGACTCCCCAGGAACGTGTAGCTGAGTGCTGACCCATGATGCATCTGTATATTCAGGCTGGGGAAAGATCCACTTAGAGGAGAGAAATTAATAGCCTTGAAAGGTCTGTATTATTCCTGGTCCTACTACTTGAAAGCTCAGGACTCATGCAGTGTCCTATATAATATCACACAGAGGTATTTGTCTTGATGAGGGGCAAAAGTAGTTCCCAAGAAAGAGTGACTAAAAGGAGATGTGTAATGAAAGTACCACAAATTGTAATATGTGAACAAATGTGAGACTCTCCTTTCCTTAGTTTAGAGTCTCCAAAAAACAGTTGAGGACTAGGGGTGCAGCTGAACTTGTAGAACATTTGCTTAGCATGTACAAGGCATGTTCAGGGCATGTACAAGACATGTACAAGACCCATCCCCAGCACTGCACACTCACAAAACATAACTGGCTGCTTACAGCAACACTAATAACACATATTATTGTGGAATTCAGAGCAAATATCTGACATTAAAATAGTGTAAAACCTGGGAACAAAAGATTGGAAGGATACAATCATCACATTCTTGTACCACATGTGAACTTGAGCTCAGAACTGGTTCATTGCCAATGAGTATACACAGGGATGGAGTGATATTTGAAGAGGCCAAATTCTATAAAGGATATTTATAAAAGTCACTAAGAAAGAAGAGCCTT
The DNA here is from genome assembly GCF_004785775.1 of Grammomys surdaster. Taxonomy (NCBI): domain Eukaryota; kingdom Metazoa; phylum Chordata; class Mammalia; order Rodentia; family Muridae; genus Grammomys; species Grammomys surdaster. The sequence continues at coordinate 7,129,717 of NW_021604564.1, read as the reverse complement.
CAGGATGAGGGAATACTATATAGGGAATGTATTTACTAGAAAAAAGATGTAGTTTTAATGAAAATGGCTCCATAGACTCATAGGAAGTGGCATTATTGGAGATGTGGTCTTGTTGGAATATGGGTGGTCTTGTTGAGGAAAGCATGTCACCAGGAGTGTGTGGGCTTTTAGGCTTCAGATGCTCAAGGTAGGTCCAGTGTCATACTCTCTTCCTGATGCCTGTGGATCTAGATAGAGAACTCTCAGGTACCTCTCCAGCACCAGGTCTTCCTGCATGCCACCATGCTTCCCACCATGATGATAATGAAGTCAACCTCTGATGATGAACTTCCTATTCCTGTGGAATTCTTTCTTCCTTAAGTTGCTTTTGGTCCTGGTGTTTTATCACAGCAACTGAAAGGCAACCAATACAAAAACATCCTGTGGCTCTACAAGTGACAAAATTCTTCATGTTTCACTAGAAGCTAGCTAGGTTCCTGTGGCACTTTCAGTGTTTCTTGGGGTGACAATAGGAATAGGTAACTTTGTTTGGGTTCTCACTAAGGCATCAGAGGAGATGAAGACACTTTTATTTCCCCTGTGGGCTGACAGCTTATTTGGCTGCCACAGTTGCTGGAGGGAAATGATAAAACCCATTTCCATCAGGTGCTATTTGGAACACTCAGGTCAGTTCAAGTTCAACAGAACACATTAGCGAATCATTGACATCCACTTGGGTCAAGGAGTTTTTAACTTTGGAAATTGAGATTATAGGATGGTCTATGGTGACTCCTGAAGAGCATCAAGCTTTTGAAAGTTTAGGGGAAGCAATTATTATGAACGAGCACAGATCATTTCATGTATTACATCACAGAAGCCACAAGTGAAACTGCAGATAGAGAACCACAGCAGCTGCACAAACATGACTCACTAGTTTTAAACTGTGACATGCCTGCTAATTGTTTAAACCAAAGAACTGAATCCATAGAAAATCTTACTCTGTGACACAGAGGCAGTGTTAGTACTTTTCTGTGTGGCACGTGTTCATATGTGTGTGTAGGACTGAGATTGATGTTAGGTGTCCTCTAGAATTATCTACTTTTTTATTTATCGACTAATTGATAGATTAACCAATCAATTGCACGTGTGTGCACGCACATGTGTATGTGTCTATGGAGGTCAGAGGACAACTTATGGGCATGGTTCTCACCTTCTACCATGTTTGCTCTGGAGACTTTTTTTTATATTTTTATTTATTTATTTTTTAATCAAATCATAATTTTTACTTATTCACACAGGGGTTATAAACACAGAAAGGCAGAATGTGGGGAAGGGGATGACACAGGAGCGTGGGTGTTCAGGGGGAGTACACGTATCTTTCAGAACAGGGTATCAGCTGGGTGAAGGTTCAGGGGACAGGTCACTATGACTCTGCCTATGATTCACTTGTCCTTATCTAAGTTGGTATTGTCTGCCAAGGCTACCTATTTACAAGGTCTATGACTACCCAGGCTGGTCAATTTTCCACAAAAGCTGCCTGTTTACAACAGCTTTCAATGTTTTTCCACAGAGACCCAAGAGTTGGTGTTAGTATACATGTATGACAAGCCTATTGCTGATTTTAGGCCTATGGCTGATTTTAGGCCTTCAGTGTATATGCAGGGCTGCCCCTGACATCTCCTCCCTTCTCTAAGTATAGAAAGGCTGTGGTGATTCTAATCTTGTGAAGGCAGGGATAGAGGCCTGACCTCCAGTAATTGAAGAGGACTTTGTAATGGCTCCAGTCTCCCTGTTGTTGTTCAGTGAGGCATGAGGGCAACAACCATCCTGATGTCTTTTTTCTGGAAAGGGGATACTTTTGACATCAACCTCTATGCAGTCAGGTTTGCCCCTCAGGGAACCCAGAGAGATATTTTTAACTATTATTTATATTCCCTTGCAGTGCTTAGCCTCACAGCCTAAGCAAGAATTCAGATCACCTGTCAGAGGGGGTTCTGGGTGGCCCCTCTCTGCTTGGTCTAGCGGCAGAAGTCCCCTCTTTTAGGTTGGGTGCAGATGAGTTTTGGGAATACCCTGGATAGAATAACAACCTCATCATGAGTCTCATGGTCCTCCATAGCTAACTTATGATAATGTATCTGAATAGGTTTTGCTACCAAATTATTTATCTGTTGTTTCACAAAGTTATTCAGTCTATTTAAGGCCCAGGGACCAAAAGAAATAAACAAAAATAACCCAATCAATGATCCCAAGATGGGAGGAAGTAGGGTTGGCAATCATGGAGAGGTTGAAAGCCAATTCTTGTACCGGCTCTGATCTTTCTCTTTCTCTCTGTCTTTTCTCAGGGCCTTCTCTGACCTTTTTCAGGCTCTCTTTAACCATCCCTGTCTTGTCTCTGTAAAGGCAACATTCTTCTTTAAGGGCCATACACAGTCAGGAGCTGTAGACAGTCTTTTCTATTGTAAAAGAGTAAATCAAGTCCAATAAGGTCCTTTGAAATTTTTAGAGGTCTAAAGTCCTTTGAAATTTTTAGAGGTCTCGTCAGACAGCGAAATGAGGGATTTCTACAGATTAGTGATGTCAATCTCTAGCTGTTTGATATTCTTGTCAATGGCCCGTCGAAGGTCTGAGTAGTAGTGTAAGTTCGGAGGCCAGCATCTGGATTAGAACTTCTAACAGCAGACATCATGGGTGATTCATTTTTACCTGGAAAGGAAAAAAGAAGAGAGTTCTCAGGGAAATTTCTCTCCCTGGATGTCAATTTTTATTCATTTTATTTATGGTTGGGCCTGGCTTTGTGGGGGTATCTATTTATTTCATTAGTCTTTTTTGGTAACCATTTAGGTGTGCCTTCTGTGGTATCAAGCAGGCATATCAATCCTTGGCCCCATAAGAGAACTGGGTCCAGACCATTCCCTTTAAGGGTAAGAGGGTCCTTCCACATAGCTGTGGCATAGTTTTTATTGGTCTTGGTGATGCCAGAGGCAGTCAGCAGCAGATTTGCCATGAGCTTTCAGGTTTAGAGAGTTAAAAGTGAACAAGGCATGTTGGAGAGTCTTTTGGGGGACTCCTGGGGGGTACCATTCCCCTTCTTTTGTTTTTAAAGCCAATTTTTTTAGAGTCCTTGTAAAATCAGGGCAGATGCACCTGCAGCCACTCCTTCCATACTCAGAGAGTCATGAAGACACTGAGATACTGCCTGGGTTAGAGCTCCTGGGAGGCAGTCTTCCTCTGGGTTTTGTGAGGTTGGGTACAGAGCTGCTGCCTGGGATTTGCTCTGTGCTTGGGCCCAGACTGGAAGTCCTCTGTTGTGGAGACTTCTATCAGATGTGAGGCTTGGTGAAGCTTGCCTTTGCTTGCTGAACCATTGTACTGACAATATTTTTTGATCCACGTTTTCTCATTGAACCTAGAAGTCACTGAGTCAATTAGACTGAATGGCCAGCAAGCTCCAAGAGTTTGGAAGACCTGTTTAGCCCTCCTAAGCACTGGACGTACAGAGTAGTGTTTTATGGGGATCTGAACTCAGTTCCTCACAGATATGCATCAAGTACTTTACTATCAAGGCCTGTACTTAGTATCTTCTCCCTCTTCCTACCACCAGCCCACTCCAGAGACCCTTGTTGAGAGGTGTTACCATCCCCATCAGAGACACTTGAATCCATGGATAAAGGGCATACACATAGCTTGTCACTTTACAGCTTGCCTTTTGTGGCACAATTGCTGGGCACAGATACCTCCTTCCTGGAAAGGTGTGACCTTATCAATTTATCATCTCTGTCTCTCCTTCTGCCTTAAACTTAGTGGCTTGCATCAGCTAGCCCCCACCAACATCCTTGGCCCCCAGTCCTTATCAGAGGCTGCAGGCCCTAGCTGCCCTGAGACCTTACATAACTGCTACTTTCTTCTCATTCAAAAGCATGGCAACAAAAGCCACTCTCCCTGCATCTCCTTTTCTCTTGGGACCCAGAAGTTCCACCTGTACCTTCCCCCGAGCAATTAGCTCTTGGCTTTCTTTATTGACAAATCAAGAACCAATAAGGGAACTAGACCTTAATATCAGCACCTCCCCTTATTCCCTTAGAGTTAGCATCTGCGAACTCTAGGACATGCTGGCCTTCTCTAGAGCAGAAGCCATGTCCTACTGGCCTATATTTCCCTAAAAGGGAACCTGTTACTTAGGTTGTTGCTTAGACCCATCCTCAACTATGCCATCACTAACTGATGAACTGACCTCAGTAGGAGAGAGGTGTGACCAGTTGAGAAGGGATGTCCAGATCCAATTCATGTTTCAGGGGAATTGACACAGCAGCAAGGTGTTTTATTTGAGACCTCTGAAATATTGCTAATATCTTGATGTATTCATGTACTTTTGTGGAAATAAATTGAAATAGCAGGAAAGGGACTTTTCTGGGACAGTTTTAGAGGTTACTAATGTAAATTTCATGAAATAGGGCTTTCAAAAAGGTCCTAGCATGCTGCCTTGATGCCCAAAACACTTAGTGATTTCTCTGAACTTAAGAAGACCTAGACTAAGATTCAATCTTTCTTATATTTACTATTCTAACCTTTTATAGTAGTAAATTTTTTCTCTTTATAATCATAAAGGACTTTGACATATATTTTCAATCATCCTGTAATGACTCTAAAAATGAAATATCCCTTGCCTACCAAAATCATGTTTGGAGCCACCAAACCTGGATCACTAGTGCCTGGCAGGCTAGCATACAGCCTGCCAACTGCTTCCCTGGCATGTTCTTGAGTTCTATTTATTCTTACATGAATCCACAAAGACAGACCTTACAGATGTTCCAAAAGGGAAAGCTGAGGGTCAGGGTTGTTAAATGATTCATAAGATCATTCCTCTAGCAGAAAGCTCCAGTGCTTAAAAACACATTTCAGAAGAATCTAGTAAAAGGGAGGCCATTAGGAAATGGTGAGCTTAGAATTATTTAGGGCCATTTAAAATTAAGGAAAGAGAACATCTGTTGATCAATATGTGCTGAAGAACACCAAACCATGGAAATCACTTGGGAAATTTCTAGAACTTAGTGAGTTTGTGTGAAGAAACTTGGAAAGGAAACTTTTATTTGAGGACATATGATATTAACTTTCAGTCAGGCAGGAATGTTGACATATACTTGATTTAACACTAAGGGCCTTGATTTATATAATTCTGGGTTAAGGATTTTTAGTGCTTTATAGCTAGTTGGGCATTGCTACCAGGAAAAGTAGAGATGAAAACAAACTTAAAACCTATGATCTTAATTTTAAGTTTCATTTATCTGAGTATTATTTATTTATACTGAGAAAACATTTAATCTGAGTGATTCAACTTTTACTAGATACGATTACCTCTTAGAGTTTTGCCAGGAATAAAGAGAGTGATGACCTTGTCTATTGGAACACATCCAGGAATGAAGCTGTGTGAGGAGATTTCTGACACCTTGTGAGAAAATGCCAAGAAAAAAAGACAGGAGTCTTATGACTTTAGTTTTCTCAAAACACAAAATTATTCCTGGAATATATTTTCATGCTCTTCCCAAATATCGCAGATAGGAGTGAGTTTACTTGAGCTGTAGCTAGTTACCTGCCTCTATGGAAAAACATATTTCTAATGTGCCATTTGTCTTTATTAATTATACATTTTACTCATTACTCTTCTTAACCCTCGGAGTATAAATTGTCTGGTGCTCTGAATAAAGTTGGCTATTGGATGTGACCCTACTTTACTTCATTTTAGACCCCACTCTGCCAGGTTCACATTGCCAACTAAAGTGGTAAACATTTGTTCCTGCCCCTGGGAGACCACACATGGAAGAAGAGCTGACAACTTCAGTGGCCATGCTAGTGACAAGATTTACCCAGGGACTTAATGAAGAATTGATGATAGCTAGGGCTATAGCTCAGCTATAGAGTGCTTAAAAAGCATGTAAGAGGCCTGAGGTCTGAGCCCTAGTACTTTGTAAATTGAGCTTGATAGCACCTGCATGTAATCCCAGTACTTAAGGGGTAATGGCATAAGGACCAGGAGTTCAAGGTCAGCCTAGGATACTCTGAACTCTATCTCAAAAACAAAAACAAAGACATAACAACAAAAATGTATCAACAGAAAGAGCAAATGAGTACCAACAACTTGTTCTAGAAATCTGGTTGAGTTTTGAGGGCGATATTGGGTAGAGTTGAGAGAAGGAAGGTAGGAAAAACATGCTGGATAGGGACACTGAGTTGTAAACATATGTGTTTTAATATGTCACCAACCTCGCAAAACCTATTCAGATACATTATCATAAGTTAGCTATGGAGGACCACGAGACTCATGATGAGGTTGTTACTCTATCCAGGGTATTCCCAAAACTCATCTGCACCCAACCTAAAAGACGGGACTTCTGCCCCTAGACCAAGAAGAGAGGGGCCACCCGGAACCCCCTCTGACTGGCAATCTGAGTTCTTGCTTAGGCTGTGAGGCTAAGCACTGCAAGGGAATATAAATAAAAGTTAAAAATATCTCTCTGGGTTCCCTGAGGGCAAACCTGACTGCATAGAGGTTGATGTCAAAAGTATCCCCTTTCCAGGAAAAAGACATCAGGATGGTTGTTGCCCTCATGCCTCACTGGACAACAACAGGGGGACTGGAGCCATTACAAAGTCCTCTTCAATTACTGGAGGTCAGGCCTCTATCCCTGCCTTCACAAGATTAGAATCACCACAGCCTTTCTATACTTAGAGAAGGGAGGAGATGTTAGGGGCAGCCCTACATATACACTGAAGGCCTAAAATCAGCCATAGGCTTAAAATCAGCAATAGGCTTGTCATACATGTATACTAACACCAACTCTTGGGTCTCTGTGGAAAAACATTGAAACAGATGGCTATAAGCTATTGTAAACAGGCAGCTTTTGTGGAAAATTGACCAGCCTGGGTAGTCATAGACCTCGTAAATAGGTAGCCTTGGCAGACAATACCAACTTAGATAAGGACAAGTGAATCATAGGCAGAGTCATAGTGACCTGTCCCCTGAACCTTCACCCAGCTGATACCCTGTTCTGAAAGATATGTGTACTCCCCCTGAACACCCATGCTCCTATGTCATCCACTTCCCCACATTCTGCCTTTTTGTGTTTATAACCCCTGTGTGAATAAGTAAAAATTATGATTTGATTTAAAAAATAATAAAAAAAAGTCACCAACCTTCTATCTCAGTGTATAGGTTCTCATTCATGTCTATAAACATGTTAAAACATCTTAAGGACACTTCCTCCACTTGAAAATTCATGGTTGTCTCTTCACATGTTTCTCTTTCTTCATTTATTAGGTGGTTTCATCATAAGGACAAGTTTTAGCCAGGAGAGAGGACAACTCACACCGATTTTTTTTTTCTTTACTGAGGCCCCGTGTTAGCAGTATGCTTAGGGGAAAGTGATATGTGGGAATGAAGAACAGACATCTCCAGTGGAGAAAAGGCAACTGGAAAACGATTAATTTCAAGTTTTGTTAAGATATTTAGGTTTTTTCTTTCCTCTTCTTTCCCACCCACTTCCCTTCCCCTTCCTTCCCTTTTCCCTTTTCTTCCCTCCTTCACTTCTGCCTTGTCCAGTTCCATAAAACTCATATTTTACAGGTGATCATGATTCACTTCTTTTCCCTCCTCCCTTCCTCCCTCTCTCTCTCCCTCCCTCCCTTCCTTCCTTTTTTCTGTCAATCCCTCTCTCTCTTTCTCTCGCTCTTTCTCATTTTTCAAGAAAGGAACTCTCTGTATAGCTTTCCTGGAACTTGCTCTGTAGACCAGGCTGGTCTCAAACCCAGAGATTCACCCATCCCTGCCTTCCAAGTACTGTATTAAAGGTGTATGCCATCACATCTAGTTTGATTGTGTCCCGTGAGTCCTCTTGTGTTTGTGATTCATGACAAAAGTCAGTATGAGCTAACAGAGTGTGAATAGAAGACCATGAAAAAAGTTCCCAACTCCTAGGTTTTCTGAGGCTGCTTAGGCAGCATTGCCTACACACCAGGGATGGTAATTTGCTGGAGGATGGAAGGTTACCCATTCCTCTGTATTCCTGACATATTCGTCTTCCTCACAGAACAAAGCAGAAGAACAAACTCTACTTTTCCACCACATCTATATGGAATACATTGTTAGCACATCTGCCAGTATTCGGGGACACATGGGTCAATAATGTCACCAGGAGCTGTGGCAAGTATTTACCCCATGCCCTATAGCCTCAGCATCCTAAGGCAGCACACATTTCTAGGAGGGAAGCAGATGGTGGAACTGTAAGGTTTTATGCTATCTAAATAGAAAATAGCCCCTCTCACAAAGAAAAGTTGAGACTCCATAGCAACATGACTTGACTTTTAGGACCTGACTCTGTCATTATCTTGCCAAATGTCTGTAACTAAAAAATCATTAGTACTTTTCTGAAGGCACTGGGTCCACCCTGGGGACTGTGGGTCCTGTGATACATGGAACTGGTCACCTGACTCCTCAGTATAGTGCCCACAGCTGGGGAAGCATTGTCCTTCTTCTGGTAGAACTTCTAGTGTGGCTTGACTAGTGTTCAAGCATCACAACTGAGTGGAATTGAATTCCCTGAGTACTTGTTATTGGCCAATTTCTGTGGCTGTGTGCAGGAGTCTTGATGCTTTTTGAAAGCCAGCCTACAGCAAATGACCACAGACGAAGTAACTTCTGGTATGCACATAACTCTTAAAATATCGACCAGCTATTCACATTAAAGCCTCACAGAGGAACTCAAATTGCTTCTGTTTGGGTAAGCTGTTAGATATTAAATTTACTTCTATTTCCACCTGTGCTAGATAATTTTATGGCAACTTGACACAAGCTAAAGTCATCTGAGAGGAAGGGACCTCAATTTAAAAACTGCCTTTATAAGGTCAGGCAAGTCTGTAGGGAATTTTCTCAATTAGTGATTGAGTCAGGTGGGCCTTATCCATTATAGATGATGCCATCCTTGAGCAGGTGGTTCTAGGTTCTATAAGAAAGCAGTCTGGGCAAGCCCAGGAGCAAGCCAGTAAGCAGCACCCCCCCCTCCCATGACCTCTGCATTAGATCCTGCTTCCAGGTTCCTGCTATGTTTGAGTTCTCATCCTGAGTCCTTGAATTATGAACAGTAATATGAAAATATATGCCAAATAAACCCTTTCTTTCTTCTCCAAGTTGTTCTGCTCATGGCATTAATCGCAGCAATAAAAACTCAAATTTAGACACCACCCTTTAAAAAAAAATCTCTCTGTAGGCTGTGGGAATTTACTTGGCATCCTGGTCTTGTTCTCTGGCCTTTGATCTTGGTGGCTATAGTGGTACAAGGTCTGACCTAAATCCTTAATTACTTAAAAGATAGAAATAGAATTTGTTAGTTTTTTTCTCATTGCTGTAACCAAATACTTGATAAAAAGCAACTTAATGGAGGGTTTTTTTTGACTACAGTTCAAGGGGACACAGGTTATCATGATGGGGAAGGCATGGTGGCAGGAATGTAACATAGGTGTTCATATTGCATCTGCAGTCAGCACATGAACAGCAGACAGGGAACAGAGATGGCTTTGAAACCTGACAGTCTATCTCCAGTGACACACTTCCTCCATTGAGACTCTACCTTTACAATGTTCTACAACATTTTCAAATAGCATCTCCATCTGTGGCCCAGGGTACCAGCACCAGAGCCTGTGGCAGCACATTTTTCTCCCCAACATACCATTTTTAATGATTATTTGGGAATTTAACATAATATAGCCCATCATACTCACTTTGTAGTACTCCCAGATGCAACCCCTGTGACCTCCTTCTCCCGCCAACCAAAAAAAAGAAGAAACAAAACAACAACAAACCTCACAAGTATAATTTGTGTTGCCCATATATATGTATATTCGCTCACTGGAGCATAGTCAGCTTCTAGTGGCTAATGCCTTAAAGAAATTTGAGTCCTTCTCTACCTGCACACCTGCCAGAAGCCGTAAACTATAGAGAGCTCCACTTTAGTAACTTAATTAGAATTCTTAACAATTCTCTTTGATGGCTTCCTGTGTATGTTGTTACTTTTGGGGATGTGTGGAATGAGGTGGTAATAGGAATTTGTCATTCTAAGACTGTTTTCAATTGTGAGTCTGCAGTCATCAATACCATGGCAAAAGTAACTTCTTTCTTCTTTATAGTCAGTGGGAGCACAAATCATAAACTTCCATTTGGTTTCTGGTGACCACATGCACCACAGATATCAACATGGCCTCTGGCATCAGCAGCATGTGCCACACACCTCAGCATGGTGTTCAGTGGTAGTACAGACATCAACAGAGTCCTCTGCTGCAGCACAGGCCACGGACAACAATATGGTCCCTGGTAGCAGTCTATCCCATGAACATCAAGATGGTTTCAGGTGGCAGCATAGAGCACAGACATCCGTATGGCCCTTTATGGTAACACAGATGATGGGTATCAGCATAGCCTTTTTCAGGAGCACAGACCATGGACATCCATTTAGTCTCTGTTGGCAGCATGGACAATGGACCTCAACATGGTCTCTGACAGCAGCTTAGACCATGGACACTGAGTGGCCTTTGGTATTAACACGGACCATGGACATTAACATAGTCTTTGGCTGTAGGAGGACCACACATCACAACATGGTTCTTATAGCAGTACATACTTACAGATATAAGTATCACCAACATCAATACAGACTCAGGCAGTAATATAGGGCACACACAACAACACAGCCTCCAGCACCAACCCAGACATTGGACACTAACATGGCTTCCTATGTTAGCATAGACTATGGACATCTATCTGGTCTCTGACAATAGCGTGGGCCTCAGACATTGACATGGCTTCCAGTGGCAGTCCAAGACACAACCACAGGCTTCAACACAGCCTGGGTTAACAGCATGCACCAATGATACCAACTTGACCTCTGGATGCAGAACAAACTATGGAGGTCTTTCAACGAGATCCAATTCAAAAAATGAACCATTCTTCACCTCAGATATCGAGTGGCAAAGCCAGGACAATCATGTGGGTGGGCATCATATTTGGAGGCAGAGTTTGCCCAAGCTACAGGATGGTGCACATACTCTGCAGATCCTACTCTGAAACATCTTCCTCCCTTATGTGTCCTGCCGCCTGATCTCACACTTGTCACAGCTTTTGCATCCCTAGTACTGCCTCTTTCCATGACACACACATCTCTCTGTTCATCCAGCTTTTCCACCTCTCCATCATATTCATATGTTGTAGTGGCATTGTAAATTTCTGCATCACACACACACACACACACACACACACACACACACACACAGCTTTACATGCAAATGTTCATTGCAATGAGTTTTTGGCCTGGTTCAAAGTTTCTGGTTTCTGATATACCATTAATACTGTACCATCACTGAGTCTTGTCTTGGATATCTTGCTGTTGCCCAGAGTCAGGGTGATCTTGCATCTAAGCAGGGCAACTGGGGGCAGGTTTTGTGCAAGCACCAGGTTGCCATATTCCTCCTTACCCTTGATGTCAGCTTCCTGAAGCTCCATGGGCTCAGCCTTTGTGCTTGTAGCCTGCATATAGCACCATGGTGCTGTTCTCTCAGTCTCTGAGCACAGCAGGCAGTGTGGGCTGTAGCTATGATGGGGGCCTGCTGGGAGGTGGGGAAGCCTAGGACCAACTCTATTCATCAAAGACATCTGGTCCTACAGGAATGGCTCCTCCACATCTTCCAGTAGTTTGTAGATGGAGATATGTTGGGGTGGACCAACTCAAAGTACTGGATCTGGTCCCAGATGGCAGCCAAGTTCGTCAGCCTGGGCCTTCTGGGGGGGCCTGCACATTTTACATTTAAATCCTGGAATGTATTTAGTAGTAGACAGTACAATACACTATTTGTAGTAGCTTTAAAAAATATGGATGATTCTCATGCATCAAATGTCCTTTCTCATCCTTCAAAAAGGAGAGATTTATGAACTCTAGTCTCAGTGGTACCATGAAAGAGTCTAGACTCTACATTTTTACTCTGTTCTCTTCAGTTTCCTGCTAATGTTTTGTATATTTTGTCTCCAAGATTGCAAAATTGTTGTTGTATCTTTAAGCATCACGTAGATACCTCATTTTATCTCATTTCATGTGGGAACCACTTTATTCAAGTAGCAAAATTCTTCTGGATTTTACTGATCTTTGCTTTCATCTCATTGGCCAGAGCTGCAGCACATGACCTTTACAACTGGAGAGAAGCTAGGAAGAAGACTTGGTTTTCCAGTGTTCATGACTGAGGATGGAATGTAGGTGACATTAATTGAACCTTAGAGGACCTGCCAGGGGAAGAACTGTCATTCCCATATCAAGTGACAAAGCAGCTCAGGAGACTTAATTTAAACATTTCCAAGCAGCAGAGGCAGATTGACCCCAAAGCCAACTAGATGTCACCATCTGAAACTGTCACCTTCTCAAATTTCAAAGTTCAGTACAATTTAACCTCTATTCAGTCATCATCTGCTATGAGTAAAGCATCATTTTGTGGTCACAAACTAATTTGCAGATGAACAAAACGTCATTCCTGCCCTAGAACAATGAATCAACCTGGCAGAAACACCCATGCACAGAAGTCTCAAATGTGAGGCAGAGCTAATATGTATAAGATCAGAGGATGGGTATCTGGTAAGGGATCGAGCTGGAGGGATGAGGAGACTAAGATGGAAATTCCCTAGAGAATGACAGATTTATCTAGGCTACCTTAGAGGACATGTATCCTTTATATTAACAAATACTGTGGTGTTTTGTTTTTATTAACACCAACTTAAGTTTTTTCTATGATGTTCTAAGTATCTCAGGTACAGTTTATGTTTGAATTCAATGTAGAGGTGTAATCTTTCATACTAAATCAACTAACAATATTTAATATTTCCATAAAAGCCACAATCTTGTCTTTTAAGCCAAAACCATATCTAGCCTATAAAATGAAAATTCAGCATTTAAGTGTGCTTGTTGCTCTTGCAGAAGACCTAGCAGTTTCTAGCCCTCACATGCTAGCTGACAATTATCTGTAACTTGAGTTCTAGGAGAACTAATGCTCTCTTCTGATTTCTGAGGATACCAGGCACATATGTGGTGCACACATATAAATACATATAAGCAGCAGTCATACACATAAAGAAGTTTTTAAAAAAGAAACTAAGAGTCTGGCATTGTGGTGCATGGTGCCAATCTTTTAGCGAAAGCCATCCTCTAATATTTAGGATGCTTGAGGTCAGCCTGAGCTACACAAGACCATTCCGCAGAAATTCCCAAATATATAAATAACCCAACAGACTGTACTCTGGTAAGCATCCCCACAACCATATGTATGAACATAGCACTAATTAGATTCAATGGGTTATTAAGAATGAGGAGGAGGGGGAGGGAGGGAAGGAAAAGGGAATATAAAGGTAAGAGGAGGAAATATTAATAAGGTTCAAGAGGTTAGATATGATCAAGATTTGTGATATGCATGTCTAATTGTCATAGAATAAAATGTAAAAGTTCTAAAAATCAATAGAAAAACATATACTTTAATCTAAGTAATTACGTATTTGAAAACATTCCTAAGAAAATACTTTGAGATATGGGCAAATATACATGTCAAGGTATTTATTATACCTGAAAAAATGAAAATATGATGATTTAAACATATAGTAAAAAGATGCTTGACACATTCTGGTGCATCTGTAATGCAATGATATAGTTGTAACAGACATTCAGAATCCCAGCGATTCCATGGTGAACTATTCACATAGTGAGCACGGAGAGAGCCAAAGACTTAACAGACAAAGTTTAGAAGGAAAGGTCAAAATGCTAATAGTTTGTGCTGTGTAATTTGTGGGAATTTTAATTTTTAAAATTATTTTATTTTATATAGTTATTATATATTTTAACATTTAACATTTAACATTTCTGTGTCAGGTACATATGATGTTTGTACTAAGAAAAGCAGAATGATCATAATCACAATCTTAAATCTGCTAGGTAAAAGTGTTACTCATTTTATCAGTCTTAAAGATACCTAAGCCTTGTGGATGGAAGACAATTCTCCACTTCATGGTGCTTATTAAAAAAAATGCTTTCTTGGTAGCTGAAGTAGTGGCTATTTGGGAAACTAATTCAGGAAGAATCTCTTGAGCCTAGGCATCATCTATATGAAAACACACACACACACACACACACACACACACTGTCTTATCCTAGGAATCAAAAGTGCTTTGGTTCACCTTGTTTATCTGCCAGCCCAAGACTGTGGATGCAAACCTCCTGATATGAAGTACGGAAGAAAAAAGACAGGACAGCTGTGTCAGCTATTGTTGGAACTTCTATTTGTACTGATGTCAACATGTAGGCTGTTTCCATGCTGGCCTAGGATGGAGAACTGTCAGTTATGTGCTGGGAATGGGAATGATTAGCTCAGAATTTTCAGACTGATGACACCTACTGTAGAGGGCATTATCACCTTCATATGATAGTCTGGTGTCACTAGTACCAAGTACCATGACTAACTTCAGAGCAGCTGTGGGCAGCTGTTCCTTTGAGTGTTGTATCTAGAGAAGCACAGCAAGTTCACAGTGGGCAAAATTGGCCTCCTCTCTCTAGCATTTGATCATGGTGCTTCTGTAAGGGCATCGATTAAGTACAATTGGTAGGGCTGGCTTCATTATTATCTGCTGGGGGTTGGAACTGTAACCACTTAACACTTTACAGGGTCCTTCATGCCATTCAGTTAAACTCTGTCACGCTTTTGAAAAGCACTATCCTCATTGATAGATAAACAGATCAGAGTTAAATTTTATCCCCTTATAGCAGAGTAGGTCCAGGATCCAAACTGAAGCTCTTATGCCTGAAACTGGCCTGCCAAGGTTTCTCCAAATTCAGTTGATTTAGAAGCAACTGTATTTTTCTAAAGTTACGTACCACCTGTACTCCATCTGGTCAATATTTTTCGGTAAGTCAGTTGCTTTTCTTTTCTATCTAAATAAATAGGACTGCATCCAAATCAACAATGGACAGGAAACCAATTTTAATGTGTACATCTAAAACATCTACATATTGAAGAAAAGAAGTGATTTTGGTCCCTACACCATAAAAAATATTGCCACACTGGAGGGCATGAATCACTGTTTGGGAAACTGTGTGATGCTTCCTCTTTCAGGTTGGACCAAATGGAGTTTCTGACCCTGTTGTGTATTGATGGTAATTTCCACATAACATTTGAAGATAAAAGCATCAATTATCAACTGCTTTTGTATCCTACTCACTGGTCAGGCTCCTTCTGATTATATGGCCTCCACAGAAAATAGAGATTGGGGGTCTTATAATGACTGGAGATTCTTATTGCATTTGTTTAATGACTTTCATAAAAATTCACGTGATTTCATTTTTCTGTACTGTCTCCCTTGTGCTAGGAAGAACAGGCAACCTCCCACATGCAGTCTTGTTCTTGCACCTCTGCTAGACTCTGACTGGCGTTTCTTACTTGCTGACACATCTTTCTTTAGGCAATGGCTGCTGGCAACAGCACTAGCTTCTCCCAAACTGGGCAGTCATCCTGGCACAGGCAGGGCTGTGTGAGCTCCCTGCTTTTTGATCAAGTCCTTCGTGGTTGTGTGACAATGGTGGTAGGGCTGGCTCTTCATAAGCAGTGCTCAGAATTTCTATGACGTGATTTGCATGGTTAGTGCTCTAAAGGATGCCCAGGAAGCTTTTAGGACCTCCTCATTTTGCTTTCCTAGTGTGAGAATTGGCCAGCTTACCAAATGTTGTCAGTCATGCAATTGTTCCTGAAACACTTTCCAGTACAGAGTCTCTCAGGGGAAGTTGCTATCGCTTTCTCCTGAGCTGGAAATGATGATGTGCCGCTTTATGCAGACAGTTGCAAAGAACTCTGGAAAGCTGCACACTCACCTCATGAATAAACATTTAGCTAGGAATGAGGAGGCTTTCCCTTTCCTGGTGGCTGTGTGACTGCAGGGAAGGTCTGTGCTTTCTGAGCCTCTGTGTACTGTCTGTGACAAGGCCTCCTTAGAGGGCTGCCAATCTATGTATACTTCTAGTGTGGAAAAGGGCTGGAGATTGCTGTTGGTAAAGTGCTTGCATGCTGACAAGGGGACCTGAATTCAGATCCACAGGATCATGTAAAGTCAAAGCTGACAACAGCAAATATCTGTGATGCCAGCACTCAAGAAGACAGAGAGGACATTTTCTGGGATTTCTTGGGAAGCCAGTACAGCCTATTCCATGAATTCTGTGTTCAGAGAGAGACCAAGTTTGAAAAGAATAAGATGGTGGGCAATAGGGGAATATACCTGTTCTCTTGTCTGCACAAGAACACGTGCCTTTGCATATGTGTGTATACACACATGTGCACACATGTGCATGTAAACTCATTTTGCTATGGTAGTTACTACTGTGCATTTATTTGTAATATAAGCAGATCTGAGCAATGTATTTGATCTTTAGGAGAGTTATTACACTTTTATTTCTCTTATTCTGTCTGTACACATGTGTGTGGCAGTCAGGGTGGAGTGTGTCTCAGGTAACACAGTTAGGGGCTCTCTTAGCCTCCAGGACAACATGAGTCTGGCAAGAATAAGAAGGACAAAAATTCTGAGTAATCATGTGAGTTAGCTTGTTCAGCTGAGCCAATTACATTGACGTAGAAGCTCTCTGTTTTGATTAAGCCACAGAAACTTACTGGTAAGCTTAGGATTTGGTACATAGATTAAAGCAGAAATGAAAAAGATAAGAAGGAAAAATAATGTCTAGAATTGTCCTATGTCTCCACTTTGAAGAACAATTGAGAGAAATCATTGTGGCACAGAAGGACAATTGCATCACTAAACATTTTGCTCATTATCCTTCCAATAAAAACCTCAAAAAGAGTTGGAAAATAGGGTGGTTAGGGCTAGTCACCCAGCTGTGGTGTTCCTACGAGACAACAAAAGTCACTCATTCTGTGTGCATCACTCTTTGCCAAGTGCTTAGATGCTCATATTATGTTAATCCCAATCAACTCCCACTTTTAGGCAAGGATTTTAATAATAGCTACTATGTGTTAGCTAATAGTAACTATGTGGAAAGCATTTTAATATAGAAGTTATTTATCTCAAATCCTCATCCCTATGCTGTGGGGTAAATGGCATCCTTTTCATCTTTTCCGTGGTATAGAGATGCTAGCCAAGGCCTTGTTCAGTTTATGCTTCTTGAATGTTCTGCCACTGAACTGTCTCCCCAGCCTAGAATTTCCATTATTCTATAAGAAATAAGAGCCAGCTAGGTGTGCAGTGAATTGAAGGAAAGAGGGTAGGTTCTGGTCAGAGTCTAAGAGTTTAGCTTTTTTAGAGTGCAATTTTAATTGTGACTAAGTAATTCTGTTTAAAGGAGTATGTGTGTGTGTAAATCAATGTTGTTGAGGTTTAAAAACCTGACTTTTATTGACTTAATTGCCAAATCTTAATGGACTATTAAGAGAAGCATGAAAAAATATGCCACTGAGTTAGAAGTCTGAAGTTTATTATATTAGTCATCATTGGAATAGATTTTGGAAATAACTTACCTAATTAACAATTATGCTTATTACTCAGTTGTTTCTATGGATACAACTCCATCTTATTTCTCAAAATAGACATTCATTTATGTGGTTATTTGTGCAATCTTAGACATCAGTATCTGATTGTTCTGACAGGGGCTGGAGCTCCTGTTCCTTTAGTGGCCATTTATTGGTAATGCCCAATCCAAAGCTGTAAATAAACTGTTCTTTGGTATAAATACTCATGAGGAATTGGATCCAGGAATTCCTGTCATCTGTGGAGCATCCAAAATCTGTAGAGGCTCAAGTTCTTATTAAATGTCAATGTTTGCTCACAGCCACAAAATCCTCCAGTGTGCTGCAAGATTTGTTTTATTTATTGTGTCTTAATGTGATATTTATTAATAAATATTTATATAATATATAAATATATATTAACACACACAAATATGTGTGTGTGTGTGTGTGTGTGTGTGTATGTGTATATTTGTGGTCCGAGTTGACTGAGGCTCAAGGATATGGAGAGCCATTTGTATTTATGGTGAATTTCCTCAAGCATTAAGCTTCAGTGTGGTAGCCACAGGGCAGTGATTCTAAACTGCTTGACATTTGAAATCACCTGAGGGTAGTTGTCCACAGGAGAAATCAGGTAGCTTTGGGATTACTGTTTCTCAGGTATCTTCTATGGACAGTAAAGATTATATCACTTGAATTTAGTATAAACAAGTGCAAAAGTATAATGCTCAGAATTCTCTCTCACACCAAAATGTGAAAGAGTTAATTTAAAAAAAAAAAGGAAAAAATTCATTAGATTCACGTCGTGGAGATGAGAGTTTTAACACTGAGATTCAATCTCAATCACTCCAGGTTTTTTATTAAGCCATCCCTGGATTGAAGCTGTGAAGTATTCTTTAAAAGCTCCTGGCTTACTCTAGCACATAGCCAGGTTTTGAAACACTGATTCACCCTGTGGGTTGGGGGAGGATGCTTCCAACTCATTTATTACTAACCTACCTACCTCAGTCTCTGTGAGAGAGGGATACTTTTTCTTCACCAAGCATCTTAGCTATGAAATTAAGAATCAAGTAATGAAAAGTTCAGGTTAGATAAGATTTTCTGGTGGCATGTGATTGGAGAGTCTTCCTAAAAACATCGCACTAGCATGAGTTATTGAGTTCTGACACTGTCAGTTATTGATAGAGGGGTGTTTCTGTGAGGGCTGGAGAGGCCTAGTTTAGTTGATCTATTGGACTTTGTTTCCTAGCATTTGAAGTCCCACTTCCCTCGTAGAAATAAAGGGTTTAAAAAAACAACAGGGCTGGAGAGACGGCCCTATCTAAAGCACACCAGTCTTAGAAGTCTGTGAACCTGTTTGATTCCCAGAACTCACATAAAAATATAAAAATTAGAAAACAATTAAAAAAGCATACTTATGATCTCTTAGAGGTAGAGACAGATGTTCATTATCAGCCAGTTTAGCTTCCTTGGCAAATGTCAGGCCTGTGAGAGACTCTTTCTCAATATAAATAAATAAAATTAAAGTTAGAGTAAACGAATAAAATAAGAAACAATGGACAGCACCTGAGGAATGGTATCTGAGGTTGTCCTCTGGCCTCCATATGCACTGGCAAACATACACCCACATGAATACAATACTCAAGTGAATAGATAGCAAATCAAAGACTGTATGACATTATAGCAGAACATTGAAAATAGTCAAGATGCTTCATAATAGGTAATAGTGCTGCTTGTGTTAATTATTAACTATAAGTAGCTAGCTCTATTTTGCATTTTTTCCTAAGACTATGGCCAGTGGTCATATTTCTGCTATTCGTGTGTGTAGCCTGCCTGCTCTTTCCTTTTTCAGACACTAACCCTACCGAGTTCCCAGGGCTGCCTCCATCATCATGGGGAAAAGAAGAAAGAAGAAGAAGAAGAAGAAGAAGAAGAAGAAGAAGAAGAAGAAGAA
>NW_021604564.1:7088774-7110203 GCF_004785775.1 Grammomys surdaster | reverse complement strand
AAGAAGAAGAAGAAGAAGAAGAAGAAGAAGAAGAAGAAGAAGAAGAAAACCCACCATCAACAAAAAACAAGTCTTTTAGTAACTCAGAAATTCCAAAATTAAATCTTAAAAGCTTATGGTTTTAAAGATGCTAGACGTACTTTATGTATCACAGACGGAAAACAGGTATGAGATGGTCTTTGCAAGTTGCAGTTAAGTTTTGTGGCTACTTCCTAAGTTTTGGGCAGTCTGGTGAGTGGGATAGGGAAAATGCTTGACCCCTTGCTTACATTGTTGATAATCATCCCGGGTTCTTGGGTTCTGGCAGAGTTGCAAATAGCAACAGGGATGGGCCTACTTTTACAATCCTGCCAGAATTCAGTGGCCTCATCTGACACCAAGGAATGCCCAGACTCAAACACAATCATTGTGAGAGTCTTCAATTGTTGTAATTAGCCACAGGACAGTTCATATACATCTTTTCAGTAGATTGAGTAGTCTACTGCTGTGGAGGTTTGGGGGAACAATTTGTGTGTACCTCCTCCTGATTAGAATGTTTATCTTGTAACTTTGAGTTTGGAAGGAAGAACTAGTTTATACATATATGTAAATATATGTTAATAAATATATATGTATACACTTCAAAAACCACCAGAGCCACTAGCTGGATGTGGTCCTCATCCTGGAATACCCTCAGTATTTCCAACCAGAGAGAAACCCATTCTTTCATCATGAATGTCACCCACTGCCCCCAGGACCAGATGCTATTAAAGAACTGACAGAAAGCAAGACCTGCTGAAACATGGCAGATCACCTTGAAAATGACTTTGAAAGAGTAAAAGGGAAGATAAAAGCAGGGAAGCTGTTGAATGACAAATTTAGCATGCTTCTTCAGCACATACCCTTGACTTTTAAAACTGTTTTTGTGGGAGGGGTGGCACAAGGAGGGGTGTATCTCATGTATCCCAGGTTGTCCTCAAATTTGGTGTGTAGTCAAGGATGGCCTTTAACTTCTGACCCTTTTGCTTCTACCTCCTTAGTGCTGGGATTACAGGTATATGCCTCTATGCTCAGTTTATGTGGTACTGGGAATTGAGTCCAGGGCTTCATGTATCCTAGGCAAGAACTCAACTCCTAACATTTTTAATTATTTCAAACAGATATGCTATCCAATGGTTGAATGGTTCTGATTAGTCAAAAAATATCTTAGCAGACAACCAAAGGACTAGAGGTGGTTTGGTTTTTAACAAAAGTCTCTCCTCTACCAAGGAGGGTATCAGGTTTAAAGAGAAACACCTGTTTTTGCCAGAACTTAACTGAAGACTTCTAGCTCTTCTCACATAAGTCAGTGGACAGCTGTTAGATAAGATATGGCAACAAGTTTAGACACTTGAGAACCATGACATTAAGCCGGAGACCTGGAGGTCCTCTGGCCCTGTCAACCCTCCTTTGGGCCACCTGTCACGGCAGACAACACAGTCATTAAGAGAAAGAGTGTTGCCCTGTTGTTTGAGAATAGACCAGCATGTGTTCGGCATTAGTAATGTTTCTTCCAGCTTAAGTAGCACTTATTCCTGATTGCTTTTGGTCTGTCCCTTTCCTATTTAGTCACGCCATTATTCTCAAGTCTAAAATCAGAGGTTGTCTCAGTCTTTTATTTACAAAGTCTGGCTAATCAATCTCTGTTGTGGCTCCTTCTTTTCCTCTCATCTGACGACATCATTTTAATACAGGCTTCCATGACCTCACCAGCATCCTCTTGAGATAACTGAGGTGCCATTGGGGCACCGTTTATGAATTCTCTTTTCTAGAGCCAGGTTATTCTGTGAATCCTCACCTGTGCTCCAATGTCTCATTATGCTATTCCCCACTCTCCCGTTTCCTAATAAAACTCTGGCTGAATCTGTTAGCATTCTGTCTAAACTCCACCCCCACTCTTTATCTCATTATCTTTTATATAAACACATCAGAATCTATCCCTCAACTCCTCAAAACACCTCAAGCATTTTCTTCCCCACAGCACTGTGGACTCCTTTTCACTGGGGTTTTATGGGTGTTCCTGATATTTCTTCTGCCTAAAATTGTATTCTTCCTTCCCCCCAATAACCACTGTTTTTCTTCTAACAAGCCTCATATCATACACCATTATAAAAGGTCTTTTATGTCTCAAGAAAGATGGGACACCCCTCGATTTTACCCTTTAACATTTAAGTCTTTCTTGTCATATTTATTCATGGGCCAACTCATTCCACAAATAAAGTGTACTTATTTGGTTTCTTCTGATCTTTCTGGATCAGTATTGCATCTTTTTCGTCCTTCTACACTGAATATTTCAAACTGTATCTAATGGTAGGTGCTCAAAACATGCTATAAAGGTTCTAAGATTTAAGAGTACTGGACGTTCACTGTAGATCCTGGAGAGGTTTCAACTCAGTCCCAAATCTGAACAACCCCAGTGCAGCATAGGGGTTGACCTATGTGCTTGAGTTCCTTGTAAACTTAAACAATTGAAGAAATAAATCTAAAAGTGGGTAGCTATCTTCTTTCTGAAATGTCTGTGCAGGTTGGGCTCCTAGCTGACTCCATACTTCCTCCATTTCTTCAGAGCAGACCTCATCATACTTGACACCCAAGAATCTTATTTCTCATCATATAGAGTCTTGTTAGAATAGTTCTGGCCTGTTTGCTAAATATTTAGTTTAGCACATTCTTCCCACTCAAGTCAACTGAGAAGGATTGAGTCAGGGTTACTGTTTTCTATAAAGGCACTCATGTTGTCTGTTAAGCCTGGCTCTGTTATATCCTATGTATCTGAGGAAGTTACCTAAACCTAAACTTAATGTTTGAAAAATAATGCTGTCTATTTTACACAAGAGAAAAATACTCTGGAATCTTATGGTGCCTGATGAGTGTAAGTCTCAGCATGTCATGTTTTAATCACAGCTGGGGAGCAAATGCTAGCAATGCCTGACCTCTGAGGTCTTTGTCATAGCAAAGGGTAATTGCAGTGATCAGTTTGCATACAATCATGGCTGGCTTGCCTTCTGGAACCATTCTTCTCCACTGAATAAGGGAGGTAAAGCCAATGAAAACACTGCAGGCAGGGGTCTCTCAGAGATGTTTTATCACTTGAATTAACCACAAGAGCTTAGAAACTATCTTAAAACATGCAAATAAAATGTGATTCATTAGCCATTAACTAATAAATTCAGTGTGTTCCAGCGCCATCATACCCAGACAAGAAGATCATTTAAATAAACCCGAGTATTTCCAATGAAGATGTTAAAGGATACTTATTTCTTTTCCAGAAAATAAAGAAATACATCTTAATATAGTAACTAGGAAATATTTGTTTCCAAGCCATTGCAGTTTGTTCTGTTAATCTTTCATATCTCATTGCAGAACATTCAAGCTATCATGGCAGTCGGCCACTGTGTGAGTTCAGAAACAATGTAATTCTTCTCAGGCTTCCACAGATTTTGCTTTTGGGCCAGAAGCCCAGTGAATTTGGACACAGCTGTCCCCTGAACTTACGTTGCCAGTTAAAGTTTTCATGTCTAGGCTTTTATTTGTCTTCTTTGTTCCAGAAAGTTCTTTGTTTTCAGATTAAATGTTCCACTGTGCTGTATCCACAGATCCATAACCTATTTCAGTGGCTGAGTTGCCAAGGCTGAGATTTAAAGAGACAGTTACTATTAAAAACAGTTGTGCCTTTTCACTCTAGATCTAGGCCTGCCGTACAAATAATTTCAGTGCAGTTTGAGTTTTATCCTTCTCTTTCTACCTTAGAGAGGATTCTCCAACTAAATCTCTACCAAGTTGCTCTGGTGCCTTTTCTAAACTTAGATAAGTAAACCCTAATCCTTATCAAGGTACTGACAGCTCACAGAATTATTTATACCTGAAATTAATATGGCCAAAAATTGGAAATGGTTGAATCCTAAGGAATGAAATGCTAATAAAAGATGACTTGGATGGATCCAGAATTACAGCTACAGCAATTTTTACTGGTTTTGATAACAATTTAAAAAATGGAGAGATGAACCTTGCTTAGTTCTTTGATGTGTGTCTTAGTTAGGGTTTTACTGCTATGAACAGACACTATGACCAAGGCAACTCTTCTAAGGACATCATTTAATTGGGGCTGGCTTACAGGTTCAGAGCTTCAGTCCAGTATCATCAAGGCAGAGCATAGCAGCACCCAGGCAGCTATGGTGCAGAAGTTGCTGAAAGTTCTACATCTTCTTCTGACGGCAACTAGAAGACTGGCTTCCAGGCAGCTAGGACAAGGGTCTTAAAGCTCACAGCCACAGGGACATACGTCCTCCAACAAGACCACGCCGACTCCAACAACACTGCACCTCCAAATAGTGCCAATCCCTGGGCCAAGCATATTCAAACTACCACAATGTGCATTGTCTTGTGGGAATTTAGAGGCAGTTTAGGCTTCTGTTGCTATGATTCTCATGAAGAACACCTCAGAGTCAGTGCTCAGAACTGCAAGCCAAGACAGGAAAGTTCAAGAGTTATAAGCCTGAGTAGGATAGTGGTTAGTGCTATGTCCACTCTCAGGCTCACTAATGGGTGGTGTGGGGACCCAGGAGCCCACAGTAATATAAGGTTGCTGAGGGTCATGGTGGCCCAGGCATAGAAACAATTATCACCTCTATTTCTTGTCCTGGTGAAATGACACCTCTTACATCAGCCTTCTTTTTGTGCCTCAACTTTGCTTAGCTGCAAGGTTTGGGGTACAAGACAGATGTACCTCCCTTTTTCTACAGTGATTTTTACTGAACATAGAAAGAGTGATAATCAAAATGGGACTCTGCAGAGCACAGAGAAGGCCTGCAGTGTTTGAGTCACATTATTGGTTGCTGTGCCAATATCTGTCTGAGGCCAAGGAGCCCAATCACAGCTAGGCCCCAGAGGTCGGAATGGTGGTTCAAGAGCTCTGCTGTGACATGCAACTAGCCTTAGGCAGATCCCTCATTCTTAGGTCCTGTTACAGAAATGTCCATTCTGTGATCCCACAAATGGCATTAGTGATGACCGGAGCATGCTTTAAGATGGACAAACACAAAAGACACACCTTCATGGCATGCATGTTCTAGCCTTTGGAGTAAACTGGTGTGGTCATTCCCTGGGGAACAGTGGAAAGACAAGGAACACAGAAGGCATGGCATTTAATATGTTACAGCACACTACTGAGATGCAGACACCTCATCACATATATATGCATATATACATATATACGCATGCATACTCACAT
Source organism: Grammomys surdaster (assembly GCF_004785775.1). NCBI lineage: Eukaryota > Metazoa > Chordata > Mammalia > Rodentia > Muridae > Grammomys > Grammomys surdaster. The sequence continues at coordinate 7,104,955 of NW_021604564.1, read as the reverse complement.
AATTTATATTAACATATAAATATATGTTACATATCTATCCACTCCTTCTCTGGCTATGGCATACCTTAAAGTATGAAATTAGAGGTTTATTTTGACGTATTTAATTTTAATTCATTTACATTTCCACACATAACTACTGAGTACCAAAAAGGCCCACACAGGGTTGGACTGCTACTATATGGCTTGTCTAGGACTGAGACCAATCATTGTCTGTTGAGTTGAACTTGAATATGACCATTTTTTTTTAACATATTTCCCCAAAGGTGTATTTTTACTACACATTTTTCAAATGTCTAAAATGATTTGTTCTCAATAAAATTCCAAATTCTCAACTCATACAGTAGTACAACTGAAATGTTGTCCAAATTCTGAGTATAAATAGTTATTTCAGTGTTTCAAGGATTTTAAGAGTAGAGCAAAAAAGAAAATCAATAATGCAGGATATATATATATATATATATATATATATATATATATATAACTATTTCTAGAAACATATGCCATCGATCTCTGCTTTCCACTTACTTCCTACATACTTTTATGGTGACCATAAGAATTGGGTTAATTTGTGAACATTTTCACTTTATGCTGACAGGAAGGAAGCAAGTAGTTCTCTGCACTGGGAATCAGTGGTAGAATTGTTCTAATACCTTGAAAAAAATAATTTAAGAATGTAATACTTCTTTAAAATTTTCTCAAATTAAAATAAAATTTTGCTCAACCTTAAATGTCTTTCAGATGTAAGCTAATGACATTTAATATGAAGTATTTGTAAGTTTTTCCCATCTGTTAAACTCTAGGCAATTACCTTTGACTATGGTTATTCAGGTTAAAACCTTCATTTTTAATTTATGAAAGACATATATTTTCATGCCTTCAACTAACCATGCAATTATATACTACCTAGAATAGCTATAAGCTTATGAAAAATATCAGGATTTAAATTTTTCTTTTAAAAATTTATTGTGTGTACATGACATGAGTGGGTGCTGCACATGCTTCAGTAAATGTATGGATGTCAGAAGACAACTTTGTGGAGTCAGTTGTCTTCTTCCACCTATATATGGGTTCTAATTTCAAACTTAAGAGGTCAGGTTGAACCTGCAAATGCCTTTACCTACGGAGATATCTCACTGGCACAATATTCAGCACCTTAGTCTATAACAGGACTACTGCAGGCCTAAAAGTCATGAAAGAGAATTTATTAAGAGTCCATTTCTTCAAAAAAATAAACATCAATTTTTTCTCATTTGTGCGTCCTGCACATTATAGATACTTAAAAATCATGTCCATGCCTATGATCTGAATGTAGAAGCAAACTCATCTGAGAACAAAGGGGACCAATGGGGGTGGGAGGGGCAAGGGCAAGTGTTGTCATGAGGAGGGGGAGGGGTAAAGGAAGGGCAGTGAAAAAGGAGGATGAATATATTTGTAGTACATCATACAATTTCATGAAATGGCCTCATATAAACCTGTATACAAAAAAAATAAACTCACTATTTTATAAGAGTGATACTTACATTATGGAGCAGTGTGATAAACTGGTTAAACCAAGCCATATGCTTTATAGCAGGAGAACATTTGAAGAGTTCTTTTTAGCTACAGTGGCTTAATAATATATTTACTTCTTGGGATATTCGAGCTCTGGTCCTTTCTTCAGGGCTCACTGTATGGTATAAAAAACACATCTAACCTATGTAGCAACTCTCAGAAGAGGGATGAAGCAACTTTAGAGCCCTGTTGAGAGTTCCTTGATCTATCAGGTGATTACTTGAGGATTTCCTCACATGAGTGCTTTGCAGATAAGAGGTGTATATTAATGTTTTCATTGTCTCTGCAATCCATGTTTTCTGAGCTCAACCATCTGGACGTTTAGCACATACTCAAAAAGACTACTAATTTAATTCATACCACATACAGATGCCCAGAAAAATACAGCGTATTTACTGTTCTGTAGCTGATCTATGTTTCCCTGGTCTTTGTTCTTCTGGGAATGAGAAATACATTAGGCAGCAATTGGTGTTAATAAATTTATGTATTTAGCAGCCTGAAATATTTATCATCTCATTGTTTTTGTAGGTCAGAAATCTGGCTGCCCTGGGTCCTTTGGCTTGCTTGGTGTTCTTACCAGGCCACGTTCAGCAATTGGGTTGGACATGCTGTGACCCGTGATCCGAGATTGCTCAAGAGTGAGGCATTCCCTGAGATATGGATGTCCTGATGCATAAACCAAGTGATCAGAGTGCTAGCAAGGATTAGTTGTCTTGCCTGGGATGTATATAAATCCTAGAGAGGTATGGCCCTCCCTTAAAGTTATCCATATCATGATGTAGGATTTGGTTATTCTTGAGTTGTTGGACTGTAGGTGTCAACTGTTCTTTGGCCATCTCAGTATGTTTTCTGTATTCCAGTCAGTAGGTCTAGCTCACACTCAAGTGGAATAGATTGGAAGTGGGCAAGAATCTCAGAATAGAAGACCATCACTGAGAGCCATCTTTGGGGCTGCCAGTCACTGAGAAATAAAACAGAATGTATTCCAGTTTGTCAAATATGGACTTCAGAATCTGGAAAACCCTCATGACTTCACTTGTACATGGAATGTAAAACAATTGAACTCGCAGAAGGAAAGACAAAAATGGTGGTGCTCAGAGAAGATGGGCAGGAGGGTTGAGGGGAGGTGACAGCTACAGGGCACAGCATTCTGGTTCTGTGTTGTCAGTCAGTCCTGGAGATTTATTAGAAGGCAGCATCATGCCTGTAGCTGACAATGGTTTGCAAATGGATTTTTATAATCCATATTAATTATTAAAATGACCCAGCCCACCCTCCAATAATCAAGGCAGAGTCCTATGGATTATTGAATCATCTCCTGCACAATTACTGAGGGATGATCCCTAATCTATATTTCTATTCAGTAGACTGTTAATTCCCAGCTGTGCTCACCAATTACTTGTTGTTTGAATCTTACCTGGGTTACTTCTGTTCCATCTGTCTGTCCTGGGGGGTATCAGGGTTCAGGTCTCCTGTTCTTTCCATCTTCCGTCTCCTTCCCTCTCCTTTTCCCTTCTCCCCTTCTCCTATTTGTGACCCCCATCCCTGTAACTGAAATGCCTCTTCTATTCTCCCCAGTAATTGGCTGTAGCCACCAATATTTAACCAAATTTCAAATTGAGTAGCAAAGTTTATATAGCATCAGTGGGTGTACATGAGGATCTACTCATTGGGGGGGGCAACCAGATCTTGTGGCCCAGTATTTAACATTTGTATACACAGAAGCAGCAGACCAACCCACCAGCAATGGTGCTGTATAACCTTGTGAAGAAGGTGGAGCCTCTTACTACACACACCAGTAAAGGAAGTGGGAGGAAACACTGGATGACAACAGATATGTTTATTGCTTTGAGGGGAGTGATGTCTTCATGAGTATATTCATACTCAAATTCTTCGAACTGCATACATCGAATGTGGACAGCTTTTTATAGTTCTCCTATTTAAAGAACAACAAAGAATTACAGAGATCCTTTTCTTTTTCTGAGATGGTTCCTCCTTATATGGCAGAAGAAAGTTCCACTGACCTCATGACATTGGAGTCCACAGACTTGTGTTGACATGGGTCTTCACTTCTCTACTATGAGGCCATTGGGCCTGCTATCTGCTCAGTAAGTGACACTGGCATCTGGTAAACCTATTTTCTGTACTCTCTTCACTCAGCTGAATGGACATCCTGTGGGACTTTTCCTGGGAAGGTGTAAACAAGCATCAATACTCCAAATAGAGTATTGATGACAGACCAAAGAAACCATTCCACCCAAGGCTGGCTTCGTGAACCCATGAGTTTATCTGGGGTTACTTAGAGGAACCTGGGTGACTCAAAGATAGCTGTATCATTCCAACACCATCCTCAGCATCGTGATACAACTCTAAAAAAGCTGCATCCCTTGAACTCCCTGCCCATTCTTCAGGCAGCTTCAGGAAAGAGTCTTTTCTTCTCAGCAGTTGCTCACATTTTAATAATCCTGGAGAGGAACCTCAGGACTCTTCTAAGGTTCCAAATTGCTAGAGTTTTTATGCTTCCTGAATCTTTTTTTTTCTTTTGTTTTAATTTCACATATGAGTACACTATAGCTGTCTTCAGACATACTAGAAGAGGGCATCAGGTGCAATTACAGATGATTGTGAAGCCACCATGTAGTTGCTGGAAATCGAACTCAGGACCTCTGGGAGAGCAGTCAGTGCTCTTAACCGTGGAGCCATCTCTCCAGCCCCAGCTTCCTGAGTCTTAGGAGTCTCTCTCCTCTATCCAAGAATGCTGTGATTCAGCTGAAATAGCTACACAAAGAGCATCCATCACCTCTGTTGTTGGGGAAGGGGAAAGACCATTTCTTCCACACCATTTTTTATTCTAGCAAGTTCTATAAAGAAGCATTGGTAAACTCTCCACCTGGATTATCAGATACAGCTGTCTCCTCATAGCATGTGTGAAACTCCAGATGTTTCTGGTCCTTGAGGGTCACAGCCACTTGGAGGGTTGAATTTGGGTCTCTGTCTGCACAGATGTGTGGTGACTTCAGATTCAGCGTTTATGGCAATTTCAGTCTTTGGAAATGACAAAAATGCTTCCCTGTGCATGCTTTCTTTAATACCTAAAAGGATTTCATGCGCAGCTTGGGACAGATCAAGATGGTTCCAAGAGGGAGGTTTATTAAGAGAGTGGGAGAGCAAGAGGAGAGAGAGAGAAGTAGAGAGGCCGGCTATGACCACGTGGAGAGAGGGGGAAAGGAAGGGGGGAGGGGAGAGGACAACCTGCAGGTGCGCTGGGTTGAGGAGCAAGAGAGAGAGAGAGGAGGGGCCAAGCAGCCCTTTTTATAGGGGGCAGGGTTACCTGCCTGTTGCCAGGTAACTCTGGAGGTGGAGTTTAACAGATTACTAACAATACCCGCATAAGCTCTTTGTTACAACCATGGGCCTCTTTGGAGGAGGATAAGAAGGATACCATGATATTTTGTTTCCTGATCTGTTTACTCTGACTTCTCTCTTAACTTCTCCTTGCCCAAGATAAACGGTTGGACCACCTTTGGTCTCCAGTCCTGCTCGTAGGGTATTACTTGGAGGTAAACAAACCTGGGTATTTTTTTCTTTCTACCAAGGCTTCATTTTCCAAACAGGTTTATTTGTTTGTTTGTTTGTTTGTTTTTTGTAGCCGCCTGCGGCCATGAGTCTAACGGGTTCACCTGGAAAGAGGGCTGGGAACGAAACAGCTGCCAAGGTGGGTGACTCCACCTAGGTGTCTATTGATATGCAGCCAAGGTGGTTAGTTCCACCTAGGTCCTATTATCTGGTCTCTTGTGGTAAACAAGGTCTTGGGCCTGCTCAAGGCTGGAGGAAGGGCACAGTTTTTTTTTTAATGTGGACTTGTAAAAATCAGATTTATGACTCAAAGTTAATCAATGGCCTTTTATTCCTTATAGCCGTAAGCCTTTTGGGCCAACTGGGATATAGAAGTTTTGAATGGACATGATTTAGGGCTGAAGTGAAAGGATATTTATTCAAAGTGCCAGCAATGGCATCCTTATTAATCATGGTTTTATAGTAGTAATTCTATGCCTTATTTGAGAGTTCACAGAAATATTTCTTTTGAGATAAAAATGAGGTAGAGATAGAAATTTGTTTTATTGTGTGTTTGGTAAAGCATTTAGTTCATTGGGCTCACAGAACATTGATAAAGGGTTACTAACAGAAATATGGGTGACTCACAAACAGCTACATCTTGGCAAAATCCCAGCCTATGATGTTTGATGGTCATGGAAGCTTTATCATGGAGCTCTTTGGGATGGGAAGAACTTTTAAAATTGTTTTCTGGTTTACCTATCAAGAACCTATTATATTCTTGCTAAATGGACAGCATTCAGGACTTAAGTAGGTTATCCTACATGTTAAAGAAGGTGAGAAATTATCTGTATTTTGGAGTCAGGAGAGGATGCTTAATAGGGACCAAAGCCAGCTAGTCCGGGAATGCAGGGAAATGATGAGAGAAAGTGTCAAGTGTGAACCAAGGCCCCTTTTAGCAGCTGCATCAAGGTGGAGGGTGGGGTTGTTATGGCAACACAGGAAACATCAGGTTAAGGCAACAAGGAAGCTTTTCTTAAAGAGCCACAGTAGAAGTAACTGTATTCCCACAAAAAAAGCCTGGGGCTGTACAACATTCTCTTTGCCATGGCACAGGATAGAGAGACTAAGGTCTATTTATGGCAGCATGCTGGGAGAGGCAACAGCTTACAGAGCTTATTTGAACGAAGCAGTCCCCTAATAAATGGAACTGGCGGATAATTGGAATTAAAATTAAACTTGGTAATTCCAGAGGGAGAGACAATATTAAATAGTTAGTTGACCTTAAGGTACTAGACACAGGAGAGTGGCTCTTTCAGTCAGGACTGGGGAGAGGGTAAAGACAGATCCAGGTCTGAGAGACAGAGCAAGAAGTTCCACATTGAAGGCTCTTTGCAGCTTGCTGGACCTCCATTATTGGCATGCAAACTGTGCATGAGGATTTACACCTGGGGTTTGACTCCTTTGCAGAGTATATTTCTTTTTTCTTATGATGTATGCTGTGAAAGACTTCTGATTCTTTAACCATATTTAGTTTTGTAGGAAGGATGCAAATAGTGAGGATGGATGACAAGAGTTAGAGAAGCAGGGCAGCAAGAGAGTTCTGACAGAAAGCACCAAGTGAATCAAATGATCTCTTGGCTGAATTATGATTTACAAACATTAGGAGGAAAGGGGAAAGGACCTAAAAGCAGGGAAAGGGATGGGGTGGGGGTGGGGAGATATGGCTTAGTGGGTAACAGGACTTTTTTTTGTTCAATTCTCAGAGTCTGTGTAAAAAGTCAGATGCAGCAATACACATCTGCAATCCCATCACTTTTACAGTGAGAAGGGAGACAGGGGGTAGAGGATAGCCTGGAATCTCCCAGGCTAGATAGCTTAGGGCATGCAGGTTGGCAGGAAAGAACCTTGATGACTAAGAGAGATCCCAATAAGGTGGTAGGCAAAAATTGACTTAGAAAAGTCATCCTCTGACATGCACCATGGCATATGCATGTTCACAGTCACATACATATCAAATACATACATAATAATAATCATTATCATGTTGGCGATTAAGGAAATGAGGAAATGCAAGCTAATAAGCTTGGGAAAGGCAAAAATGATTCTTAATAGGTTTGAGTGAAAATACAATGCTGTAGATAGATATAAGAAGAGAGGACTCCAAGGTGAAGAAAGTAAAGTTGAGTGAAGAGACAGGATGACTGAGGCAAACTTAAGAAGAGGCAAAGGGTGCCTGTTAGCACCTGGCTTCAAGGACCAGGGTACAAGTCTTTTGCCAGCAAAAGCAGAACAAACCCTCTCTGTATAACGCGGGCAGAAGGGCAGGATCCTTTCTATGCTAAGCTGAACACAGATTCTCTGATGTCCTGAGGGATGGTTGTAGTTTCAGTAGGAGAGAGACTTTCTAAAGGCCTCCTGATCAGAGTAAGGATGTGGTGCTTCCCTGAGAACATCCACTCTAGAGCATTCTGAACTGGAAGAGGAAACCACTGGAGGATGGCCTTGTGATTCACTGTAGGAGCTCATGAGCTGCCAGCCGCTTCATAGACTCTGGCTACAATGACAAGAGACTTTTCAGGAGAGAGGATTGCCCAAGTACATGGAGACAAGTTAATGACATTTCTTTTATTTATGTTAACATGCCCTTTTGTATCAGTTCTAGAAGCATGCCATTGCCCCCATTTCAAATGACTAAGAAAATGAGGTTAGCAAAATATTCCTATAACAAAACAAGAGGTGTTGGAGACAGGATCTAGATCTGTGTCCTTTCCTTCCAGAATTTGGTCACTTTCCCACAGTACTGTTGGAGCACCCTTGTGCTCTTATTTCCAACACAATCTAGAAGCAGATAGGGTAATAGGAAATACTGTGACCCTTAAATACAGTTCCTCATACTGTGGTGACTCCAATCCTAAAATTATTTTCATTGCTTTTTCATAACTGTAATTTTCCTACTGTTATAAATTGTACTATAAATATCTGATATGCAGGACATCTGATATGTGACCCCTGTGAAAGGGTCATTCAACACCAAAGAGGCGTTACAACCCACAGGTTGAAAACCACTGTATAAGAAGAAAAAAGTATAAGCATCGACAGTTGTGTGAGAATTCAACACAAATATACTCTGTGTATGCCAAAGATGGCCACTATTCTAATAACAGTTCTCAACGTCACACACTTTCATTTATCTTTCTTTCTCTTCCTTCCTTTTTTCATTCTTTCCTTTTCCTCTTTCCATTTTTCCTCTTTTTCCACCTCTTGTAACCTTGGCTAACCTAGAGTTTACTACGTAGACCAGGCTGTTTGGAGATACACAGAGATCTTCCTTCCCCTATTTCCCAAGTGCTGTGATTTCAGGCACACATCACCATGCCTAGCCCCTCATGTAGTCATGAGTAAACACATGAGTTATGTTCCTCTCTTTACTGGAAATATGAAGTCTGTATGTCTTCAGCTTAGCTCTGAGCAGAGACTTGTGACTTCTCTGATCAAAAGATATTGTATAAGCACTGTTATTTCTGACTTCTAAGACTAGGTCATGAAAGGATGGAGTCAGGTGTGACAGCTCACACTTCTAATCCCAGCACTCACAAGGCTGAGGTTTGAGGATTTTTGGAAGTTCCAGACTGCTTAGTCCACACACAATTTCATGGATAGCTAGAGATACATAGTGACAGCTTCTCCCAAATAGTTAGTTAGTTGATAGATATAGATGGATGAATGGATGGATAGATAGATAGATAGATAGATAGATAGATAGATGGATAGATAGATAGATAGACAGACAGATAGATAGACCTTACATCTTTCTTGTTCAGCTCTTCCCTTGATCAGCTACCATCCTGTGGAAACTCAAGCTAACAACCATGGAGAGACCAATGTGAAGTATGCCTCAGCACTACTACCTGATGGCTACAAGCTTGCCGATGAGACAAGCCTCAGCTTTTAAATCTTTTATGTGAAGCTCCAGACACAGCTATGTCCCCATGTTCAGTCCAAACAATTCCATAGAATCAGTGAACGTGGCCCATACCATCTCACACTACAGAACCTGAGTGTGTTTCTGGTTTGCGAACATAGAAATTAGACTTCAGGCAAATGAAAGAGAGAGAGAGAGAGAGAGAGAGAGAGAGAGAGAGAGAGAGAGCTGGCAAAGGGATTTTTGCGATTTATTTTTTGGTTCATTAATTTAACGGGCATTTCTAGACAAGTCCTCAATCAAGAGTCAATGCCACATTTATAAACTTAGTACTGGATTGTCGGGAACAAACAAACAAACTTCAGGAGGACAACTGTGCTTATGCTGACAGACCAAACACAAGCCCTGGTTCCTTCCAGCTTTGACAATGGAAATATTTGTTTTACTAACATATTTTAGTTAAGTGCTCACCAACACATCTCAGTTAACTTCCTCCAGCTTAGGAGTGACAAAACTCTAACAGGTAGCCCAGAGGCAGTCAATATTACCTCTTGTGTCCCAGGTGACCATGGCAACAAAACCCACAGATCCATATTCTTACTATCAAGTGGAGTTTTCCAAAGTATCTGTATGGGCTTGACACAGACATATTTCAGCCACAAGTATCATCATCAGTTGTATGCTTTCTATCACTTCCATCTGTTGAAATATATGATATCACTTCCCAACGAGAAAGTGTACAAGGAAAAAGAAGTGGGCACAAAGAAACTGCTGATACCATTTGGTATCTGTGTGAGTATGTTAAGAAACAAAATTCTAACATAGAATTCAAAGAGGATTTGATAAATAAGTATATACCCAGATACTACATGAGTATCTGGCAACTGACCTTATTCTTCAAGAATGGAATAGGGTCAGGAGTGGGAGACTGGAGACTCCTAACAACAGAGATGAACTGTAGCATTCCTTCCCAGTAATAGCAGTTCCCAGAAAACGTTTGTACATCATCCCACAAGAGCCAGTCAGTTCCTATCTGATGTAAAGAAAAGGAATCCAATGCTACCTACTCTTCAAATAAATTTGCTTTTGGAGGACCCTGAACCAAGGGAACTTGAATCATGCAGACTATCCAATAAGCTTTCTTGACTTTGGCTTCAGACACAAATGTAAAAAAAAGAGAGAGGTTTCCTTTTTTTTCTTTTTTATTATGCTAGATCAGGAACTTGCTTCCCCTTTGGTTAGAAAGAGACAGTATCTATATTTCAAGGCTGTTTGTCATATAACTATCCTTGCAAAGATAGTTTGGAGCAGAAGGCTAGCAGTATCTCTGCTTATACAATGTGCAGAACTATTGAGAAATGAATGAAAAATTGTCTCCTAACAATAAGAGCCAGTATCACAGGATTCAAAGAAATAGCAAAACAATGATTATAGTTTGGCCAGTGATCATGAATCCGTGACATTGGTACCCATCAGGAAAGCAATGAATGTGTACCATAGCTTGGACTGACACCTTTCCTTATTACTATGTGTTAGTGTAACCCCCATCTCCAACATAGAAAAACAGTTTTAAACACATTCAATAGCCCTTCAGTTCAAATCGGTCTGCCTTCTCTCATCACTCAGTTGGGAACTTGGTAGCTACTGTTGAGATCACTCTGGTTAGAATCATTCATGATACCCCTGAGGTAGGGTCAGTATTTCTTCATTATAGTTGGTAAACAAGAAATGTTATGCATGGCATAGTTAGATTGGTAGTGGCAAATGCAGAGATTAATAGGAGAATCTGATTTTCTGAGTCCAATTTAGAAGAAAAGAGCATTCCCATTGTGTTCCATATAAAGATAAAACATTTGAAAAGAATGCATAAATAGGAATTCTATGCAGGAAAGGAGGAAAATATAAAAAAAAGAACTAGTAGAAATACAAGAAAGGAAAAATACAATTATTAGTAACAGAATTTCCCTAGAAGTATTTAGTAGCAGAATATCTATTTTCAAAAAAGAGAAAACTCTACAATATATCAATAATAATTATACAATCTAAACAAAAGATAAATAAACCAAGCCTTTGAGTGCTAAGAACAGTTGTGACATGTATAACATGTTTGCTGTTTGACGTCTAGGAGAGAAAAGAAAAGAGACTGTCTTTGTGCCATTGATAGTAGAACTCCCAAAACTTAGTGGAAAAGAAAACTGCAGTTTCAAGAAGCTCACTAGGATCTGGAGAGATGGATCACTGGTTAATAGACAGCCTCCAGATGCTTTCCCAGAAGACCCAAGTTGGGTTCCAGGACCCACATGGTGCCTCACAACCATCTATAACTATATTTCTAAGGGATCCAATGCCTTCTTGAGCCACTATATGAATGTGGTGCATATAAACTCATGGAGACACACATACACACAATAAAAAAAAATCTTACTGTCTCAAAAAACGTTCATTAAAATATAATTATGACTTCAAAAACAGAGCTGGACCATGCCATAGTCAGATTGGAAAGCAAGAGTAAAGAAGACAGCACTTGACAGTAGTAAGGAAATTAAAAACTAAATAAGATTTCTCTGCTGAGACTATTAAAGTCAGATGGGAGAAATATATGTTTAAAGTATAATCACAAAAAATATGTCAATATTTAGGAAGGAGGGTAAAGTAACAAGAATTTATCATAGCAGACCTGCTCAAGGAAATTATTTGGGTTAAAGGGAACTGATCTTATTAGGAAAACTGTAACCAGGAACCAGAACATGGTAGGCTCACAGACCTTAGCACAACTGACTCCATGATAAAGTACCATTCAGGCTGTAAAACTTCCAGGTAGATAGTACCACCTACCAAAACTAAAACAAAAGCCTAATCCCTCAAAGTCCATATAATTCTGGGAAGGTCTCATAATACACTAATTATGCTTTTTAGCTTCTGTAGTCCTGCTTTTGACAACTGTTCTTGTTAACTGAAGTATGTTAACCCAGAACATAGTTTTTGTGCTTAAAAGCTCACGCTGAGAAAGGCTCAGTGCTACACTGGAATCCCACATCTGGTGTAGTTGCTGGCTAGCTAATAAAAGCTTTCTATTGGCTTAAACTCATATTTGAATAGTCTTCTTTGGTGAATACACCACAACAAAACTAGCTTTCCATAACTGAATGAAGAACAAAAATGTTAAACATTTGGGTAAGTATAGAAAGCTTTTTCCTTATAAGGTTTTAAAAATATATGGTGTAGTAGACTAAAAACAAGAACTTTGATAGAATTTCATATGTAGAAGTAAAACATGGTAGGTGTAGCTTAGAGAAAAAAGTAATATTTGTAGTTAAAAGAGCTCTCTATTTTTCTTGTACTGGTAAATATTGTTTTTTTATAGACCATAAAAATAGAAGTATTTTATTGTTCCCAGAGCAACCATGAAAAATGCATATAAGTGTAAGCCAAACACTGCCACATAAACTTAAATAGAGTACTTCAAAATCATTTAAAACAGCAAACTACTACAGTATTGCAAAACACAACTATTAAGAGGAAAGCTGGGGGGGGGGTGTTAAGGTTTAGCAGCTAAAGAAAAATAAGCTGAAAAGTATATACAAGTATCCAAAATCAAGCACAGAGATAAAGTAATCAGCTGTGTTGATAAATCAAAGGGTCTTCTAAATGACCAGTTTTTTTTATGACTTCAGTTTTATCTGAATCATTGATACTATCTACCAGTTCCATTCTTCTCATACAGATTAATTCACTATTTACACTTTTAAAAAGTTGTGAAGTATTTGTTGGTGTTGGGGTTGGACAGTTAGCTCAGAGGTTAAGAGCACTTGTTCTTGCAAAGTCTTCTAGTTCAATTCTGAGCATCCACATGGAAACTCATCACTTGCATGTATCACACATGTATGTGGTGCATAGATGTACATGAAGGCAAAGCATTCATATATACAATGTCTATAAAGTGAAACTCTATCCAAGGGATAGGTGGTGGTTGTCATTTTCGAATCACCCAGAAAGAGAGTCACCATGAAGAATTAAGTGTCTGGATCTAGTTTGGCCTGTGAGAGTATTTGGAAGACTGTCATGATTACTTTAATTGATGTGGGTGGAGTCAGCCCACTGTGGGTGGTACCATTCCTTACCCTGAGGATCCTGGATGACATACATGTAGAGAATAAACTGAACAATAAGCACATACATGTGCATTACTCTCTGCTCTTGATTGTGGATGTGACTACTGCTTCAAGTTCCTACCTTGACTCTGACACACTGATGGACTGAAACCCAAACTTTTAAGCTGGATAAGGCCCCTTTACCTTAAAAACTGCTTTTGTTGAGGCATTTTATAACATCAACAGAAATGGAAGTAGGACAGTTTTGTGTATCCATAAACATTTGGAATTTACAGGCTACTTTTTTTGAGAATCCTATACCCACATACTGGGTATATGTTCTTTCTACCCACCCACCCCCCTTCACTTTGAATCTATATTGAAATATAAACCCAACGTCACCTCATTAAAAAAAGAAAGAAAATGATAAATGACATTGGCATTTTAGAATCTGTTGAAAAATATGAAGAGCCTTTGGTCTGAACACTCTTCCAAAGTGCCCTCATTCATGTGGACACAAGCACCCATTGTCCTCAGTTTCCAGAATGCAGTTCTGTAATTTATGCAGCCACCTGCTGAGGACTACAGAATTCTTTGGCAACACTTTGCATTCTTCAGCAACTGAAATGACTGGAGTCACCAGGCTGAAGTAGAGCCCAGCTAAATCCTGGGGTGAGGAGGGGAGGGCAGTGAACCTGCTGCTTGTCTCTTACTTTCTTAAGACAGTGACCTACTGAGAGACAGCACAAGAGCTTCTGGCATGACAATTTCCTGTGGATTTGGGGAGGACAGCTGCTCTCAGAATGCCACTGAAAATAGAACCTGGCAGCACTGGGGTTTGATAGCTGCTGGCTCTTTAAAGAAGGATAGAGATTCTACATTAGCAGACTGTGTGATATAGTCTAATGCTCACAGACTTGAAACAAATACATTATAGGGCTGGGGTAATGGCTCAGATGATAAAGTGCTTGCCAAGCACCTGTAAAATGGTATCATGTGCCTGTAATCCAAGCACTGCAAGGGTCAGGACAGGAGGCTCCCTGGAGCTTCACACTGGCCACACTAGCAGAACCCGTGAGTTCCTTCTTTAGAATAAAATGAAAAGAACAACTGAGAAAAAAAGACCTCATGTGCACACATGTGCACACACCAAACTCCCAAGAAGTCACCAGAATTATAAGAGTACAGGGCACAGCAGCTAGGCAGAAGTGTGTGGGCAACTTGAATTCAGCTGGGGAGACATCCCGGGTGGCTTATACGTAACTTCTTATGCCAGCAGGGAGGATGTTATTTTTTAAACACTTTGTATAGGGCTGAGGAGGAGATATAGAAGGTGAGGCTGGAAAGGCACCCTTGGAACGTTACTTTACCTGTTTGCTATAGTTAAGATGATCACAAATTAATGTCCTAAGTGGATTGTATAAAACTCTAGCAAGCAGAGCCTTAGTTTACTGGAGAACCACGTGGAGATGAGATCGCTGCAAAATGCAAGAGGAATTTTTAACGTTCCAGCATGCTGGGGCCATCCTGCATCCCAAAAGGAGAGGCGCCTCCTCACAGCTTGTTCAGTGGAAATCTATACAGTCTCTAGGGGTAGCGGCCATTAGGCACAATGTGGCAGAACAGTGACTTTTTAAAACTGATTGGTCTTTAGGGAATGAGGGCAGCAAGGACCTCCCTTGTCTGTATGTGGCCAATGGTCCGTTGTCCATGTGCTCTGGGCCCCCCTCCCTACCCACTGTAGTCTGAGGAATGTTAATTAGCCTTTGTCTTCTAGAGGGGAGGCGTGCCTAAGTGGTATATGATCTTTCTTTTCTAGGAGAGGAGGGGTCTGGTGGAATTTTCCTCTTCAAATGCATTTAAAATATGCTTTATTTAGATATTATTATTTTCACCTTTCCCTTTACTCCCTCCAAACTCTCCATGCATGCATGGTCCTTTGATCTCTTTCAAATTCATGACCTCTTTTTTCTTTAATTGTTGCTATAGATATGTACATGTTTGAAATGTATTAATGTGTATTAGTATATGTGTATTAGTAAATATATAATTATAAACAACTCCTAACTGGAATACTTTTAAGAGTGAAAAGAAGGCCTAGAAATAATTGACATTTAATTTTTTCAAATGTTTAGTAACCATCAGGTCAATTCTTTAAAAATTTTTGAAAATATTTTTTCTTAAAATATAGACATTTTTATTAAATATTTGGAAGCAAAACATGCATATGGAACCAAAATCTTCCTTATTATGTAAACAATATGACTAAGATGAGTAAAACGGTTCTTGAGACAGTCATATTTTCCTCTATGCTTGTATCTACCTATAATTCTATGCCACTATTTTCTTCCTGAGAAATAAATATATATTCTTCAAGCATGTCTTAATTTCTATTTATTAAAACTCAAAGGTAAATTTTACAGAGCATAGGAAAGACTATCTAATAATGCTGATGACTTCTTTTCTTAATTGAGAGAATACATTTTACACAGGTTGACGAATATGTCCAGAATAGACTCTGCTAGCTGCAGGAACTTTCTGTGCAGCATTTCAATATGGGTATGTGCAAATATCCAGGTTATCCCCCCTTTTATTCTGTTTGCTTTTCTTCAATAAATATTTTATAAGACAAAATGTTTCGGCTGGGCAGTGGTGGCGTACGCCTTTAATCCCAGCACTTGGGAGGCAGAGGCAGGTGGATTTCTGAGTTCGAGGCCAGCTTGGTCTACAGAGTGAGTTCCAGGACAGCCAGGGCTACACAGAGAAACCCTGTCTCGAAGAACCAAAAAAAAAAAAAAAAAAAAGACAAAATGTTTCAAATAAGGCATTTGCTTATGATGATTATGAATGCTTGAAGAATATAGCTGTCATAGGCTTTCTTTACTCCATTGTACAATAATAGCAATTAAGAGGTGTTGTATTAATTAATAGTTCTACTCAAATTGCCTCACCAGTGCTGATGAATGTTGCTTGCTACCTATCAAAATGTCCTGGATTATCAGATTCTTGAAAGGCTCTCTCTCTCTCTCTCTCTCTCTCTCTCTCTCTCTCTCTCTCTC